>NC_081293.1:113168181-113471211 GCF_030435805.1 Mustela lutreola
ATCCAATTTCACCTCTCACATACCGCAGCTGCCCTCAACACCATTCTCTTTATCTTAAAGACTCCTCAGCTTTTCCACCTGATTGTCTTACACAAAAATGGGAAAACCGGTCTGACAGGTAGGACCAAGGAGGGGATGGGGTGACTGTGTGTGTGTGTGTGTGTGTGGTGGGTGTGTGGTGGGTGTGGGGATGTTTGGAACACTAGCAACTTTGTTGCTTTCTCCTTTCAAGTGAAGAAAATCGAAGTTCTTCCAAGTTGGAAAATTCCGAATTCCCAGTCCTGGAGGACAGGCCTTGCTCCCGGAACCTTGGGGACGTGGAGGTGTATGAACTCTCTCCACGTCCTGCTGCCACATGGGAACTTTACACAAGTCCACTTCATGTTTCTTGAAGAGGGAATTTCTCTTCTTACCGGTTATCAAGTGTGTTGCTACTAATTTAAACCTGGTTTGATTTGCATAATGGTTCAGCCCACCTGGGACTGCGGCTTCCACTGTCAGATTTGATAGACCCTCCATCGACCAGCTCCCCGCCCCAAAAAACAAAAGCTATGAAAGCGGGAGAGAAACTAGTAAAGAGCAAAAACCAAACAAAAACTCTCCAAGCACAAGTGAGAAAACATGGCCAGGATGGAGGGATGGGCAAAATGGGGGGAGGGGAGTGGGAGGTTCAGGCTTCCAAGGATGGAATGAGTAAGTCTTGGGAGTGAAAGGGACACACAGGGAATATGGTCGATGATACCGTAAGAGTGTTGTGTGCTGACGGATGGTGGCTACACTTGCGGTGAGTGTAACATAATGTATAGAGTTGTTGAATCACTTTGTTGTACACCAGAAACTAATATAACATTGTGCGTTAAGTATATTCAAATAATAATTAAAAAAAAAAACCTGGCCAGCTTCATTAAGTGATGGGAAGTAAAAATTCAAGGTAATCACCTAGAAGGGGACTTCAGGCCCTTTCGGTTTTATCCATATCTGAGATAAACAGTAGAATTAATACAGATAGCTCCAAAACAAAGTAATAATTTTTGGAAGACATCCCCCAATATTTAACTAAGCACTTATCTCCTGGCCAGTTTGTCTTGGAAGGAATACCAGGAAGCTCTGTTTTATTTCTCTAGGCTAAAACAGCTACAGGAGCTTTGAGATTTTTTATTGCTTGTTTGTTTAATGGTCCAGGTGGCTATGTGAAAACACCTGCTTTAAAATGTTTGAGATGGAAATTATTATGATTATGATAAAGTAGAACCCTAGAGCTTTAATGTCTGTTTGGTAATAGACGAGCCCAGAATTGCTCCATCCCAAAGCTACCTCGGGAGGCAGGTGGACTGGTCTTGTATGCAGACCTCACGAAGCCCCCCAGTGGTCAGTTAAGAGAGTGTCCTCCTTTCCCCCCAGCTTGGCTGATTGCCAAAACATTTAGTACTGTATCTTACCATCATGGCTGGATAGCCCTATTCCGAATATACATTAGGAATATTATCTCAGACTTAAGAGAGTCAGTAATTGTCAAGGACTTAGTTGTGAGAGGTCATGTTTTAAGGAGGATGACCTGAAGGAAATGCACTCCTCACACTGGGAAGTTCATCTTGGGTGAATAGACGCTCAGGGACCAGCTGACCTGGACCACTGGGCTGTGGCTTCCCACCTTGTTAGTTGTATTGGGCTCCCATTTGCATGCCCTAAGGAATGAGTTAAGAAGCAGTACCAAGAAACATGGTGCTGCACTTATTCAAGCAATTTTAGAGAGACTGTTCAAGTTGTTTTAGGATTCCTCTTGCATTAACTAGAAGTCCAGAATGCATGTTTATTTGCATGCTCTCTGCACCCCCCACCACCCTCCCCCGCCCCTGCACCAGTCCCTAAGGCCCCAAGTCCCAGGCCTTGTAGGGAGGTGTGGGAGGTTTGCCCCCCCCACCCCCACACTTTGACCTTCCCCAGGGTGATGCACCAGGTGAAGCATGGAGAAGTTTCTTCAGGTTACTTGGGCTGTGCTGATGCCGGTTCTTTCACACCAGAAGGGGACCCCACCACTTACAAGTTGAGGTGACCAACAAACATGACTCTGCAAGTTTACTGCAGGGGTTTTATTAGCACCATGGACTGTTATCCCCGAGCCTTCAGAGCTTTAACTGACCCTTAATGCTTTAGGGGCAGGTGCCATGCCCTGGGGTAGTGGTGATAGGGTCACTTTCTCATAACTTGACTGTGCTCTCTAATGGCCAAGTCCAAGGTATGTCTTCGGCGCTTAAGCTGCTTGTAGTAATCCAGCTGCTGCTCAGCACAGGCAATTATTGCATCATTTCATAGACGGAAACCCTACACCCAGCCCAAGCGGGTATTGCATCAGCTCCCAACAACCTGCTCTTCCAATCAATTAAACTCATTGCGCACTAACACGAGTTGCCTGCCAGTCACACTTTAAATCCCCACCTCAGCACCTGTCTCACAATGAACTGCCAAAATGAAGTGCCCTCCCAGAACTTAATCGGTCCCCTCCCTGGGGAAAAACCAGCCCTGAAAGGGATTTTCCAGGGTCCTGTGGGAACAGACCTATTGCATGTCCCCTCAAACCTCTCACCCACCCCTTCCCCGCAGGGAAAAAACTTTCTCAGACTCTGTTCCAGGAATAGCAGTGCTGCTTGCTCCCTAGCTGAAGTTTGCTTTTGTCCTGGGACCCTATGGATGATGAAACTAGTTGTGTTTACTGTTTTCTCCCCTTTACTTATTTTTGTTATACCAGTGATGCATGCTCATTCTGGGAAAAATCAGAATATGTAGCTATGCAAAATGATGAATAAATTGTCACACTGCTATTGTAGTCAAAATGTCAGTTACCCTTCTAGGCTTTGATGCTTTCTCTTTGAATTGACTGTTAGAGCCAGAAACAAATCCCAATAGAAATGAGGATTTAATACAGAACTATGGAGAGAAGATGTAAGATATAATAGATGGCACTGGCTCTCAATTTGAAAAAAATATATATAAATGGACTCCTACCTGATACTATGTGGAAAAATCCACTTCAAATAGATCAGATATTTAAATATAAAAAATCTAACCATGAAGGGATTGTTTAAAAATCTGGTAGGCTACATGAACATTCTGAAGGTGAGAAAGACCGTTTTATGTCAGGACCAGGAGCTATAAAAGACAGCATCATTATATTCAATTTTTAAAAGTATAAAGTCAATAGATAAATAATACAAAACATACATTTGTAATGTAACAGGTTTATATCTCTAATATACACTCTTAAATTTGAGAAAAAGAGATGATGAAAGATACTCAAGATACAAATGAACTGAAGGATAAATTCAAGTGGCCAGCACACCAATAAGCTTATGAGAGAATCTCACATTCACTAGTTGTCAGAGGCGCAAATTAAAATTAATGATAAAATACCATTTTATACTTAGACCGGCAGAAAGAGCCCTAATACCATATGCTGGTTGGGGGAGAGGGTGGGGAATGTACTCTGGTACTTCGCTGGTAAAATGTGATGTGCTAAAATCCTCTGGGAAAGAAATTTGGCAGCATCTATTAAGATAAAAAGTACATGTACCCCTTGACCCAGCAATTCAATACCTAACTATAGACCATAGAAATAAAAATGGTTTCAAGGACCTATGTCTATGGAGGTTTACTCCAGCATTGTGTAAAACAGGAAAAAGGGGGCATGTCTGTCAATAGAGTAGTAGTGAATTTATAATTCACACAAAAGAATATGTTTGCAATCAATAACAAAGGAATTAAAACTAAACCAGACCATGAGAATCTCATAAGATGCTATTGAGAAAAGTACATAAAATGATTCTATTTTTGAGGGTAAAGAATTGAATGTGGTGACAGAATTACAGAGAACACAAAGGAAGGATCCATGTTAGGTTGTAAAAATTGGTTTCCTTGGTAAGCGGAGGAAGGTGGCAGGATAAAGATGATTGAAAGTAGAAAAATGAGAATGGTAGTAGAGAGCTAAATTTGGGGGAAAAATGTAAAGCGCTTCACTAAAAATGAAACTCTGTGCATATCATCATATTTATGCCTTTATATAAAATTCTATGTATATGATTTAAGGATTGAATTGTTTCCCTAAAGGAAGATACAGGACATTCCAACCACCAGCACCTCAATGTGACTTTATTTGGAAGTAGTCTTTACAGAGGTACTCAAGCCTACATGAGGCCATTAGGGTGGGTCTTCATTCAATATATGACTGGTGTCCCTGTAAAAAGGAGAGATTTTTCCAAAAAAGGTGTACAAATGGCTAACAGACCATGAAAAAATGTTCATCATTATTAGCCATCAAGGAAATTCAAATCAAAACCACTTTGAGAAAACCACCTGATACCAGTTAGAGTGGCAAAAATTGACAAGGCAGGAAGCAACAAATGTTGGAAAGCCTGTGGAGAAAGGGGAACCCTCTTACACTGTTGGTGGGAATGCAAATTGGTGCAGCCACTTTGGAAAACAGTGTGGAGGTTCCTCAAAAAATTGAAAAAAGAGCTACCCTATGACCCAGCAATTGCTCTACTGGGCATTTACCCCAAAGATACAGATGTAGTGGAAAGAAGGGCCATATGCATCCCAATGTTCATAGCAGCAATGGCCACAATAGCCAAAATGTGGAAAGAGCTGAGATGCGCTTCAACAGAAGAATGGATAAAGAAGATGTGGTCCATATATACCATGGAATATTATTACTCAGGCATCAGAAAGGATGAATACCCAACTTTTTGTATCAACATGGATGGGACTGGAGGAGATTATGCTGAGTGAAATAAATAGAGAAAGTCAATTATCATATGGTTTCATTTATTTGTGGAACACAAGAAATAGCACAGAAGACGTTAGGAGAAGGAAGGGAAAAATGAAGGGGGGGAAATTGGAGGGGGAGATGAACCAAGAGAGACTTTGGACTCCAGGAAACAAACTGAGGGTTTTAGGGAAGGGAGGTGGGGGGATGAGTTAGCCCAGTGATGGGTAGTAAGGAAGGCATGCATTTCATGGAACACTGGCTGTTAAAGGCAAACAATGAATCTTGGAACCCTACATCCAGAACTAATGACGTACTGTATGGCGACTAATATAACCTAATAAAAAAAAGATATACCAGTTAAATATATTTAGAAACAAAAAAAAGAAATTTTGACACAAAGTCAGACATGCCTACAGGGAAGATGATATGAAGACACGTAGGAGAGTACCATGTGAAGGAGGGGGATTGGAGAGATTGATCCGCAAGCTGAGGGATGCCAGAGATTGCTGGCTAACCACGGGGGCGGGGGGGGGAGACAATCAAGGAGTCCCCTACATGTTTCAGAAGGAGCAGGACCCTAACAACACCTTGATTTCACATTGCTAACCTCCAGAAATGTGAGTCGATAGGATTTTGTTCTAAGCCACCCAGTTTGTGGTACTTGATAATGGCAGATCTAGGAGATGAATACCGTGGGTGAAGGTATAAAAAAATCAAATAGCAGATTTAAAAAAATCCTCTGTAAGGCAGTAAGGAAATCCTGTAAGTTCAGAGCTATGTTTATACCTCAATCCCTTGAGTAGCCTCACCATGCTTATTTTAGTCCTATTCCACCCCTCATTCATACAAACGTCTTGATGTCCATCTGAAATTACTCTTGGAACGTGGAGCTGTAGACTTAGGTAGGCCCTATAGCCTTGGGGCTGATGGCCTAGCTGAGCCATACACACCAAAGGAAATGGACCAAGGTGAGAGGAGCTAAAGATGTGAGATGAGGTGGACACATAGCAACTTGACCATGAAAGATTGATGAAAGAGATGAAGGATTGTCAAACTGCTCAGAAACACTGATCTCATGGCCCACTTCCATGTTCTCATTCCCGTTCACTTTAGGCCTGTCACATTAGTTTCTGTGAGAAGTAGTCTTGAGAACCACCCCCGACCTTTCTATTGAAGCTAATTTGAGTGGATGTCTCGTTATTGGAACCAAACTTGAGAACCACAGGAAGTTCATGGTGGCCAAAGGACACACGGTTGCATGTTGAATTCTGAATTCACGTGTTACTCGTGTGGTCCAAGGATGGAGTCCCTCTTACCCTCAGTTAATTAGTCAGTGCACACTACCGCTGACGGTTGCATAATGGGTCCAAAATCTGTAACTGCAATTTTTATCTATCTTTTGATGTAAAGATAATTAAAAAAGAGCAAAGTATTAAGTAAAAACTTAAACTTACTCCCAGAGACTGAAATTAGGAAGAACCAACATATAAGAGATGTCAGTAATTGGTGGTACTCCCGCACCCCCACCCCTCACCAAAGAAATTGTTGAATGAAAAGATGTAAGAATTCAGGTAGTGAGGCCAAATGGCATGAGCAAAAATATCTCAGTAAAAGGCTTGGTCCCTTTTGGGCAGGTGGATCAGAAGACAGAAGGTCTCTGTGTACTTTTAATACTGGGTGCGGGGAGGAGCCCAGCCTCTCCAGGCCACTTACATGGTTTTGGATTGTGACCACAGTGGAAAGGGAGGCAGCATTCCGACTGGTAATACTCAAGGGTACCTATCATTAATACTGTCAAGGAAAACCCTCTTGCTTAGGCTTGATACTTATCCAACAACCTTATGATTGTAAATCTTCTCTGCAAATAGATTTCCCTTGAGGGAGGATATTTTGAGTTTTGACAAGCTCTCATGGGTATATTGCCCACTGGGAAATTGTATTTTCTCTGAAAAGAAATAAACGATGGGCCACTTTATGTCAGCCTCTGTTGAATCAGTCCCCTGAGTCCACTTGTATAGGTAAATTGACAACACAGTTTCTGAGCTCTCTAGGTAATAAGGGCATTCTTGATTGATTAACTATATCATCTAGAAGATGAGTGATTAAGATTGTAAGTACCCAGAGGAAGACTTGGTTAACTGTTGGGTTATCTTGATGCAAAATCCAGGCCATGGTGGCTTGGAGTGTGGTGTTTTTATGGTCATGTGCTCTGATGTTGGGTTGACTAACTGGAACCATACTGGAGGAAGGGGACAAAATTCTGTGGAAGTTTTGGCCGTCAGTCTTCCTACTGTTTTCACATAAACCTAGTAAATGACATGCATAACCAAACAAAACTCTGCCTTAATTGTTGCCTTTGGCTAAAATTGGATGGTTCAAGAAGGCCAACAAAATGAATTATATTTTTTTCCCAAGACCAGCGCCCTCCCAACTGGCTAAGAATCGGGTTCTTCATTGCTTTATAGGAAGTTCTCCTAAAAAGATAAACCCCAGGTCTCCTGAATCGTAACTACTGCTACAAAATTAAAAGCCTGGGTTATAGTTTAATTAGCTAATTAGCTCAATTGGTTTATTTCTGTGCCAAAAGCAGTGATCACTTGACTACAGGTGGGGTGTGACATACTTGGCACAGACACCCCACTGTTCCCAGTCCCACAGCTCCTGATTCCATTCCACACCCGGATTCAGCCTGTTCTTGGACATCCCCAGCTCTGGATATCTGTACCTGAGTTTCCTCAGGCCACTCTGAGTTATGGTTATGCCAACCCACGTGAGGTCCAGGTTTGCCTTTTTATACCAGATGGTTCCTTTTGAGAACTGACTGCAGAGTCACGGAGCTGGACTCTCCTCTTTTTAGAAATTTCTCTGAGCCTAAAGTGAAGCCAGATATTTTCTAACTCTTGGCCTCTGCTCACTGAGGTGGGTTTCCTGCTTCTCTTGAGGGACTGCAGGGTAGCGACTCCCATCCTTTTGGTTCAAATGTGGTACGTCACAAAGGCTTCCTCAAAGGACCCAGAGGCAAGTGGGTCTTAAGAGCTCTGGTGGAAATGGTCTGGCAAGTGTTCATGTGAGATCCCAACTGTAATCTTAATTAAATGGTAAAAAGAGGGGACTCGTTGGAACGAGTCTGGAAAGGCTTCATCTTGGTGTTAAGTCTCCGCAGGCTGTTTGTGGTTCTCGGGGGATGCTGTACTTACTGTTTTGACATTTAAGGAAGAGTAATAGAACTGAACTTGCAATGGGTTCCAAGCTCACTAGCATGCAAGCGTTCTGTGATTCTGATCTGAAGCCAGGGTTTTGATGTCATCTGAAAAAATTAAAGAGGGAGCCTTAGTGTTCCCTAGATAACAGATTTACAGGTTAAGCTGTTTATTTTCAACTTTCTGAGATTTGTCTAGAGAGGTTGTGTGACTGTGGATTTCACTTAACATGTTCTTTTTTAAAAAATTTGGTTAATGTATGGTTAACCCTTTGAAAGGGAATGTTAAAAATAGACACAACAAGTACACAGTATTACAGGAAAAAGAAATGGTAGCTCTCTAAAAATGAAGCAGAACCAACAAGAAATACATGCCCCCCCCCCCCGCCCCCAGGGCTGGTGTCATTCTGCAGAGGAAACAATGGAATGGTCATCCTGATGGGAGACACTGGGTTCCCTGCACTGAGTCAGACCAGGTTAAACTCAGGCATCAGGAAGCCATGACTGGAGGGAGAAATGTCTCCGGACACAGGTTAAATAGGGTGGGGCTGAAAGGGACCAGTTAGGGCGCCCCCTGCCGGCACACAACTTGGTGGAATGAACCAAGCAAGGCTGGCCACTGGGCGTCTGTTGTGATTGAGATATGAAGCCCCAAGTTCCTGACCTTCTCCTAGCTTATCTTGTCTTCCATCTTTCAACTCCCTCTGCCCCCAATTCTTCTTAACACCGCATACAGAAACATTGGCACCCTATTTCTGATTTCCAATATTCTGTCCAGTCATGAAATTCTTGTTTGCTGCTGTCTCAGTATGTTGACTTAGATAATCTGTTGCGGGGATTAAATGAATAAATGTCCTTCTGCAAAGGTAAAGGAACCTGTGGGTGACAGAAGCAGGGAAGAGGGAAGGAAGAAAGGTAAGGAGGAAAAGAAATATGGTTACCATGTGGCTCTTTCCATTCTCCAGAGACTTGATTTGTTACTTACTTACTTTAACAAAGACTCCTTTTTTTAAAAAAATATTTTATTTATTTGCCAGAGAGAGACAGACAGACAGCACAAGCTGAGGGAGGGGGGCAGCAGGCAGAGAGAGAAGCAGGCTCCGCTCTGAGCAGGGAGCCTGATGCAAGACCCTGGGATCATGACTTGAGCTGAAGGCAGACGCTTAACCAGCTGAGGTACCCAGCCGTCCTTTAACAAACACTTTTAAAGCCTTTGTTGTGTGCTAGATGCTATTTTAAGTGCTGTGTATTAACTTTTTAAAATAAAGACAACTATGATGAAATGCTTTGTGAGGTAGTTTCTGCTAATTTTCTCATTTTACAGAAAAGGAACAGTTGAGCCAAATGCTCAAGGTCACAGCTAGGAAGAGCCAGCTTCCAACCCGGACAGTTTGTTTTGGCTCATTCTCTTATCCACTTCATTTTACTGGCTCTTCTTTCTGGTATTTTAAAGAATTTAACCTAAACATTTTAGGACTATGTGAATAATGCATTCTTACTGTCAGTAATTTGGAAAGGAGATGAATGATAAAGACGGAAAGATAATTCCAATAATTCCAGCCTCCAAAAACTGTGGTTAAGAGTCTCATATTTTTAGCCTTTTCTGTATGAGATATTTGTTCACATTTGGAGATCATATTAGATGTATTATATTTCCTAATTTCTCCTTAATGTCCTATAGTAAGCATTTTCCGGTAGTCACCACTTAAAAACAAAATTTTAAAATAACTACTGGACATTTGAATTGTACATAATATTTTTATGCATAAATCTACTTGTGTTTTGTGGGTTTTTTTTTCTTCTTCTTTTTAAAAAGATACTTGTGCTAGGGTTATTTTGGTTACAAAAATTCCAGTGACAGAAAATTTGGAAATAAATAGAAAACTATTCAGTATATAAGTCTATCAGGTCTTGTTGGGTATCCTTCCTATGCCAGACACTGTAAGAAGCTGGAGGTATTTAATGGTGAACAAGAGCTGCTTCTCGTGGTGCCTGGGTGGCTCAGTGGGTTAAGCCTCTGCCTTTAGCTCAGGTCATGGTCTCAGGGTCCTGGGATCTAGCCCCGCATCAGGCTCTCTGCTCAGCAAGAGCCTGTTACCCCCTCTGTCTGCCTCTCTGCCTACTTGTGATCTCTCTCTCTCTGTCAAATAAATAAATAAAATCTTTAAAAAAGAAAAAAAGCTGTTTCTTACCCTCAAGGAGCTTCCATTCTGGGGTAGTAGATGAATATCACATAAAGTGTTAAAGAAAAAGAACCCTTTAGCCTCATCACTTACAAGAGATGACCACCACTTACAACTAGGTGTATAACTTTTCTAATATTATGTACATAAAATTGTAAGCAAAAATGGGATTATGCTGTTGATGGTTTTATATCTTGTTTCCCCCCAGCATACCACTTGCTTATTATTGAATATCGAAAATTATACTGTCAATGGTGGCATATTTTTCCATTTTATGTGGGAAACATAATTCAATCATCCTGTTGTGAAATGTTCAGATTGTTTTCAGTGTTTTGAATGCCAAACATCGCTTTGATGAATATACTTAAAACCTTTTCTCACATCTCCCTGTGAAATTTCTGAAAACAAAATTTACAGCATATAGATAATAAACATGTTTAAGACCCTTAATATAAAATAAATACACTTTAGAAAGCTTGATTATTTTAGTCTCACTAGAACCATATGAGGATACACCTTCCCTGTGTCTTTACCCACACTATTATAATAATTTTTAAAAAGTGGATCTTTTTCAAGACCGTGTTTTATTCCCATTTCAGTTCGAATATATTTGAGTATTGACAAAAAACAATTTTTTTTCACAAGACTATTGACTTTGTCTTTTTTGGTGATTTTTGAAAAATTTCTTGTCACTTTCCCTTGGCTTAATAATCACCTATTTTATACAGAGACAGTTGCATAAGTTAAAGACAGCTGTGTGCCTTCCTCCAGTTTCAAAGCCAGCCACTGGCATCTCTCTGAACCTTCTTCCATAGTTACATCTCTCTCTGTTTTTCCTCTCCTGCCCTCTCTTCCAGTCCTACTGACCCTTGTGATTGCATTGAGCCCCCCTGGATAATACAGAATAAACTCCCTATCTTAGAATCAACTGATAAGCTGACTTAATTCCATCTGCAACCTTAATATTAATGTGGGAGTTAGTATGTGGACATATTTGCGAGGACATTATTCTGCCTGTCATGATACTTTCTTTACCAAATAGCTACCTCTTTATACATTTTTATCAATTTACCTTTTTTTTTTTTTTTTGGATGTATTTCAAAGTAAATTGCAGATGTCAGTATACGTCACCCTAAATTAGTGTGTCATAAAGTTGACATTTTATTATATGTTTACAGCTTAGAAAACATTTTTTTAACTACAAAACTAGGTTTTGCAGAAATAGCAGAGAATTGGAATGAATCTAAGATGAGCAAGTTGTAGTAAAACCATAGGCAGGTCTTCAGCTTTTTAAAATTTTGTGGTAGATTTTACTTATAAGAAAATCCAAAATATTGAAAATATGCATTTGCTGAATTTAGCAAATGCATACACTTGTGTAACCTAAAATCCTATCAAGAAATAGAATGTTAACATTGTCTATCATACCCCTTCCTAACTACTGTTCTGAGGTTGTTGGTTTTGTTTTTGTTTTTTTTGTGGGGTTTTTTTTTGCATTTTAGGTTAGTTTTATTTATTCCGTGGGCACTTTCATGTAAATCTTCTTGCACTAAGCTTTCGTTATTATTTTTATTTTTAATATCAATAGTTCATTCCTTTTTGTTGTTGCTATCCCATTGTGTTGAATATTACTCTTGCCCAGTTGATGCATACCAGATTTCAGTTTTTGGCTCTTATAAACGAATTCTTGGACAAGTCATCTTGTGGACACATGTTTTTATTCCTCTTGAGCAAATATCCAGAAGTAGAGTTAATGAACCATTGGGAAAGTATATATTTAGTTTTATAAGAAACTGGTAGGACTTAAAAAATTTTTTATCTTATTTTACACTTTCACCAACAGTGCATAAGTGTTCAGTTGCTCTCAATCCCTGCCAATTTGGTGCTGTCAGTGTCTTTAATTTTAAACCATTTTGCAGGTGGTGTCTTTTGTGGTTTTAGTTTGCATTTTGCTGATGACTAACCTTGAACCCTTTTTCATGTACATATTCATTCATATCTTTTGTGAGTGCATGCTTGTATCTTTTGCACATTTTTACTGTTTCTTTGTAGTTTTAAGTATTAACATGATTTTTATTTCACTAGTTTTATTTTAGTGGATGGTTTGAGATAGAAGTTAAAAATTGTTTCCAAATACTGAACTAATTATCCCAATATATTTTTAAAAATTATCCTTCATATTTTCACTGATGTGAAATGCTATCTTTATTACACTATCAGATATACAGGGCTTTGTTTCACAACTATTCTTTCCATTGTAATTCCTGTTCTTTCATTGTTACAACATAATTTTAATTGTTGTGGATTTTGAATACACATTAAAAGTTGGCACCACAAACTCACTCTCCTTGTTCTTCTCTCTTTTTCAGTGTTTCTTACACATTCTTTTCCATTCCTTTTTCCAAATGAACTTTACGATCACTTAGTAAAGCTACATACTTTTTTTTATTTCATTATGATTTTGACTAGAAAATTTTTCAAACTTACCAATTAATTTTAAGGAAACTACCCTTCTTGCCTATTTTGTCTTACGATCTAGGAACATTGTAATTTTCTCCATTTATTCAAGTTTTCTTTAAGTTTATTGAGTAAAATTAACTTTGTTCTTTGATATTTTGTATTTGTTTTGGTATTGTGAGAGTCGATATTTTGAATCTCTAATTTTCCTTCTTTTTGTAAATATTTTTTGGTATTTCTATCCTTAAAAGAAACAGCCAGCCAGGACACCTGACTGGCTCAGTCGGTTAAGCATCTGCCTTCAGCTCAGGTCATTATCCCAGGTTCCTGACATCAAGTTCAGTACTGGGTTTCCTGAGCAGGGAGCCCGCTTCTTCCTCTCCCTCTGCCCCTTCCTCCCTGCCTGGGCTCTTTCTCTCTCTCTCAAATAAATAAACAAAATTTTAAAGAAAGAAAGAAAGAAAGAACCAGTTACAAACCAACTAATTAACATGTTTTAATGACACATCTCAGAACTTGGCTCATCTGGCCTGGTTGATTAACTAGAGTGTTATTGGAGAAACCTTTCTAGGTAAATAGGGCCATAGATGCCTGACAGAGTCTAGTCCATGGTATACCATCTGCAGGGATGCCCTGCACCTTAGAAGCTACTGACAGTCCAAAAAGTAAGCAGATTACAGCCCGGCCTTATGTTACTCAGTCTTTGACCCTGAGTCTTCATGGTTTTTACGGGTCCTGCTACCTCTAAAGGACAGTGGTCCTTTATTAGTGGTTCTCGGACCTGGCTATACCAAAGAATCTCTGATCTCAGGTATTCTGTTTTAACTGGTTTGGGAACTGGAATGTCTGTATTTTTTCAAAGTTTTATTGAGATATAATTGACATAAAACAATGTATTAGTCAATGGTGTACAATATAATGATTTTTTTAAAAAGATTTTATTTATTTATTTGACAGACAGAGATCACAAGTAGGCAGAGAGGCAGGCAGAAAGAGAGAGAGGAGGAAGCAGGCTCCCCATGGAGGAGAGAGCCTGATGTGGGGCTCAATCCCAGGACCCTGGGATCATGACCTGAGCCGAAGGCAAAGGCTTTAACCCACTGAGCCACCCAGGCGCCCCCAATATAATGATTTGATCACATATATATTGTGAGATGATCGTCACAATTAAGTTAATATTAGCTAGATTCAAATTGTTTATTATAATGAGAACTTTTAAGATTTATTTTCTTAGCAACTCCCAAATGTACAATGTATTGTTGTTAATTATAGACATGATGCTCTACATTATGTCCCCAGTATCTACTTATTTTACAACTGAAAGTTTATACCTTCTCATGACACTTAACCACTTCCCCCACCATCCAAAACCCCACCTTAGGCAACCACCAGTCTGTTCTATGAGTTCAGTTTTTTAGATTCCAGTTTTTGTAAGTGAGACCATACAATATTTGTCTTTCTCTGATTTATTTCAGTTAGTGTTTACGCCCTTTCGGTCCATCCATGTAGTTGAAAAGATTTCCTTCTTTTTTATGGCTAAATAATAGTCATGTGTGTGTGTGTGCGTGTGCGCGCATGTTTGTATGTATGTAGAATGTATCACGTTTTCTTTATCCATTTCTTCAATGATAAACACTGAGTATAATTTTATATCTGGGCTATGGTAAATAATGTTTCAGTGAATATGGGGATATTGAGATAGTTATTTTGTTTCCTTTGGATATATGCCTAGAAGTGGAATTCCTAGATCATAAGGTATTCTCCTTTTAATTATTTGAGGAACCTCCATACTCTTCCATAGTGGCTGTATTAATTTACATTTCCCCCACAAGTGAACAGGGGTTCCTTTTTCTCCACATTCTCACCAGCCCTTGCTATCTCTCATATTTTTGATGATACATATGCTAAGAGATGAAAGCTGATATCTCACTGTAGTTTTTATTTGAATTTCCTAATGATTGTGTTGTTGGGCACCTTTTCAAGTACTGTTGGCCATTTGTATGTCTTTGAAAAAATGCCTACTTAATTCCTCTGTTTTTACTAATATTATTGCTACCAAGTTTTTGCTATGAGTTCTTTATGTAGTTTAGATACTAACCCTTTATCAGATATATGATTTGCAAACTTTTCTCCCATTCAGTAGATTGCTTTTTCATTTTGTTGATGGTTTCCTTTGCTGTACAGAGCTTTTTAGGTTGATGTAGTCCCACTTATTTTTGCCTTTGCTTTTGATATCAGTTCTAAAAAACTAATTGACAAGACCATTGTCAAAGAGCTTAATGCCAGTGTTTTTTTTTTTTTTTTTTCTAGGGGTTTTATGGCTTTAGGTCTTGTATTCAAGTCTTTAATCCACTTGGAGTTGATTTTTATGTATTATGTAATATAGGGGTCCAATTTCATTCTTTTACATATTGCTGTCCAAGTTCCCAACATTCATTTATTGAAAAGACTATCCTTTCCCCATTATATATATTTAATTAATAAATTAATTGACCATAAAAGTAAGGCTTTATTTCTGGGCTCTATAGTCCATTGATTTGTGTCTGTTTTTATGCCAATACCATATAGCTTTGGTTATTATGGCTTTGTAACATACTTCAATATCAGGGAATGTGATACATCTAGCTCTTAAGATTGCTTTGGCTATTTGGGGTCTTTTGTGGTTCCATAAAATTTTAAGATTATTTTTCTCTTATTGTGAAAAATGGCATTGGAATTTTCATTAGGGATTGTACTGAATTTATAAATTGCTTTGGGTAGTATGTGCTTTTAAACAATGTTCTTTCAATCCATGAGCTCCATGGAATCTTTCTATTTATTTGTGTTGTCTTCAATTTCTTTCATCAATGTCTCGTAGTTTTCAGTGTATAGATCTGTCACCTTCTTAGTTAAATTTACTCACAGGTATTTTTTTTTAGATTTTTATTTATTTACTTGAGGTAGAATGAGAGAGAGAGAGTATACTCAAGCATGAGGAGCAGCAGGCAGAGGGAGAAGCAGACTCCCTGCTGAGTAGGGAGCCAGGTGTGGGGTTCGATCCCAGGACCATGAGATCATGGCCCGAGCCCAAGGCAGCTGCTTAACCAACTGAGTCACCCAGGCACCCTGGTAATTTATTATTTTTGATGCAGTTGACAATAGGATTGTGTTCTTAATTTCTCTTTCTGATTGTTTGTTATTAGTGTAGAGGAATGCCACAGATTTTATATATATATATATATTTTTTTATTTTTTGAATATTATAAACATATATTTTTATCCCCAGGGGTACAGGTCTGTGAATCACCAGGTTTACACACTTCACAGCACTCACCAAAACACATACCCTCCCCAATGTCCATAATACCACCCCCTTCTCCCAAACCCCCTCCCCCCAGCAACCCTCAGTATGTTTTGTGAGATTAAGAGTCACTTATGGTTTGTCTTCCTCCCAATCCCATCTTCTTTCATTTATTCTTCTCGTACCCACTTAAGCCCCCATGTTGCATCACCACTTCCTCATATCAGGGAGATCATATGATAGTTGTCTTTCCCCGCTTGACTTATTTCGCTAAGCATGATACGCTCTAGTTCCATCCATGTTGTCGCAAATGGCAAGATTTCATTTCTTTTGATGGCTGCATAGTATTCCATTGTGTATATATACCACATCTTCTTGATCCATTCATCTGTTGATGGACATCTAGGTTCTTTCCATAGTTTGGCTATTGTGGACATTGCTGCTATAAACATTCGAGTACACGTGCCCCTTTGGATCACTACGTTTGTATCTTTAGGGTAAATACCCAATAGTGCAATTGCTGGGTCATAGGGCAGTTCTATTTTCAACATTTTGAGGAACCTCCATGCTGTTTTCCAGAGAGGTTGCACCAGCTTGCATTCCCACCAACAGTGTAGGAGGGTTCCCCTTTCTCCGCATCCTCGCCAGCATCTGTCATTTCCTGACTTGTTGATTTTAGCCATTCTGACTGGTGTGAGGTGATATCGCATTGTGGTTTTGATTTGTATTTCCCTGATGCCGAGTGATATGGAGCACTTTTTCATGTGTCTGTTGGCCATCTGGATGTCTTCTTTGCAGAAATGTCTGTTCATGTCCTCTGCCCATTTCTTGATTGGATTATTTGTTCTTTGGGTGTTGAGTTTGCTAAGTTCTTTATAGATTCTGGACACTAGTCCTTTATCTGATATGTTGTTTGCAAATATCTTCTCCCATTCTGCCAGTTGTCTTTTGATTTTGTTAACTGTTTCCTTTGCTGTGCAAAAGCTTTTGATCTTGATGAAATCCCAATCGTTCATTTTTGCCCTTGCTTCCCTTGCCTTTTGCGTTGTTCCTAGGAAGATGTTGCTGCGGCTGAGGTCGAAGAGGTTGCTGCCTGTGTTCTCCTCAAGGATTTTGATGGATTCCTTTCGCACATTGAGGTCCTTCATCCATTTTGAGTCTATTTTCATGTGTGGTGTAAGGAAATGGTCCAATTTCATTTTTCTGCATGTGGCTGTCCAATTTTCCCAGCACCATTTATTGAAGAGGCTGTCTTTTTTCCATTGGACATTCTTTCCTGCTTTGTCGAAGATTAGTTGACCGTAGAGTTGAGAGTCTATTTCGGGGCTCTCTATTCTGTTCCATTGATCTATGGGTCTGTTTTTGTGCCAGTACCATGCTGTCTTGATGATGACAGCTTTGTAATAGAGCTTGAAGTCCGGAATTGTGATGCCACCAACGTTGGCTTTCTTTTTCAATATCCCTTTGGCTATTCGAGGTCTTTTCTGGTTCCATATAAATTTTAGAATTATTTGTTCCATTTCTTTGAAAAAGATGGATGGTACTTTGATAGGAATTGCATTAAATGTGTAGATTGCTTTAGGTAGCATAGACATTTTCACAATATTTATTCTTCCAATCCAGGAGCATGGAACATTTTTCCATTTCTTTGTGTCCGCCTCAATTTCTTTCATGAGTACTTTATAGTTTTCTGAGTATAGATTCTGTGTCTCTTTGGTTAGGTTTATTCCTAGGTATCTTATGGTTGTGGGTGCAATTGTAGATGGGATTGACTCCTTAATTTCCCTTTCTTCTGTCTTGCTGTTGGTGTAGAGAAATGCAACTGATTTCTGTGCATTGATTTTATATCCTGACACTTTACTGAATTCCTGTATAAATTCTAGCAATTTTGGAGTGGAGTCTTTTGGGTTTTCCACATATAGTATCATATCATCTGCGAAGAGTGATAATTTGACTTCTTCTTTGCCGATTTGGATGCCTTTAGTTTCCTTTTGTTGTCTGATTGGTGAGGCTAGGACCTCTAATACTATGTTGAATAGCAGTGGTGATAATGGACATCCCTGCCGTGTTCCTGACCTTAGCGGAAAAGCTTTCAGTTTTTCTCCATTGAGAATGATATTTGCGGTGGGTTTTTCATAGATGGCTTTGATGATATTGAGGTATGTGCCCTCTATCCCTACACTTTGAAGAGTTTTGATCAGGAAGAGATGCTGTACTTTGTCAAATGCTTTTTCAGCATCTATTGAGAGTATCATATGGTTCTTGTTCTTACTTTTATTGATATGTTGTATCACATTGACTGATTTGCGGATGTTGAACCAACCTTGCAGCCCTGGAATAAATCCCACTTGGTCGTGGTGAATAATCTTTTTAATATACTGTTGAATCCTATTGGCTAGTATTTTGTTGAGTATTTTCGCATCTGTGTTAATCAAGGATATTGGTCTATAGCTCTCTTTTTTGGTGGGATCCTTGTCTGGTTTTGGGATCAAGGTGATGCTGCCCTCATAAAATGAGTTTGGAAGTTTTCCTTCCATTTCTATTTTTTGGAACAGTTTTAGGAGAATAGGAATTAGTTCTTCTTTAAATGTTTGGTAGAATTCCCCCGGGAAGCCGTCTGGCCCTGGGCTTTTGTTTGTTTGGAGATTTTTAATGACTGTTTCAATCTCCTTACTGGTTATGGGTCTGTTCAGGCTTTCTATTTCTTCCTGGTTCAGTTGTGGTAGTTTATATGTTTCTAGGAATGCATCCATTTCTTCCAGATTGTCAAATTTATTGGCATAGAGTTGCTCATAGTATGTTCTTATAATAGTTTGTATTTCTTTGGTGTTAGTTGTGATCTCTCCTCTTTCATTCATGATTTTATTTATTTGGGTCCTTTCTCTTTTCTTTTTGATAAGTCGGGCCAGGGATTTATCAATTTTATTAATTCTTTCAAAGAACCAGCTCCTACTTTCGTTGATTTGTTCTATTGTTTTTTTGGTTTCTATTTCATTGATTTCTGCTCTGATCTTTATGATTTCTCTTCTACTGCTAGGCTTAGGGTTTCTTTCTTGTTCTTTCTCCAGCTCCTTTAGGTGTAGGGCTAGGTTGTGTACCTGAGACCTTTCTTGTTTCTTGAGAAAGGCTTGTACCGCTATATATTTTCCACTCAGGACTGCCTTTGTTGTGTCCCACAGATTTTGAACCGTTGTATTTTCATTATCATTTGTTTCCATGATTTTTTTCAATTCTTCTTTAATTTCCCGGTTGACCCATTCATTCTTTAGTAGGATGCTGTTTAGTCTCCATGTATTTTGGTTCTTTTCAAACTTCCTTTTGTGGTTGAGTTCTAGCTTTAGAGCATTGTGGTCTGAAAATATGCAGGGAATGATCCCAATCTTTTGATACCGGTTGAGTCCTGATTTAGGACCGAGGATGTGATCTATTCTGGAGAATGTTCCATGTGCACTAGAGAAGAATGTGTATTCTGTTGCTTTGGGATGAAATGTTCTGAATATATCTGTGATGTCCATCTGGTCCAGGGTGTCATTTAAGGCCTTTATTTCCTTGCTGATCTTTTGCTTGGATGATCTGTCCATTTCAGTGAGGGGAGTGTTAAAGTCTCCTACTATTATTGTATTATTGTTGATGTGTTTCTTTGATTTTGTTATTAATTGGTTTATATAGTTGGCTGCTCCCACGTTGGGGGCATAGATATTTAAAATTGTTAGATCTTCTTGTTGGACAGACCCTTTGAGTATGATATAGTGTCCTTCCTCATCTCTTATTATAGTCTTTGGCTTAAAATCTAATTGATCTGATATAAGGATTGCCACTCCTGCTTTCTTCTGATGTCCATTAGCATGGTAAATTCTTTTCCACCCCCTCACTTTAAATCTGGAGGTGTCTTCTGGCTTAAAATGAGTTTCTTGGAGGCAACATATAGATGGGTTTTGTTTTTTTATCCATTCTGATACCCTGTGTCTTTTGACAGGGGCATTTAGCCCATTAACATTAAGGGTACCTATTGAGAGATATGAATTTAGTGCCATTGTTTTGCCTGTAAGGTGACTGTTACTGTATATGGTCTCTGTTCCTTTTTGATCTACCACTTGTAAGCTCTCTCTTTGCTTAGAGGACCCCTTTAAAGATTTCCTGTAGAGCTGGTTTGGTGTTTGCAAATTCTTTCAGTTTTTGTTTGTCCTGGAAGCTTTTAATCTCTCCTTCTATTTTCAATGATAGCCTAGCTGGATATAGTATTCTTGGCTGCATGTTTTTCTCGTTTAGTGCTCTGAAAATATCATGCCAGCTCTTTCTGGCCTGCCAGGTCTCTGTGGATAAGTCAGCTGCCAATCTAATATTTTTACCATTGTATGTTACAGACTTCTTTTCCCAGGCTGCTTTCAGGATTTTCTCTTTGTCACTGAGACTTGTAAATTTTACTATTAGGTGACGGGGTGTGGGCCTATTCTTATTGATTTTGAGGGGCGTTCTCTGAACCTCCTGAATTTTGATGCTCGTTCCCTTTGCCATATTGGGGAAATTCTCCCCTATAATTCTCTCCAGTATACCTTCTGCTCCCCTCTCTCTTTCTTCTTCTTCTGGAATCCCAATTATTCTAATGTTGTTTCGTCTTATGGTGTCACTTATCTCTCGAATTCTCCCCTCGTGGTCCAGTAGCTGTTTGTCCCTCTTTTGCTCAGCTTCTTTATTCTCTGTCATTTGGTCTTCTATATCACTAATTCTTTCTTCTGCCTCATTTATCCTAGCAGTGAGAGCCTCCATTTTTGATTGCACCTCATTAATAGCTTTTTTGATTTCAACTTGGTTAGATTTTAGTTCTTTTATTTCTCCAGAAAGGGCTTTTATATCTCTCGAGAGTGTTTCTCTAATATCTTCCATGCCTTTTTCGAGCCCGGCTAGAACCTTGAGAATTGTCATTCTGAACTCTAGATCTGACATATTACCAATGTCTGTATTGATTAGGTCCCTAGCCTTCGGTACTGCCTCTTGTTCTTTTTTTTTGTGTTGAATTTTTCCGTCTTGTCATTTTGTCCAGAGAAGAGTATATGAAGGGGCACGAAAAATACTAAAAGGGTGGCAACAACCCCAGGAAAATATGCTTTAACCAAATTAGAAGAGATCCCAAATCGTGAGGGGGGAGAAAGGGGATAAAAAGAGGTTCAAAAAGGAAGAAAGAAAAAAAAGAAAAAAAAAAAGAAAGAAAGAAAAAAATAAAAAAGAAAAGAATTTAAAAAAAAAGAAAACACCTAAGAAAAATATAAAAAAGAAAAAATATATGTATTAGATAAACTAGTAAAAAATCGTTAAAAAAGAAAAAGGTTAACAGTTAAAAAAAAAATTTTACCTGAAGGCGAGAAAGAAAAAAACAAAAATGAAAAAGAAAAAAATTAAATTAACCGCAAGACTAAAAAAAATCACAGGGAAAAAGCCATGAGTTCCGTGCTTGGCTTTCTCCTCCTCTGGAATTCTGCTGCTCTCCTTGGTATTGAAACCGCACTCCTTGGTAGGTGAACTTGGTCTCGGCTGGATTTCTTGTTGATCTTCTGGGGGAGGGGCCTGTTGTAGTGATTCTCAAGTGTCTTTGCCCCAGGCGGAATTGCACTGCCCTTACCCGGGGCCGGGGTGAGTAATCCGCTTGGGTTTGCTTTCAGGAGCTTTTGTTCCCTGAGCGCTTTCTGTAGAGTTCCAGAGGACGGGAACACAAATGGCAGCCTCCTGGTCTCCGGCCCGGAGGAGCCGAGAGCCCAGGGCCGCACTCCTCAGTGCGCGCTCAGCGAACCGCGCCCAGTTACTCCCGTCTGCCTGACCTCCGGCCATGCTCCGAGCTCACCGAGCCTGCGACCGGTTCAAGGTCACCCCGAGCTGTGAGCTTACTGTCGGCTGTCTCTGTAGCCGGCTTTCCCGTTCCAATACCCGCAAGCTCTGCGACACTAAGACACCCCCGATCCTTCTGTGACCCTGCGGGACCTGAGGTCACGCTGACCCCGTGTGGGCTTTGCCCCGGGTAGCCTCTGGAGCGATGTCCCTCAGCGGAACAGACTTTTAAAAGTCCTTATTTTGTGCGCGGTTGCTCTGCCGCTTGCCGGGAGCCGGCCCCTCCCCCCGGGGTCTATCTTCCCGTCGCTTTGGATTCACTTCTCCGCCGGTCCTACCTTTCAGAAAGTGGTTGTTTTTCTGTTTCCAGAATTGCTGTTCTTCTTCTCTTCGATCTGCCGATGGATTTTCAGGTGTTTGCAATCTTTAGATAAGCTATCTAGCTGATCTCCGGCTAGCTGAAGTAGTCTCGGCCTGCTACTTCTCCGCCATCTTGACTCCTCCCCTGCCACAGATTTTTATATGCTAATTTTTGTATCTGCAACTTTACTAAATTCATTTATTCTAACAGTTTTTTTTTGTAAAGTCATTGAAGTTATTTCTTTATAATATGTCATCTGAAAATAGTGACATTTTACTTCCTCCTTTCCGCCTTGATGCCTTTCATTTTATTCATTCATTCATTTCCTTATTTATTTCCTTATTTACTTATGTTTGCCTAATTGTTCTGCCTAGAACTTTCCATACTATGTCAAATAAAAGTGAGGAAGAGTGGGCATCCTTTTCTTGTTCCTGATCACAGAGGGAAAGCTTTCAGCTTTTCAGTATTGAGAATGATGTTAGCTGTAGATTTGTCATATATGGCCTTTATTACATTCCTCTGTAACAGTTTATTCAGAGTTTTTATCATGAATAGATGATTTTGTCAAATGCTTTTTCTGCATCTGTTGAGAGGATCCTATAATTTTTATCCTTCATTTTGTTATATGGTGTATTATATTGATTGGTTTGTATATGCTGAACCATCTTTGCATCCCTGGAATAAATCTCACCTGATAAAGGTATATAATCCCTTTAATGTATCGTTCAATTCAATTTGGCAATATATTGTTCATTGCATTCATTGTGTTCAGGGATATTGGCTTGTAATTCTCTTTATTTTTTTTTTTTTAAGGGTGCCCTTGTCTGGCTTGGTGTCAGGGTAATGCTGGCTTTGTAAAATTGTATTCGGAAGTGTTCCTTCCTCTTCTGTTTTTTTGAGGATTTTGAGAAGGATTGTTATTAATTTTTTTTTTAATTTTTAAATTTCTTTTCAGCGTAACAGTATTCATTGTTTTTGCACCACACCCAGTACTCCATGCAATCCATGACCTCTCTAATACCCATCACCTGGTTCCCCCAACCTCCCACCCCTCACCCCTTCAAAACCCCCAGATTGTGTTTTAGAGTCCATAGTCTCTCATGGTTCACCTCCCCTTCCAATTTCCCCCAACTCCCTTCTCTCTAACTCCCCTTATCCTCCATGCTATTTGTTATGCTCCACAAATAAGTGAAACCATATGATAATTGACTCTCTCTGCTTGACTTATTTCACTCAGCATAATCTCTTCCAGTCCCGTCCATGTTGCTACAAAAGTTGGGTATTCGTCCTTTCTGATGGAGGCATAATACTCCATAGTGTATATGGACCACATCTTCCTTATCCATTCGTCCATTGAAGGACATCTTGGTTCTTTCCACAGTTTGGTGACCGTGGCCATTGTTGCTATAAACATTGGGGTACAGATGGCCCTTATTTTCACTGCATCTGTATCTTTGGGGTAAATACCCAGGAGTGCAATTTCAGGGTCATAGGGAAGCTCTATTTTTAATTTCTTGAGGAATCTCCACCCTGTTTTCAAAGTGGCTGCACCAATTTGCATTCCCACCAACAGTGTAAGAGGGTTCCCCTTTCTCCACATCCCCTCCAACACATGTTGTTTCCTGTCTTGCTAATTTTGGCCATTCTAACTGGTGTAAGGTGGTATCTCAATGTGGTTTTAATTTGAATCTCCCTGATGGCTAGTGATGATGAACATTTATTCATGTGTCTGATAGCCATTTGTGTGTCTTCATTGGAGAAGTGTCTGATCATATCTTCTGCCCATTTTTTGATATGATTATCTGTTTTGTGTGTGTTGAGTTTGAGGAGTTCTTTATAGATCCTGGATATCAACCTTTTGTCTGTACTGTCATTTGCAAATATCTTCTCTCATTCCGTGGGTTGCCTTTTTGTTTTCTTGACTGTTTCCTTTGCTGTGCAGAAGCTTTTGATTTTGATGAAGTCCAAAAAGTTCATTTTTGCTTTTGTTTCCTTTGCCTTTGGAGACATTTCTTGAAAGAAGTTGCTGTGGCTGATATCGAAGAAGTTACTGCCTATATTCTCCTCTAGGATTCTGATGGATTCCTGTTTCACATTGAGGTCTTGTATCCATTTTGAGATTACCTTTGTGTACGGTGTAAGAGAATGGTCAAATTTCATTCTTCTACACATAGCTGTCCAGTTTTCCCAGCACCATTTATTGAAGAGACTGTCTTTTTTCCACTGTATATTTTTTCCTGTTTTGTTGAAGATTATTTGACCACATATCTGGGCTCTACGCTGTTCCACTGGTCTATGTGTCTGTTTTTATGCCAGTACCATGCTGTCTTCGTGGTCACAGCTTTGTAGTAAAGTTTGAAATCAGGTAATGTGATACCGCCAGTTTTATTTTTGTTTTTCAACATTTCCTTAGCGATTCGGGGTCTCTTCTGATTCCATACAAATTTTAGGATTATTTGCTCCAGCTCTTTGAAAGATACTGGTGGAATTTTTATTGGAATGGCATTAAAAGTATAGATTGCTCTAGGCAGTATAGACATTTTAACAATGTTTATTCTTCTGATCCAAGAGCATGGAATGGTCTTCCATCTTTTTGTGTCTTATTCGATTTCTTTCATGAGTGTTCTGTAGTTCCTCAAATACAGATCCTTTACCTCTTTGGTTAGGTTTATTCCCAGGTATTTTATGGTTCTTGGTGCTATAGTAAATGGAATCGATTCTCTAATTTCCCTTTCTGTATTTTCATTGTTAGTGTATAAGAAAGCCACTGATTTCTGTACATTGACTTTGTATCCTGCCACGTTGCTGAATTGTTGTATGGGTTCAAGTAGTTTGGGGGTGGAGTCTTTTGGGTTTTCCATATAACCATCTGTGTTATATAAGTCATCTGCATTTCCATATAAGTCATCTGTGAAGAGAGAGAGTTTGACTTCTTCATTGCCAATTTGGATGCCGTTTATTTCACTTTGTTGTCTGATTGCTGTTGCTAGGACTTCTAATACTATGTTGAACAAGAGTGTGAGAGTGGGCATCCTTGTCATGTTCCTGATCTCAATGGGAAGGCTGCAAGCTTTTTCCCATTGAGGATGATATTTGCTGTGGGTCTTTCATAGATAGATTTGATGAAGTTCAGGAATGTTCCCTCTATTCCTATACTTTGAAGCGTTTTAATCAGGAACGGATGCTGGATTTTGTCAAATGCTTTTTCTGCATCAATTGAGAGGACCATGTGGTTTTTCTCTCTTCTCTTATTAATTTGTTCTATCACATTGATTGATTTGTGAATGTTGAACCATCCTTGTAGCCCAGGGATGAATCCCACCTGGTCATGGTGGATAATCTTTTTAATGTGCTGTTGGATCCTGTTTGCTAGGATCTTGTTGAGAATCTTAGCATCCATATTCATCAGTGATACTGGTCTGAAATTCTCCTTTTTGGTAGGGTCTTTGCCTGGTTTGGGGTTCAAGGTAATGCTGGCTTCACAGAAAGAGTCTGGAAATTTTCCTTCTGCTTCAATTTTTTGAAACAGCTTTAGGAGAATAGGTGTTATTTCTTCTTTGAAAGTTTGGTAGAATTCCCCAGGGAATCCATCAGGTCCTGGGCTCTTATTTTTTGGGAGGTTTTTGATCACTGCTTCAATCTCTTACTAGATATCGGCCTATTCAGGTTGTCAATTTCTTCCTGGTTCAATTTTGGGAGTTTATAGTTTTCCAGGAATGCATCCATTTCATCTAGGTTGCTTAGCTCATTGGCATATAACTGTTGATAATAACTTCGATGATTGTTTCTACTTCCTTGGTGTTAGTTGTGATCTTTCCCTTTTCATTCATAATTTTATGAATTTGGGCTTTATTTTCTTTTGGTTTAGTATGGCCAATGGTTTATTGATCTTGTTGATTCTTTCAAAAAACCAGCTTCTAGTTTCATTGATACATTCTACTGTATCTCTGGTTTCTACCTCATTGATCTCAGCTCTAATCTTGATTATTTCCCTTCTTATGTGTGGAGTTGGTTTGATTTGTTGTTGATTCTCCATTTCTTTAAGGTATAGAGACAGCTGGTGTACTCTGGATTTTTCGATTTTTTTTGAGGGAGGCTTGGATGGCTATGTATTTCCCTCTTAGGACTGCCTTTGCTGTATCCCATAGGTTTTGGACCAAAGTGTCTTCATTCTCATTGGTTTCCATGAATTGTTTCAGTTCTTCTTTGATCTTCTAGTTGATCCAAGCATTCTTAAGCAAGGTAGTCTTTAGCTTCCAGGTGTTTGAGTTCCTTCCAAACTTTTCCTTGTGATTGAGCTCCAGTTTCAAAGCATTGTGATCTGAGAAAGTGCAGGGAATAATCTCAGTCTCTTGGTATTAGTTGAGTCCTGATTTGTGACCCAGTATGTGGTCTATTCTTGAGGAGGTTCCATGTGCACTTGAGAAGAATGAGTATTCTGTTGTTTTAGGGTGGAATGTTCTGTATATATCTATGAGGTTCATCTGGTCCAATGTGTCATTCTATGCTTTATTGATTTTCTGCTTCAATGATCTGTCTATTTCTGAGAGAGGTGTGTTAAGATCTCCTACTATTAATGTATTCATATCAATATGACTCTTTATCTTGATTAACATTTTTCTTATGTAATTGGCTGCTCCCATATTGGGGGCATAGATATTTACAATTGTTAGATCATCTTGGATAGTCCCTTTAAGAATGATGTAGTGTCCTTCTGTATCTCTGGCTACAGTCTTCAGTTTAAAATCTAATTGGTCTGATATGAGAATCACTACCCTGGCCTTCTTTGGAGGCCCATTGGCATGAAAGATGTTTCTCCATCCCTTCACTTTCAGTCTGGGTGTATCTTTAGGTTCAAAATGGGTCTCTTGGGGGCGCCTGGGTGGCTCAGTGGGTTAAAGCCTCTGCCTTCGACTCAGGTCATGATCCCAGAGTCCTGGGATTGAGCCCCACATCGGGCTCTCTGCTCGGCAGAAAGCCTGCTTCCTTCTCTCACTCCTTGCCTCTCTGCCTACTTGTGATCTCTCTCTGTCAAATAAATAAATAAAATCTTAAAAAAAAAAAAAAGGGTCTCTTGTAGACAACATATGGATGGGTCCTGTTGTTTTATCCAATCTGCAACCCTGTGCTGTTTTATGGGCGCATTTAGGTCATTCACATTGAGAGTGATTATTGATAGATATGTTTTTATTGACATCGTGTTACCTTTGAAGTCTTTCTTTCTGTATATTGTCTCTATATTTCTGTTCAATGCTATTCTTAGGATTTTTCCTCTTTTATAGAACCCCCCCTTAATATTTCCTGCAGTGTCGGCTTGGTGATTGCATAGTCTTTTAAGCCTTGCCGGTCTTGGAAACTCTTTATCTCTCCATCCATTTTGAATGTCAGTCTTGCTGGATAAAGTATTCTTGGCAGCATGTACTTCTCATTTAGTGCCCTGAATATATCTTGCCAGCCCTTTCTGGCTTGCCAGGTCTCTGTGGACAGGTCTGACGTTATTCTGATGGGCTTTCCTTTGTAAGTAAGGAGCCTCTTTGTCCTAGCGGCTTTCAAGAGATTATATCTACAATTATGATTCCTCAATTTCTATCAAGTGCCTTGATGTTTTTCTGGAATCTATAATCTTGGGTGGAGACCGTTCAGCCTCTAGTACATGAATGGTGGTTCCATTCATGAGATTGGGAAAATTTTCATGAAGAACTTGTTCCACTGTATCTTCTAGACTTCTTTCTTTCACCTCCCCTTCAGGGATTCCAATAATTCTGATGTTGGTACGTTTCATGGCATCATTTATTTCCCTGATTCTGTTTTTGTGGCTTCTAAGCTGTTTGTTCCAGACTTCCTTCTGATCCTTTCTCTCTGTCTGTTTGTCCTCCAGATCACTAATTCTATCTTCTGTCTCAGTTACCCTAGCTTTGAGAGAATTTAGATTAGATTGGAACTCATTGAGAGCATTGTGAACCTCATCCCAGGTAGCTTTCAGCTCTGCCCTAACATTGTGAACATCATCTCTGATCACTTTCAGTTCAGCCCTAATCAATTCTGTTTGGTCATCCATGGCTTTCTCCAACATAGCTATTGTCTGGATAATTGTTAGCCTGAATTTTCTTCCTGACATATTGTCTATGTTGATAGCCGTTAACTCTGTTGCAGAAGGCCCATCCTCTATATCTTTCTTCTGTTGGGCATTCCTCCTCCTAGTCATTTTGGTGAGAGATGGCTGAACGGATGTAGCTGGATGTATCGACCGTGGTGCAGTCAAGGTGCACCCTGGAAGGCTTCTGCCCACTGGTGTCTTCTGCTCCTGTAGAGATCCAGATGTGTATAATTCTGATCTCAGGCTGATTTCATGGGTGATCGGAGTTCTTTGGAAGGTAATCAGCCACTTTAGGGTACAGGTTGAAAGGGTGCCTCCTCCTATTTCCCCGCCATCTTTTCTCCGTCTCCTGTTATTAATTCTTTAAGTGGTTTTTAGAAGTCACCAATGAAGCCATGTGGTTCTGGACTTTTGTTTTTTGGAAGGCTTTTGGTTACTAATTCAGTCTCCTTACTAGGAGTTGGTTTATTCAAATTTTCTATTTCTTCAAGATTATGTTTTCCTAGGAATTTACTCATTTCTTCCAAGTTGTCTAACTTGTGTCATATAATTGTTGTCGTAATCTCCTAAGATCCTTAGTATTTCTGTGGTATCCGTTATAACTTTTTCATTTCTGATTTTATCTGAGTCTTCTTTTTTTTTTTTTTTTTTTTTTTTTTTTGTTAGTCTCGCTGTAGGTTTGTCAATTTTTTTCTTTTCAAAGAATCAACTCAGTTTCATTGATCTTTTCTATTGTCTTTTTGGTCTTTATTTATTGCTACTCTGATCTTTATTATTCCCTTCCTTTTACTAACTTTGGACTTTGTTTAGAATAAAGATCTAAAGATCTTGTTAGATTAAACTTAGATTTTTAAGATTTTTCTTGTTTCTTGAGGTTGTATTGCTAATAACTTCCCTTTTAGAACTACTTTATCTGCATTCATAGATTTTGGCATTTTTTTGGTTTTCATTTCTAGATATTTTTTACTCCCTTTTGATTTCTTTGACCCGTTGGTTGTTGAGTAACCACATTTTGTGGGTTTCTTTTTGTTTGTTTGTTTTTAATCTTTACATTTTTGTTTTTCTCATTTTCTTCTTATAATCGACTTCCAGTTTCATACCATTGTGATGAGAAAAGGTGGTTGATATGATTTCAGTTTTCTTGAATTCATTCAGACTTGTTTTGTGATCTAAAATATGAGCTATCCTGGAGAATGTTTCAATGTTCTACTTGGGAAGAATATGTATTCTGTTTTTGAATGGAATGTTCTATAAATGTCTGTTACATCCATCTGATCTAATGTATTAAGTCCAATGTTTCTTTCTTGATTTTTCTCTCTGGATGATCTATCCATTATTGAGCAGGGTTATTGAAGTCACCCACTACACTTTTATCAGTGTCTATTTCTCCTTTTAGGTCTGTTGATATTTGCTTTACACATTTTGGTGCTACCATGTTGGATGCATATATACTTAGAGATTTTATATCCTATTGCTGAATTGACCCATTTATCATTATATAATTACCTTCTTTGTCTCATTGCAGTCTTTGTGTTAAATTATATTTTGTCTAAGTATAGCTTACCTTGCTCTCTTTTGGTTTTTATTTGCATGAATATTTTTTTCCTTCCTTTACTTTAATCCCGTTTATATCTTTAAGGCTCAAGCGAGTCTTTTGTGGACAGAAGCTAGTTGGGTTTTGTTTTTTTATCTATTCAGCCAGTTAGTGTCATTTAATTGGAGAATTTATTCCACTTAGATTTAAAATAATTATTAATGGGTAGGAACTTGCTGTTGCTATTTTATTAATTGGTTTCTGACTATGTTACAGTTCCTTTGTTCTTCTCTCACTCTTTGTGATTTGATGACTTCCTGTAGTAGTATGCTTAGATTCCTTTCTGGGTTTCTTTTTCTTTTTTTTTTCTTTTTGTGAATTTACTATAGTTTTCTGCTTGTAATTACCATGAGGCTTATATAAAACAATTATAATTATCTATTTTTTAAAACAAGTTTGAACTTATACAGAAACTCTACATTTTTTACTTCACCCCTGACATCTTATCTTTCTGATATCACAATTCACATCTTTTAATGTCTCCCTTAGCAAATTACATAGTTATAGTTATTTTTACTCTTTTGTCTTGTAACTGTCATGATTTAACCATCACCATTACAACATTAGAGTATTCTGAATTTAACAATATATTTACCTTTACTAATGAGACTTAAACTTTCAGGTATTTTCCTGTTACTACTTGTCATCCTTTCATTTGAGCTTGAAGACATGCCTTTAACATTACTTATAAGTCTAGTCTTGTGGTGATGAACTCCTTCAGCTTTTGCCTCCTAGAAAACTCTATCTCTTTTTTAATTCTGGAGGACAGTTTTGAATATATTCTGCTATCTCTTCTGGACTGAAAAGTTTCTACTGAAAAAATCTGATAGTCTTATGGGGGTTTCCTTTATGTAGCAAGGTGGGCTTTTTTTTTTTTCCTTGCTATTTTTAAGGTTCTTTCCTTATCTTAACTTTTGACTTTTTAATTATAATGTGTCATGGCATGTGTTTCTTTAGATTCTTCTTATTTGAAACTCACTGGACTTCCTGGATCTGGATGTCTATTTCTTTTCTCAGGTTAAGGAAGTTTTCAGCCTTCCTTTCTTCTTTCCTTCCTTCCTTTCTTTCAAGATTTTATTTATTTATTGGAGAAAGAGAGCACTAGAGAGACAGAGCAAGAGTGAGCAGGGGGCGTGGGGGTGCAGAGGGAGAGAGAGATGCAGGCTCCCTGCTCATCAGTTAGCCCAATGTGGGGCTCAATCTGAGGACTCTGGGATCATAATCTGAGGACTCTGGGATCATGACCTGAGCTGAAGGCAGACACTTAACCAACTGAGCCACCCAGGTGCCCCTCAGCCATTACATCTTTGAGTAAGCTTTCTCTTTTCTCCTTCTCAGACCCTTAAAATGCAAATATTGGTCTACTTGATGATATCCCATAGGTCTCTTAAGCTATCTTCATTCCCGTTTTCTTTTTTCTACTCTGCCTGAATGAATTCCATTGCTGTCTTCAAGTGACTCTTTCCCTGCTTAATATATTACCTATTTTTTTAAAGTTCAGTAGGATCCACATCAGAATAGATTTTTAAAGATTTTTAAAGATGAAAAAAATCTTTTAAAAAAGATTTATTCATTTATTTTAGAGAGAGCATGAATAGGGGGAGGAGGGACAGAGGGAGAGAATCTTTAAGCAGACTCCCTGTTGCTGCCCCCCCACCCCATACCAGGCATGATTCCACAATCCATGAGATCATGACATGAGCCAAAACTGAGAGTTGGACACTCACCTGACTGAGCCACCCAGGCAACACTCTTTTGAATTTTTAAATTCAGTTTTTCTTCAGCTTTTGTTTGTACTTTCTTATATTTTTCTGTCTCTTCATTGAAATTTGTGCACACACTGTTCCCCTAATCTCAGTTAGCATCTTCATGGCCATTATTTGAGCTCTTTTATCAGGTAATTCACTTATATGCATCTCCTTAAGGCCTGTTTCTGAATTTTTATCTTGTTCTTTTGTTTGGAACAGATTTCTCTGATCATTCATTTTACTTGATTCCCTGTTTTGTTTTCTGTGCATTAGATAAGATAGCTACCTCCCCCGGTCTTGAAGGAAGTTGTCTTCCATAGAAACCTTAGCTTTTGGCCTGTCCTTAATCTTACTCTTCAGCTTGTGCCTAGCTCTCAGGCCTTTTGTGACTGTCTCTCAAACCTTTATGGTTATCCAGGCAACTCCCTTTATTCTTAGTTCCTCCCATGAGTTGATCTCTGTCAAGATCTGACAGTGTCCCAAACAGGAGGATCTCAGTCAGCACCTGGATGCAGGCTGTCTGAAAGCCAGGCCCTCATGCAGTATTTTTTTTAAGTATGCGACTAGACCTCTTTAGGGAAAGATTGGGAGATGGGTTTTTCTCTCTTCCTTCTGTGCTGATTCCTTGGGGAATAGCCAACAAAGAACTGATTCTTTGTTATAATCCTGTGGTACTGGTGAATATAAGTTCTCCTGGCTACCAGAGCCACGAAATCAAGAGGTGTCCTGGGACAGCAGACATGGGCAAATGCTTCTTTTAGGGAGATAACAACAATCAGGTACAAGGTAAAGAGAGAGTCCAAAAGTGGTACCTGCCAGCAAATGGCTCTTAGAAGTATGTGAAATTTGAAACCTGACCTTTAGGGTGCAGATTTTAAGATATGCAGATAGGTTTGTAATATGAAAAACTGGGAATTGGCCCTTTCTGATGACTGCCTCTGTGCTAAGCCTTGAGGGGATAGCCAGTTAAGTACTGTTTGCTACACTCCTATTGAACCTGTGAACAGAAGCCCACTGGCCAAAAAGCCAGGTAATCAAGGGGGCGCATCTCCTGGGCAAAAACTTAAAATCTGGCACAAAGGATGTATGGATAAGCTGGGCAGATAGAGAACATAAAGACAGTACCCAACAGTCTCGCTAGGTTCTGGAGAGTATTTGTGTTAAATTAGGAGCCTGACCCTCAGTCTGTGCTTTTAAGATAAGCAAAGAGGTTGGTTTGTTTTTTTTTTCTTTTTTCTGGAAAAGACTGGGAGATGGGCATTTCCATCTGATTCTTCTGGGCTGAGCCCTGGGGGGATAACCACTGTGAGTCCATAGGAGTCCTTTTGTTTCCTATAGCCTGTGGATTGGATGGATGGAAACCCCATTGGCTTCTGAGCTGGGTGTTTTGGGACCCATTTCTTGCGTGGAAGTCTTAAAAGTTGGGATGCTAGATCTTATGTGGGTCCAAATCCTTAGTTCTCAGGGAGAAGCCAGGAGTTGTGATTTTTTTTTTTTTTCCAGAATATATGTCATTTTTCTGGGGTTTGGGTTTATGGCAAAGTTGTATCTCCACCTCTCCTACCCATTTTAGTGTGGAGTTTTTTCTTGTTTATCTGATGTGTAGGAGTTGCTCAGCTAGTTTCTGACTTTCTTTCAGAGGGACTTGTTCCATGTGTAGCTGTAGGTTTGGTGTGTCTATGGGAGGAAGAGCCTGCTCAGTTGCCATCTTGAACTGAAACCCTGAAACACATTTTTAAAAATCTCTCCCCCGTAATTCTAATTTACTTCCAGGGTTGAGAATCATTGTTATAAATTCTTATCTAAAGAGCTGGGGTGGAAATTTTCATAGAGTGTCTATAATTTGCCACCTGTTTCCTAGGAGTCTTTTCAGTGTATTGAGGATAGGAAGGTTCATCCTTCCATTTAGCTGGCCCCATTCCCTTGGGTGAGATATTATATAGGAGGGTGTGCAGATTGGGAAGCAGAAGAATTGGGCATGGAGAAGTGGACATGAGACAAATAGCTGAGAGAATTTTCTAAGCCTAGAGAAGACTAAAGACCAACATGAGGAGCTAGAAGTTTCAGTTGGTACCAATGGAATAACAGAAGTTGGGACTCTTTCTCCTTGACTAGTGAACATCAAACATTGTTGTTTGAGAGGCATGGTGATTGAGGGATAAGGAGGTTTATTTATTAGGTCAGCAGATCCATCATAAATTGACAAATTTAAGAAGGGATTGGGTGCTGAGGTTTGGTAGTCATATTCCATATGAATAAAATTGGACAGGTCAGCCTCCCTAAAGCTTGAAGTCTGAAGGCAGAGGCATGCTCTGTAGAGAACTTCCTACTTTGGCATTGGGGATGCTCAGATGGTCTTGATCTCCTGGCCTTAATCATCAGTGGGAGAGAGTGGGACAGCCATGGATTAAATGGATATTCCACTTAAAAAGCAGCTGAGCACACATGGATTGGTATATCTTGATTTATGTCACTTGTTCAGATTGCTGTCTACATTGTGCCAGAGGTACACACTGTATTTCCCATGACCATACTTTTGCATTATAGAAGTCTCAGCTTCTTTACTAAACATATGACTCCATATTACTCCCAATGGGAAATTTGGGAAGAAAACCAAAAGTGGGTTTGCTTCACTCCCCCAAGTAGAGCCAGCCATCATTGCTTAGGACTCCACAGGAAAAAGGTCATGATATCCTGATTTTGAAATGGGGCTTATATGTCCAGACTTGTGATCTGATAAGCCAGATGGGCTATATAAAAATTTTAAAACAATAATTACTATCAGCACAGTCCTTACTATGTGTTAGGCTCTGTTTGAGTCCTTTCTAATTATTGATAATATATTTCTCATACCAACCCTACAAGGATGTATTAATATAACAAAACAGCAATATAATTTAGTTCCATGACCATGGTTCCCATACTCCCTTACAAAGAAAGGCTCCTTTGCAGAGGAGTAAAGAGATAGACCCTGAAACCAGGTTGCCTGGGTTCAGATCCAGTTTGACCATTCACTGTCAGTATGACTAGAGCAGGTTACTTGACTTCTCTGTGCCTCCTTCATCTTACATGTGAAAAGGGGGATGATAATAGTACCTGCCTCAAAGGATCATTGAAGAATTAAATAAATTTATTTATAAAGCACTAGAACAGAGCCAGCACATAGAAAGTATTATATAAATGTCTGCCATTAATATCATTATCTCAGGGAGAATTGGGTAAGAAAAGGTTGATTGTTGAGTATTATCCATAGTTTCTATAAGTAAAACAGAAGACAAGATGATTAATAATAATATGAATTGATAATACATTACCATACAATGATAGTAGCATGGAGTGGGGTATTTAGCTCAGGTGGGAAGACAGATTACCTGAGTTCAAATTCAATTACTATTTAAAATCTGTGTGACCTTGGGCCAATTACTTTACTTCTTTGTGCTTCAGTTGCCATGTCAGCAATAAAGATAATGACAATAATAATAGGTATCACATATGACTGCTGTGAGACTTAAATGGGATTTATGCTTCAGTTGCCATTTAAAACACTTAGATTAGGTCCTGGGATAAAGCAAGTGCTACATAGTAGCTATTATATGGAGAAAGGTATTTTAGACATTAATTTTTTTCCCTTTTACATACTTAGCTTTCTTCTTTTTCTTTTTCCTGTATATCAGCTAATCCTCACACAACTCATTAAGCCTTTCCTCAAAGAGATTTAAAGAGATCTCTTTAATTCAACATTTGTTAAGCAGCTTTCACACATTGTGGGTTTGACCCGCTCTTTGTGGAATAGGGTACAAATATGGACCCTTCCCTAAATAGCTCCCAAGAGCTTAGGAAAGACTGTGATGTAAAAATTCAACGAGAAGTCACACAGTATTAAGCATTTTGAGAGAAATAGTTCCACAGTAAGTCTCCTAGAGGCAGAAGATTCTGACTGAAGGAGTAGGAAGGCCTTGTAAAGGAAGTGAGATATGGGGTTCCCCATGAAGTATGAGTCATATTTCGTCAGTTGGAGATGAAAAATTGTTTAAGGCACACATTCTCAACCTTTAGCAGTACCTCAGAACCATCTGGGGACATGCTAAAACAGGGACCACTGGGCTCAACCCACAGAGTTTCTGATTCAGTGTGTCTGGGTGGGGCTTGAAAATCTCTATGTCTAACAATTTCCCAAGTGATACTGATGGTGCTGATCCAAGGAATACACTTTGAGAAGTGCTAAATTAAGATCAGTAGTTCAACCTGATTTGACTTCACTTTAGAATCTTCTGGGCAACTTAAAAAAAATCTCAGGAGAACACCAAGATATTGGTATCAAAAGAAAAACAACTGCTTGTGTTGTTGGCAGCCAAGATTGAGAACCTGTAGGTGTTTAAATTCAGCTTGCATTTGCAAGGTGCTCTCTCAAGCTCTGTTGACTCTCCCAGCCACCACCCATTCCCTGCCCCCAAACCCCCATGCTTTAAGGTATTATTATTGCTGTCCTACTTTATGGACGCTTCAATTTTGACATGGAAAGACAGAAAGGTAAGGATTTATTGAAGGTTCCTGAGTCCTTAATAAAGCTAGATTCAAGCCCAGGTCACTGGCTGACCACATTGCTTATGTTGTACCTTTGGGGGACAAATAATGCATCTAGGGGCAATAGCATGAGCATGTAAAGGAGTGAACACAGGGTCTGTGGAGGTGTGAGCAGCTGTCTAGGATGGCTGGGCCTTGGGATGATGCTGCTGAGGCAGTTTGGGACTGCTGTGAAGGGGCTGGAAACATGTTTAGAAATAGGAACTTTGAGAAGTAGCAGGGAGCCATAAATAAATAAAAGACATTTATTTATTAAAAGCTGAAAATTTAATGTTTCCTGAGCACCAAAAATTCTGTGCTGGCCACTGTGCTTCATACTAAATACACATTATCCCTAATTTTCACAGTAGTGCCACAAAATGGGGATTAGCTAAATGACTTGCTGGGCTCATGGAGCCAGTGAGTGGCAGAGCCTGACTTTAAAACTAGATTTGTCTGGCTATAAAACCCACATGGAACTCCCAATGTGTCACTGCTATGATTTGGAAGTGTTTGAAGAAAAAAATTTTTTACTTTTTATTTTGAAATAAAATTTCAGAAAAGCTATAAAAGCAAATTATAGAGTTACTATATACCATTCACCTAGCTTCCCCTAATAGTCATCATACATAACTGTGTTCCATATATCATAATGAAAAAGTTAACATGGGTATAACACTCTTAACCAATCCAAGTGCTGTACTTGAATGTCACCAGTTCTTTCCACTTTTTTCCTTTTGATTGTTCCAAGGATCCAACTAGTATCCCAGGAGCATTTAGTTTTCATGTCTCCTAATATGCTCCTTCATGTCCTCCAATTTGAGAGAGTCTCTCAACCTTTCTTTCTTTCTTTCTTTCTTTCTTTCTTTCTTTAAAGATTTTATTTATTTATTTGACAGACACAGAGAGAAACAGTGAGAGAGGGAACACAAGCAGGGAGAGCGGGAGAGGGAGAAGCAGGCTTCCTGCTCTTCCTGCTGAGCAGGGAGCGGGATGCAGGGCTCAATCCCAGGACCCTGGGATCAAGACCTGAGATGAATCACATGCTTAATGACTGAACCACCCAGGTGCCCCTCCCTCAACCTTTTTCTGTATCTCATGATCTTGACACCAACAAAAGTACTGGCCAGTTGTTTTATAGAATGTCCCTTAGTTGGGGTTTGTCATGAGGTTAAGTTCTGTTTCTAATAACAGAACTCTTCTGACACCAAATATGTAGGTTCTCCTCCCCACAGAATCAATCAGTTCTCCAACTCTCTGGCTACCAGCTAAGCATCTATTGACTCGATTCAGTTTTGACACCAGCTATCAGCCTCTCCATGTCACACACGGGTTGCAAATATTGGGTACCCAGGGTACCCATACTTCTGTTTGAGTTGGCTACATATTGGAAGTTCCCACGAACCCCATCTTGGGTTCAATAATTAACTAGGCTGGTTCACAGAACTCAGGAAATCACTTTACTTAGTATCGCTGGTTTATTATAAAGGATGCAACTTAACTAGAAGAGATGCGTGGGATGAAATATTGAGGGTTTGGGGGTACAGAGCATCCTTGTCATATCTGGGCATTTTACCCTCCCAGCCCTTTGATGTGTTCAGGAACATGGAAGTTCTTTAAATCTTGTTGTTCGGGGTTTTAAAAGAATAGAATGTATCATTAAGCTTAATTTTCCCTTGTTTCTTGACTTTTTACATGTGATTGCTAAAAAAATTTAAACATTCATTATGTGTCTTGCATTGTTTTTAATTGGCTATTGCTGGTCTTAAAACATGGGTTTCCCCTCTCCTATCCCCACATTTCTTTTCGGTATAACTACTTCTAAGAAGCTTGGTACCTATGCCCATCTGGGTTTCTGTGAGGGGTGAGCACTGGTCCTAGCAGTAACTCTCAGTAACTCTTGCCAGGACTTTTTTTTTTTTTTTGCTTTAGGTAAAGGGAGATATATATATATATATATAGATAGATATCGATATCTATATCTCTCTCTATATATATATATATATGCCATATATGAATATATGGGATATATTCCCATATATGGGGATATATATATCTCTCTCCCCATAAAGGGATATATATATGCCATATTTGAGTTACTTTCATCCATTTCTGAATTTCAAATGTATTGTTGGGGAGTGTTTTGGGGGGGGAGTTATAGTATTCCTGAAACTTCTTTTCTAATTATTAGAAAAGCTTAACAAAATTATGAACCCTCATAAGCTCTTAGAAGAAGTTGACAATCATGGACATGAAATTCAATCATTTTTATTTTCTAACTATCTCTAAATTTGGTTTGGCCCTGTGCAATTTAAATGACTCAGAGGAAGGAGACAGACAGTGATCTTTGCATAGGTAGGTCTTAAGGGATCTAGTTTGACTGTGTTTTTCCAAACTATATATGGAGCAGAACCTCATAGAGGTTCAGAGGTAGGCGAAGTCCATCTTGGGTCTAAGTGTTTTGTTTTTGTTTTTTTCTCTCAGTTTCATCCTTTTTCAGTGAACTTCAGGCATCTATTCCTAGCACCCAGAATTCTGGCTATTGAAGACTCATCTCTTAAGTGCCTTACCCCATCCCATCCACTCTGTCATATTCCGTGTCTCTTACAAAACACCCTGTCTTTTGCTTGTTCCTTCAGAGGCCTCCTCTCGGAGAAGCAGATGATTTGATTATTGTGGTAGTGGATGAATAGCTAACGTTCTTAGGTAATGCTGTTGAACTTGGGGATCCAGTAAGGTAAGCCAAGTGTTCTTTCCACTGAAGATACAATTTTGACGTCAGAATCCATGTCGATGGTACCACTGACTAAACGGTAGATTCCAGAAAAATACAGCAGATGTAAGAACTAAGAATGAGACTGATCTAGAGATAAGAAGGGAGGACGTTATTTGAAATGACTTGAGGGCACAGAAAATCTCTACTGCTCCCGAAACACTCCCCGATGCTATCAGATTATTCTCTCAGAGCAAGTTTGGGTGGGAGAAGTTCTAGAGAGGGCAGAGTAAAGAGTGGGAGCTGGAGAACCATCTGCTCAGAAGGGTGAGCACGAGATGTGTTCTCCCTCCGGGTGGGAAGGCGGTTGAGTACTCAAGGGCAGGCTTCTTGAGGGTAGACACTCCCCGCTTCTGGGCCTTGCCTCTTGAAGGCAAGGGTACTCAGGACATGCTGAGTGACAGGCTGATGGAATGAATGACATGAAGAAGGGCATGGCTGGCTTTGTGGTCTCTCAGTAACTGCCCAACATTCAGCCAAGTCTCAAGACCCTAAAAGCCTTGAAAAGATGTTATAATGTGACCTTCCCTCTAACTCAGGGTGAGGTGTCTGAGTCTGGGGGGCTCATAGTGAAGGGATCAGCCATAAGGAATGGGAAATTTGCTTTATAACTGGTTCTGAGTCTGGGACACTGGGCTGGACACCTTGTGAGGCAGGTAAGACACCCATCTCTTTGGCAATCCCCCACTAAGACCTTGTGCAGAGGAAAGATCTTTAAGAAAAAATAAATTCTTTCTTCAAAATGTCTTCTTACCTAGATTTCCTCTCCTCTTGCCTTTTCTTCAGTTTTATTGAGGTGTAATTGATCCATGCCATGGCATAAATTGGAGGTGTATGTATATTATGAAATGATAACCACAGGGCACCGTGGGTTAAAGCCTCTGCCTTCAGCTCAGGTCATGATCCCAGAGTCCTGGGATCGATCGAGCCCCGCATCGGGCTCTCTGCTCAGCAGGGAGCCTGCTTCTCCCTCTCTCTCTCTCTCTGCCTGCCTCTCTGCCTACTTGTGATCTCTGTCTGCCAAATAAAATCTTAAAAAAAAAAAAAGAAATGATAACCACAATAATTTTGGTTAATATTTGTTACCTCGTATAGATTCAAAAAAATAAACAGAAGAACAAATGTTTATTTTCTTGTGATTTTCTCTTAAGACCTACTCTCTTCACAATTTCCAAATACGCCATATAGCGGTTTTGACTGGAGTTACCACGTTGTGCATTGCAGCCCTAGAACTGATTTATCTTATAATTGGACGTCCAAATCTTTTGATTGCCTTCATCCACTTCCCACACCCCTGGCACTAGTAACCACAAGTGTGATCCTTTTTCTATACATTTGATGCTTTATGAGGGTTTTCTGTTTCCTTTAGATTTTACCTATAAGTGAAGTCATAATCGTGTCTTTCTCTGACTTGTTTCCCATAGTATTTACTCTTCATTTACTCTCTTTTACACTGGGTTCTCAGTAATCTCTACCTTCTCTCTTTCCTAGCCCATAATGTCCATTCTGGAGACTTTTTTTTTTCTTTGTCTCATTGCATAAACTGGCTCAATTGCCTTTTCCCAGTCACTGTGACCACATTACTATATTTTTTTTCCTTAGGTTTATGTTTGTCCACTTAAGTCCAGCTTTAGTGGAAGGATCTAGGCCTTGGATCACTCAACCATTCAGCTTGTGCTTATGTTCTTTCTTTTTTCTACCGATTATCTAGTTTACCCCTTCACTCTGGTTAATTGTATTAACTTGCCTTCCTGTATGACTCATTCTTTAGATTGTCTGGATTTTTCCTGATGGGTAGAGAGAGTATCATTTTATGTTCACAACTTTTAACCTTGCTCTCCTCTCCCTGAGCCTGGCATCAAGGGACGTTGGCTCTGCACAAGTGGGTGGGGATCAAACTGGGAGGTGGTCTTACAGTTTCTGTGATTCATGGTGTCCTGGGTCAGCAGTGCACTAACCAGGGGGGTACAGACCTTCAACCAATTCTCTCAAATAGGAAGAAAACCCTCAGTGGCCCTTATGTGTGTCTAAAGCAAGTTTTGGAACTGGGTATGCTTTGGTCATGCCTATGCTCTACCCACTACAACTAACAGTGTTAAAATACCAGCTGGCTCTGTTTTAGCAGTCGTGGTGTGAAAAGAGTTGTTGCTTTCTCCATTTATCATTATGGTGAGTCTTCAGGAAGCTTAATCAATAACAACAGTAATATCAATATGTTCTGCTCTACCATATTGAATGAACTCCATTATAGTTGATCATCCACAAGACAATGCCATATTGGCCAATCTTATTATAGGTCCTCTAAGACATACGTAATAGATCTTCTTGGACATGAAGAGTGATGGGAACTTCAGTTCATACTACCTTGCAGAGACTGATGTTTGTGGTTAAAACAAGATAATAAATGCTCAGATATAGATAAGTCAGCATATATTCTGGTTTGTTTTATAAGTTATCCATTAATCTGTTGGGGATAGAAAAGGCAAATTCTCAGTGTGTCAGCACTTAAGTCATTCAACAGAACTGACTCTTGTTGAAGCTTGCAGAGTAACTGGCTGAGTGGTAAGAAACCTACCCAGCTCTTATTTTCCCCAACAATCTACCTTGGAGCATGTTTAATCTTTTTTCATTGATCTGTTACCCATAGGTGATAAGACTCTGCCCTTAAGATTCTCTCCTACCAATAACTGTCTCCAACAGGACTAATGGATATCCAGTCCCATTGTATGAAACACTAGTGTCTAGTAATTCTAAGTGGTAAACAATATATTTCATTTACTTGATAACTATCCTTTGGGTATGCCTGATACTGTGCTAGGGTATTAGGGATAAAATGGGGATTGATGTAAAGATAGTCCTTGTCCTGATAAAATATATATCTTAATGTCAAACACAGAAAAGAAAAAGGATACTAACTTATAAAAATAATTACTCATGATTAGTACTTTTTATTTTTAATTCTGTATTTTAATATTTAAATCCTTGTTCCATATGGAATTTATTTGGTCCAAGAGTGATTCAGAAATCCAGGTATTTTCTCCTAGAGCACTAGTCAGTTGTCATAATATTTATTAAATGGACCATGTTTTCTCAACAGATTTGAAATGCCTTTTTGTCATGTACTAAATTCTCATATGTCCATGGGACTATTTTGGTGCCGCATTCTGATCTATTGATCTCTTTCCCTATATTGGGTTCAGTTCTGGGTTTTAATTTCTGTAACTTTATAAAGTGTTTTGATAGTTGGCAGGCAAGTCTTTCTTTTTTGCTTATCTTACCTCTCTACCTTTTGAGGTCACTCCTACATATATATATTCCAGATGTCATTTAGAGTAATATTTTCAAGTTGCCCATCCCCCTCAAGTTCCCTTAAAAACAAAACAAAACAAACCTGGGGTTGCACAGGCTACTTTAAGTCCTATTGACAAAACATCTACTGCTAATGTTTTTCCATGAAAATAATTTTAGAAACTGAGCATGTATGTTAAACTAGGATTCCTCGCTATTCCTCATGCAGAAGAAAAGTTCCTCTGGTGGATTATGTGGAGTAATAAAACCTATACAAAATATCCCTTTAGAGTATTTTAAAACATAAAAACCAATTCCAGATGCAGCTTCTAGTTATTGCCTTCATGCAACAATTCCCCAAGGTGCTTTATGTAATATGGTTAAGGTAAATTATCAACTATATGCTGAAATTTCAAAGAAAAAAAATCCCCTGATAATGTGTATCCTTTATAGGAAGATAATTATGTTGATAGCTGGAGAACAATTTGGTTTCTGTGAGCGTTTTCCTTGCTTGATCATCCTATTCACACACACATACAGATCTGTTATGGAACTTTATTCCTTGATCAACTCAGAGCAGTAAATCAATGAAATATATCAGATTTTCTGATGGAAACAATATAATATATTTTGGTATTTCTAGTAGCAGCTGGTTTGAGCATTGTGTTAGGTCTTTCCCTTCCAAACTTGTAATCAACCATGTAATCATAACCCTAAAGCAGAATAAACCAGGGCAGCGTCCATGGTGACATAATTAAGGACATAGGTTTATCCTTAAGTCCCCATGGAGGTTTCAAACCATCAAAGGTACATAGAAATCATAGGAATTATCAACTCATACAGTAAAAAGGAAGTAACAAGAGTTTCTTTATCACTCTGAAATGAGAAGAATTATGTGTTAAGTATATGAATCTTTGATTTGAACCCAGGATATACTGTTTAATGTGACCATGACCTCGGGAAATGTACTTAACCTCTCTGAACATTAACACAGTAATACTCTGGTCTAAATCTTAGGGTTCTTTATGATGTATTCATGGGACTGAAAAGTCAACATCTTGACTTGAGAGAGCACTTTGGTACTGAAATTCTAATACCAGTGGCGGTGGGGGGTGAGTGGAAAAAAAGGATAAAAGAGCTTACTCATTACTGCTTTTTAAAGAAGAAAAATATGAAGAAATTAAACAGTCCCAAGAAAATATTTGATCTTTTAAATCTATTTAATCCAGTTAAATTAAAAGTATAAAACGTCTTTTAAAAAGACATTGTAGTTTAAATAAAATTAAAAAAAGACATTGTAGTTTTAACTACATTACTCTGCCTTGAATGGAGTAGTTACCAGCTATTTGTAAGGTGTGTACCACCCACTACCCCCACGACTTCAAGACGCTCCCACCTCACCGCAGGCCATTTAATTTGCTTTGGCCAATATAAGTGAAACTGACACATGGCTTTTTTTTTTTTTTTTTTTGAGCAAAATATTAGGATCCCTTGTGAGGTTCTTCCATTTCTCATTGATTTTTTTCTCTCTGCCCTCCGAGTTGCATGTCCCAAAATATGTAAGGTCTGTTGTTCTTACTTGGTCCTTGATTGAAGATGTGAAGCAGAGTCACAGCCAAACTGAAGCTAATATGTAATGTGACCCCCAAATAATTATTTCTTGTTAGAAACTTTTGAGATTTGGAGGTCATCTGTTATCATTCTAAGATAAATGGACTAATATAGGGCATTATTCTGAAATGCTAGAAACAAAAGTTCTAATGCCCCATGGTCATTTTTCTTTGCTTAGGTATCTGATTTCTGTGAGAATTATAGAACTCTTATTTCCATGGGTTCATTCTCTGTTGATTTCATAATTAGGATTTCTTTGAAACATGGTGACTTAGAAGCCTAGAGGACTGTTTATTGAAAAATCCCAAAGGTGATACAAATGTATGAGGGAAAGCATTTAGCTTTGATAATTAATGATGTTGGAGCATTTACAGTGGCTTTACAAATGATAAGCTGTTGGTAAGACTTTGCAAAACTGAATTTGACAATGGCTTCTTCTACCCCTATACAATACTCAAAACAGTTCCTTCCCTGGCCAAAGCATGTGTCGGGCTACCAAGGATGGGAGTGAAAATGGCACATTTCACTATTATTCCTAATGATCAACTCCTAGAATATTTACTTCTGGGTTGCATGACACTGGCCTATGTTGGGTTAGAGGCCTGAGTACCCAAGGAAGGAATGCTTCCACTAGGACATCCAAAAACGTTTCCATTTTGGAGCTGAGACAGCTGCCCAGATGTTTTGGATAAGAAGCCATTGGATAAGCAGGCAAAAAATAAACAGGAATTGGCTAGGGTAATTGCTCTTGCTTACTAAGGAAAAATAATGTACTTGATATATAGTGGGGGCAAAGGTATTAGGTTGAATCTCCTGCCTTACTCTTTGCTACAGTGTATCTTATAATGAAAGTTACCAGAAGACCACAGCACTCTAACTGGCAGGACTAACCAGGGCTCAATCCTTTAGGGAAATGGTATGATTCAACCTAGCGAGGTAGGAACCTGAGGTGCTTACTGAGGACAAAGAATTTGGAAGGAGTAGTGAGAGGTAGAAAGCATAAAGGTCAACCATGGACATGTGCACAGATGTAGAAATGGGGATTCTAATGCCTTCCCATACCTTCTTTCTTACTGTATCCTATAAATATATATTTTAAATAAATTGCCCATTTTCTCCCTCTCCTATTCTTTGTTGTTGCTGTTGTTACATGGAATGTATTGGTTAAATTGCTGGTTTAGCTTAGTAGATTCCAAATATACAGATAGAATCAGGACAGATTTAGAGGAAGGGTTGTCTCCCTGTAAACCTAAACTTCAGGCAGATGCAGTGATTGATAAGACTTTCTTTCCTCTGCTTTTGGGGAGAGGATGATGTGCTTTTGTACAATGGAGAGAGCTGGAGTGTGCTAAGTTGGTCATTTTGTTGTTAGTAGTGGTAGGGTAGTTACAATCTGGAAGTTTGAGTATGGAGGAAAAAGCAGACGTAGTGGGCATGTGTCATGTTTTCTTCTACCCAACTCATTTGCCTGCACTATTGTGCTCATTTCCACATGGTAGTTCCCACCTCTCCAAAGAATTTCTGCCTCTACCTGGGATCTACATGTGGGCCTAGATTCTAACATCAGGTCTACCCAAGTAAGACCAGGCTGTAGAAGAGAGTGGTGTGAGAAATCCGTCACCATCTAGAATCATGCTTTGGAGGTAGTAGCTATGCTTGTGTTCTGCTCCAGGGCTGCACGCTGCTTGCTTTATGTTTGGCCATGGTGGACGGTAAGTTTTAGGGAGCTGTCCTTGGATCCTAGCCTGCTTCTGTAGCTCTACTCGAGCTTCTGTAAACCACCTAATATCTATTAATAAATTTGCTCTTTGTGAAACTAACTGGAGTGCAGTTTGTTTGCAACAAATAACACTTACCAAAATTTTACGGAGGCACCCTCGCAAACCAGATGTTCTACAGCATGGCAAACAGGAGTGGTTTATGTGTTTCTTTCCCAGTGCTCTTCACTAGACCTCTGTAGAGTACCTGTCTGTTAATTTGATGCAGTGCACAGTTCCGCTAATTGCTAAGTTGTAAAATGCCTTTTATACCTTTCAGGACTCTTGTGCCTTTCTGTGCTCATTACTTAATCAGTCTTTTGATTCACCAAATATTTATTGAGATTCTACTAGTGCTCTTCACTCTAATAGGTGCTGTAACTATAGCAATGCCTAATAGAGACAAGGTCTCTGTCCTTACACAGTTGAAAATCAAAAGAGGGAGGCAAGCAATTAATAAGTAAGCCAGTAAATAATGAAGTTGATTGAAAATGCGGTAAGTGCCTTAAAAAAATAAATGGAGTGATGCAGTAGAGTAAAACTGTAGACAGATCAGGCATCAACTTTGGAAGCATGGTCACAGAAGGCAGCTAATGGACATTTGAAGTTACACTTGAACTTTGCATTAATAAATCTGTTGTTCCCATTCTTACCAAAACGGGAATGCTAGTTCACAAATGAATCTTGGTCTAATTTTCTTTAAAAAATAAGGCATTCTTAGGCATTTCTGTAGAAGTGCAAATAGCTAACAGACACATGAAAGAATGCTCAGTACCACTTATTAGGGAAATACAAATCAAGACCACAATGAGATACCCCCTCACACAGAATGGCTGGAATTAACAACTCAGGAAACAACAGATGTTGGTGAGGGTTTGGAGAAAGGGGGAACCTTCTCAAACTGGTGCAGCCACAGTGTTTTATTGGAAAACTGTATGGAGGTTCCTCAAGAAGTTAAAAATAGAACTACCCTATGACCCAACAATTGTTCTACTAGGTATTTATCCAAAGGATACAAACGTAGTGATCAGAAGGGGCAGCCTGCACCCCAAAGTTTATAGCAGCAATGTCCGCAATAGCCAAACTATGGAAGAGCCCAGATGTCTATAAGAGATGAATGAATGGATAAAGAAGTAGCATACACCACACAGACACACACACACACACACACACACAATGGAATCAGCCATCAAAAAGAATGAAATCTTGCCATTTACAGTGATATGGATGGAACTAGAGGGTATTATGCTGAGGGAAATAAGTCAGAGAAAGACAAATACCATATGATTTCACTTGTATGTGGGATTTAAGAAACAAAACAGATGAACATAGGGGAAGGGATGGAAAAATAAAATCAGAGAGGGAGACAAACATAAGACTCTTAACTATAGAGAACAAACTGAAGGTTGTTTCAGGAGATGGGAGGGTGGGGGATGGGGTAATTGGGTGATGGGCATTAAGGAGGGCACTTGATGGAATGAGCACTGGGTGTTATATGCAACTAAAGAATCCTGAAGCTAGTAATACAGTGTATGATAACTAGAATTTAAATTCCCCCCGAAACAAGGTGTTCTTGCTGTAAGATATAATCTCCCCAAAAGCACAGTCTTTAGTACCAATGAATATAATCCAGCAGGTACACAAAATTAGTCAGAGACCTGTGCCTCAGTAAGTGACAAAATTCTTTTCATCGACTGCTTTCAAGTAAGCTGGTAATACCTAGATTTGGATGAAATCTATTATAGCTTTTTTTTTTTTTTTAGCTTCCCAAATACACAGGGATGCCTTGTATAGTATGGGTGTGACTGCCTGGGACACTGACCACCTGCTATGTTCCAGGCTATGCCAAATGCTGGGAAGCTAGAGACCAATCCTGAGTCCGCAGTTACTGCCTCCAGAGCTTCTGTGCACATCAAGTGTGTGATGACTGCTGTCTTGTGGAAAGGATGCCCATCTTAAAACCCTAGACAGAAAGCCTTAGCAGAGAGAGTCAATTATCATATGCTTTCACTTATTTGTGGAGCATAACAAATAGCATGGAGGACAAGGGGAGATGGAGAGGAGAAGGGAGTTGAGGGAAATTGGAAGGGGAGGTGAACCATGAGAGTCTATGGACTCTGAAAAACAATCTGAGGGTTTTGAAGGGGTGGGGGGTGGGAGGTTGGGGGAACCAGGTGGTGGGTATTAGAGAGGGCACGGATTGCATGGAGCACTGGGTGTGGTGCAAAAACAATGAATACTGTTATGCTGAAAAAAATAAATAAATTTAAAAAATAAAAATAAAAAAAAACATTTAAAAAAAGGAGAAAGCCCTAGGGAAGGGAATTTCTCAAGAAAGTATATAATTACTATATTACAGCAGAGTTAATTGCCACCTTGTTCTCACATTTAGAACCCCGCATCCAGACTCGCATTCATAATCATAGCTTATCATGTACACCTTTTTACTTCACTTTGCAAATCCTGTCCAACAGCAAGTTCTGCTGACTCCCCCTGAGAGTCACGTGGAACCCCACCTCTGCCACCACTCTCCTTCAGGTCCCTGTCATTTGGCCCCGGTCATGGTCATTGGTGTGCTCGTATATCTTTAACAGCTGCCTCTCTGGGTGTGGGGGCGGGGAAGCCCTGCCCCACAGGCTTTGCCAGCCTGCAGTGCAAACACTCCGTCAGTGGCTAGACCCAGGCTACCTCCGTGAGCCCCACTGAGCGTGGAGTTGGCAAGAGAGACACAGTAGTGCCCCGTTTTGTAGTATTTCCGCATGACACATGAAAAGATACACCTACCCTCAAGGTCATCGATAATGGTTAAGTGGAGTCAACTAGTTAGGAAGCAGTGACTTTTCATTATGCATGAGCTTTGCTTTCAGTAGCATTTAGTGTGAATTTATACAATTTGATTTTTAAGTAATGGCTGTGTTTAACAAGAGGTTCCCCAGACCGCTGAAAATTTGACCAGTGGGCTCTTAGGCTCCAGAATACCATGACTTCCTCTCTCTGGGCTCCCGCAGCCAGTGATCCCTCCCGGCGGCAGCCAGAATGGTCTTTGAAAAGCAGAAACTGGCTTGCCCCTCCCCCCACACTTAGACTAAAATCTAGATTTTTCACAGTGACCTTCAAGGCCCTTTAAGGTCGCGCTCTTCCTGTCTTTCCAGTCTCACTTCCTAAACACTCTTCGCTTTGCTTAATCCTGTCCAGCCTCCAACCAAGTGGCCTTCCTGCTGTGTCCAGAGCCATTCTTCCTTAAGAACTTTGTACTCATTAATCCCTCACCTTCAGAGATTCACAGGACTTGCTCACATTATTCAAATAAGTCTCTGACAATTTGTAAAAGGGAGTCAGCCTTCTACTTCCACACCCGCTGTTGCATTTCCTGTTTCATCTTCCTCATTGGACTATCTCTGTCTGAAATGTGTTGCCTGTTTGTTTGCCTCCTTGTGATTGTCCGGCCAGAATACAAGTCTTGTGAGGCCAGGGCTGTTTTTCTCTCTTGCTCAATGCTGTGTCCTGAGGCCTGGAACAGCACCTCATCCCGGAAGGGCACCCAGCCTGCCCACAGTATAATACCGGGGGTTCTCGTTTCTGGGGTACACTTTATACATGGCATCCTTCTGTGGAGCACCGTGTATCTGGGATAAATCAGTGTTCGACACACCTGCAGGGACAGTGTGCTCTCGGCCAGGCGGTGAACTAGAACTACCTGTATTCTGAGCTCTGTAACATTTCATAAAATATGCCAGAGCCTTCCATGCCTTCCTTGGAAAGGATGGAAATATCTTCAAGATCAGAAATCACAAGACTGAGATTAATGGTTTGTTGTCTCAAAAGTCTTACTCCTGGGCATATTTTCATGGTAATTGCCTTACAAACTTCTGAGCCCTGGAAGCCCAAACCGTTCCTGCCCAGCTCCTGAAATTTGATCTGACACTGAAGCTCTCCCTAATTCTGGCTTTGGGCCTTTTGGCTTCTGGATTAGAGCCCTCCTGCTCGCTCCTCCCCCTCCCTCCCCCAATCTCTATCTCTCCATTTTATCCCTAAGATGAACCACACACACCCAAGTCCCCAGCATTTTTCTTATTGTGCCTTTGGCAGCTGTTTTCCGTGGCCTGGTTGTAGCTCAGTGTTTCTTAGACTTCATTTCCCTTTCCATCTGTAGCTTACCTTTGGCTCTCTTTAGTGATTTTTCTCGAACCTGCGCCCCCCTTTGCACCAACTGCCTTCCTCTTTCATGTTACAGACCTCTGGGTAGGGATTTCCTTATACCCTGCTCACATCTGCCCTCTCCTGGCAGCTATGACGGTGTTTGCATGGACTTGTAGATAATTGACTCTAGATCTCGGTCTGTTGTGCTGTATGTAATGAACAATATTTCTGCAGTTTCTGGCTTTGAGCGGCTTACTGGAGGATACAGAAAAAATGGGAGAGCAGACAAGTCTGTGCTTTTTCCAGTGGAGAGAATACACATCAAGAGCTCCTTAAAACGATCCTTTGGGATGCTGGAAAGAGAGGTTAGAACCTCTCTAATTCCAGTTCTTTCTTTTAATTTCTGTATTTGTGTGTATCAAGGCATCTTTATTGACAAGGATGTGATATCAAAAGAGTTTGAAGACCATGGTGCTAAATAACAATCCTACTTAGACTTTAGAACTATTACTGTCCTATGTGAACACTGTGTGTGTGTGTGTGTGTGTGTGTGTGTGTGTGTAAAATAAATCATCTTCAGCCTCCTTACTGAATCCTTTTTATTGGAACTACTGCTGCCTGGGTAGTGATCCAATCCCTCATGCCCCTCCTACTGGGGAGTTCTAACGAGACACAGCTTAGTGAAGGGATGGCCCCGGCTCACTCTTGCCTATCTGATCTTTGCAGAGATAGTACTCACTGTACTCTAAAACTCTGCAAATGTTATCTTTGTATTACTTCCAACTGAAATGCTATGCCATAACACGAAATCAGTTAAAATGTGCTTCCTTTGAATCATACTTAAAATAATTTTCTCATTGTGTGTTTTAAATGTTAATGAGTCACAAGTCACGTTTCTGAAGCCCCCTCTCCCTTTTTTGGGGGGGGTGCTGGGTTGTTGTTTGTCAACTCGGTATCATCTGTCTCTCTTGCCAGAGTGGTTCTGGTTCAGACTCTGCCAATGAGAAGAATGTCTGATGTTTGGAAGGAGAAATAATCAGAAAAGCCAACATTCCCTGGTACGGGCTATGGACTGACAGGGAGACTGTTGGCAAGCATGAGCTTGTCAAAGCTTCTGGGTAAACTAGGGCTTTGGGGGCTGCAGGTGGCTGAGAGGAAACAGCAGCAGATTCCCAGCTATTCCTGGAACTCCTGCAATTTCTCACATTCTTTTTACTTTTTAAAAATTTTTTAAAAAGGTTTTATTTATTTACTTGACAGACAAAGGTCACAAGTAGGCAGAGAGGCAGGCAGAGACAGAGAGAGAAGGGGAAGCAGCCTCCCTGCTGAGCAGAGAACCCAACACAGGGCTCAATTCCAGGACCCTGAGATCATGACCTGAGCTGAAGGCAGAGGCTTAACCCACTGAGCCACCCAGGCGCCCCAGTTCCTCACATTCTTGCTCCTCTGGGTTTCCTGAAAGCCAGCTGAAGTTTTTGCCTGATCTTCATTTTTCCTACCCTTCCAAATGTTGTGTAGTTTTCTCATTCCCTGGATTAAATCCCTCTACTTGAAATGTCTCCTGAGGTTTTCCTTTTTTTTTAGCTGAACCCTGATCGATGGGCTGGTTCTGGGAGTGCATCTGAGAAGACGGAGGGAGGTCTGGAAGCGCAGGGGACTTCTCGGTCTTTCGTGAGTGAAACGACTCAATGTTTTAGAGATATTGATTGATTTCCAAATTTATAATTTCATTGGAATTCCAGGAGACATTTTTTTTATAACAAAATAGAGAGCTGAAATACACAGATAGAGAAATACATCTATATGTAAAATAGAGATATACAGATACATATATAAATGTTTCTCTAGATCTAATTTTTCTGTTCTCTATTTTATTACTTTAGTCTATTTGCAAGTACCATTTTTTTTCACTTTGACTTTGTAAAATGTTTTAATATCTGATAGTAGGAATTCTCCTTTTTAAGTTTTTCCTTTATAGAATTGCCTTTGTGGACCTTTATTCTTCCTTATATATTTTGGAAACAGTTTATCAGGTCCCTCGCCTTCTCCACCATTCCCTCCTAAAATGCTGTATTATACATATTTAACATACAGATATTAATATACATAAACTTGGCATAGAAGAGTAGAGGCTTTATACAATAGTGGAGACAGTATGCGGTCTCACATCATGAACAGAAATAATCTTTAGTGGGATTAAAGACCTCAGTATAAAAGAGGAAAATGGTGAAAGACAAAGCCAGGAAATATATTGTGAGAGAATCTTTATGCCCTCTGAATATGGGAGGTTTAAAAAAAAAAAAACTTAAGAGCACAAAATTTGACTACTTCATAGTTGAAGGCTTAAGTGTTATGAACAGGGGGATCCTCTTGGGAACATAACTTGAGGTTAATAGAACCTCACCCAAGTTCCCAAGGAGACTGTGTACATTACAGTGTGTTTGTGGTCACAGCCAGCAGACGCAACCCAAGGGTCCTGCACTAGAGAATAACGAACATGTGGTGCATGTATCCTGAGAATATTAAGCTGTCGTTAAAAGCGATGAGATAAATGTGCATTGCAGGAACATGGATAAAACTTAAAAACATCCTGGCAAGGGAAAAATATGACAGAATACCATCTAGCATGATGCCGTTCTATGATCAGACTGATGGCGTTTTTTTCAATATGCGCCCTGTATGGAAATTTTAAATAGGGAATTAATTTAGGTGCCTGAATGACCTGAACCCAAAGGCCTACTTTTGTCAAGGTATTAAGAATAAATCTTATTGCTGGATTTTAGGCTCGAAGTGTACCACTAGCTCTTGGCATAGAGCATTGCACAAAACAGGACTTCAGTAATAAAAATGACTATGAGCTGTTCTACCCTCAGTTGTCACCTCATAATATCTAGACCCCAAGGAGTGCTACCTTTTATTCCAAAAAAAAAAAAAAAAAGACACCTTTGGTAACTTGTCATGTTGCTTCCACATTTGTGTGATTGGCCGAGCTCCTGAAAGTGAGCAGAAGTGATATGTGAGAGTCAGGATACTTGAATACTATTCAATTCCTTGAGCTGTTAATCTTCTGGCACAGGAGCTGACAGACTGGCAGGCAGGGCAAACCCCGCCAGCTACCTGTTTTCACAGGAGCTGTGAGCTGAGAACGGTTTTTACATTCTTAATACCTGTTCCACAAAACACCTCCATGACATCCTCTATTCTGCCTCTTGGCCTGCGAGAACTAAAACATGATCTGGCCCTCCAGAAAATATTTACCAGCCCTCGCTGTGTGGTTCATTCATTCACTGGATGTTTACTAACACCCGTTGTGTGCCAGGTGCTGTTCTAGGTGAGAAAAGAGCAGTGAACTTGAGAGGCAAAACGTCCTTTCAGGGAGCTTAAATTCTGGTGGAGGGAGATTGAGAGAAAAGATAAACAATAAGGCATGGCAGATCAGTGCTATGAATAAAAAGTAAACTCAGGGAGGAGAAGGAAGACCAGAAGGAGATGACATTGAAGGCATGGCTAGTATCTAGAAAATATTACAGTATATAACTTTGACTAAATGTTTTATATTATTTCTTGATACAGCATAAGCAGTTTTCTGAGTCTTTGGATGGTGTTCTCACTTATGTTTGTGAGACTCCACTATGATAAATATAAAAGTGGACGGTTGCCTGTCTGGCCTTGGTCTTTGCAACATCCCCCTGTTACAAAACCTCTGGTTATCAACCAGTCTTTGTCTGTTTCTTTTTTTTTTTTCGTCAACCCAAAGATAAACATTCATTCTTGTCAGTTTCTTATTCATCCTGCAACTGCTTTTGGTGAATCTTTCCTGCCCTCACCTCCTTTCACTAAAATAGTGTTAAAAATTCTTACTGTGTTTTTATTACAAAAACAAAATATAGCAGAGAAGCAGAATAACATACACAAAAGTAGGGCAAACTTGAACTAACATTTCGGAATATAATCTTAGAAATTACTTTTTATAACTAACATATATAATAATATGTACAATACCATATATATAAAAATACATATCTCACGGGATCATACTAAACTATGTATCATGTAACTGAAGTGATAGAAGGCTGTAAGGAGGTTATTTTGTTTTTTTAAAGATTTTATTTATTTATTTGACAGAGAGATCACAAGTAGGCAGAGAGGCAGGCAGGGTGGTAGGGGGGAAGCAGGCTCCCTGCTGAGCAAAGAGCCCAATGCGGGGCTAGGTCCCAGGACCCCGGGATCATCACCTGAGCCAAAGGCAGAGGCTCAACGCTCTGAGCCACCCAGGTGCTCCTAGTTTTTTTTTTAAATTTTATTTTTATTTAATTTCTTTCTAAAAAAGGAAATCTAGAGGTAGGAAGTTACTGGCATTCAAAGTTCAGTGGCTCAAAGATTTCAAGGCAAGTTCTTCGTGTGTCTTTTGACCTTTTCTCCCCTAATCTTGAAGTATTTGCTGTAGCTCCATCCATTTTAGCCACAGTCTAGACTGGAGGGAGGAAAAAGGGGAAAGGAAACTTTGTTGGCTTTTTATTCCTGCTTTAACAAATTACCACAGACTTAGGCCTTAAAACAATACAACTTTATAATCTTATAGTTTTGGAAGTCAAAAGTCTGAAACCAGTTTCACTTTGCTAATAACAGGGCTGTGTTTCCTCTGGAGGCTGTCAGGAGAATCCACTGCTTGCTGCCTCCAGTTTCTTGGAGCTTCCTCATCCTTGGCTCACAGCCCTTTTCTCCATCTTCAGGCCAATGACGGAGCTCTTCACATCTCTACTACAACCCCTGCTTCTTCAACGCATCTTCCCTGACTCACCCCTCCTGCCTACCTCTTACTAGAACACTTGTGATGATGGAACTTCCTGGATCGTCCGGGGGGACCTCCCCATCTCAAGAAGCTTCACTTAATCACATCTGAAAGATCCCTTTTTCTGTGTAAGGTAACAAGGTCATAGAGTCCAGGGCTTAGGATGTGGATATCTTGGCAGAGGGCATTTTTCAGAAACCAATTAGAATAGGTAAAATTTCTGTCAAGAAAATGGAAATTTCCCAGAAATTGCTATCAGACTTGTGCTACTGTCTTGTTGCTCAAGGCTCTATCTTGTGGCCACTCTTCAGTGACAGCTTTGATTGACTCCAAGGGGAGCCCTGTCAGGACTGCCCTGGATTTGGCCACAATGACCTGACCGTTATATTCCCACTCGATCTGTCACTGCCCGTGGGCTACCCCAGGAAGTGCATGAGTTTGAGCAAGGCAGTGCTCCCCAACTCTGACACATCCGGAAATAACTGACAGCTGTAGGTAGCCTGCAGACGTCATTGCCAGGTCTGGGGCAATAAATCTGTCCCTGAAGGGGAACTGGACAGGGTATCATGGTGTCTGCCACCGTCATGGTTTACAAGCTAAGGTAGGTGTCTAGGTTTGGCTGTGGGAAGCTGTGCACAGGTGGCGTGATGTAAATAAAACAGTGAAGAATGTGAGGTTTTAATTTTTTTTTATGATGTTATTTATTTATTTGACAGAGATCACAAGTAGGCAGAGAGGCAGTCGGCAGGTGGGGGTGGGGGAGCAGGTTCCTGCTGAGCAGAGAGCCTGACTCGTGGCTGGATCTCAGGACCCTAGGATCATGACCTGAGTTGAAGGCAGAGGCTTAACCCACTGAGCCACCCAGGTGCTCCAGAATGTGAGGTTGTAAAACAGTAAGTGAGATGACAAGCATGGGACCCAGGAACACTCAACTCCTATTTTATCCTTGCCACTCATTCTCACTTTCAAGCTCATGAAGGAGTGAAAACATCAAAGAACGAACATAAATCTCATGTTAAGATATCAGTGTGTTATCACAGCTCATGAGCAGTCTTCTACCAGAAGAGCTTTATAGAAAATTGGGCTGGATTATGGGGTTTATAGTGAAGGTTAGGTGGGGTCTCTCCTCAGAAACCTAAATCTTACCGCCTGGGCTCCAAGTGACAAACACTGGAACAAACAAATAAAAGAAAGCAAGATTCTGGATGCACCCCAAAGTCCAGCCTTGGGGGTCACCATACAAATGAAAGCAGCACATAGAGGGTATCCAGGGAGACACAACCATGTGCATGACCATGGACTTTGACCTTGACCCCATCAGTGTCACAGAATTAGGCTCAATCAGATAGTGAATATTCCCTTCTCTTAGAGGATTTGGGGAGAGGAAAAGCCAGATCAGTATTTACAGTCTTGCCCCCTTTTGTGGTTCATTTATACATAAAAATTTTATACATATGTAGAGTAAAAATCTGAAAGAACATCTACCAAACATTTAAAAATGGATAAATCTCTGGCCGGGGGTCATAGCTGGAATAAAGATCAAAACAGACAGGGCCACTAAAAGATCGTTGGAATCAACCAGAAACAGGTAACTTGGTTCTCCACACAGAATCATTCACAGGGAGCATTCATCTTCCATCCCACCAGAGGATTATCTCATGATGGCCATTGTCCATCCCATCAGATGGAACAGCATCCTTGGAGATGAAGCAAATGTCAGAAACACTTGGCATTTTCCCCAAGCCTTCCTTGTCAAAAAATGGTGGCTAGATATTTCAGAGTATCAGGACGCAGGAGGCCTCATCATGGCTCACCGGTGCACTTGTATGTCCTGGTGGTGCTTGGGTGATATTTCCTTGAACTCTGGGCTCTTCCAATTTCAGTCCCCAGTGGTGCTGCGATTGCACTCACACGATGGGGGGCCGTGTTGTGCTTGGCACAGAAACACCCACCTCCATCACCAAACCCTGTATCTCATTCATTTGTTCGGCATTGCCCACTAACGCCTTCACTCCTGGCCTCCAGGGCCTACAGTGGTGAGTTGTTGTACAGCACAGGCCTGAGGACCCCCAAATCCCTTTGGTTTCTTGGGCCATGCCAACTCCCCTTTTAATAAAAAATTTAAAAAATTTAAAAAAATTTTTTAAAAATTTTTTAGGAAATTTTTTTTTAGGAAATTCCAACTCAACCCACCATAATGGTTGAGATGGAATTTCCTAAAAACAAAAAACAAAAAACAAAAAACCTGTTTTATTGTAAAAATAAAAACTTTGGGAGACTAGATATCTGCACAAACTTTAATCCTTTTTCGGGCAATACCCTTGATTGAAATAAGCCAACAGAGTAAGGAGCCAGGCTATGGGGGCCCCGGTGATGGTGAGCTACCAGGATTTCCCGGTTCTGATTTGTCTCTGTACCCACTCAACCATGCTCCTTTTCTGATGGTCTGCCCCGCATGCACCTCCGCTTACCCTCACCAGCTAATAAAAGGAGGGTATGACTTTAAGACTAGGGTAAACCCTGGTGCCAATCTTTGTGAAGATGGGCACTTCACATGGACAATCAGGGCCTGGTGACTGTCCAAGGTGCTCTCAGGATTAAGTTCTTTGTTAGCCTTTATAAAAGCACACTGGCCTTTAATCTTTGATTCTTCAGAAGTGTCAGATGATTTACTGAGATACTGCTTGTGTTTAGTTCTGACTGAAGTAGAAGAAGAAAAGAATATCACATGTCTTCCCTTTCCTTCCCTGCTCACTCTCTCCCCAATACCCCCAAACCAAAGGGCAGCCCAGGCTCCCAGTGCTGAAGAACAGAACCTTTCCTTGCCCTTAGGACAATATTAAGAGGCTTTTGTTTTCAAAGAATTGTCTTTAGGGAGAAAGGCATGTCTCTTCTTGAGTTCTGAGGTGGGAGTAAACAAACCTAGACAGCCTTGAGAGTTTGGAGGAAACCAGAAAGGGTCTTGTGTGGGCATGTGGGGTGGTCCTTGGCTAGCATTAGTGACCCGCATCCTGAACTCCTCCTGGTGCCCAGGAAATGGCACAGTGGCCCTCCCCAAACATTTTGATCTGTATCACCCCAGAAACATTCACATTGAACCTAGAGGAAGAGAGAAGCCACCATAATGGTTGAGATGGAATTTCCTAAAAGCCTAGTGAGAAGGGCCTCAGAGCAGATGAAATTGAATTAGGGAACAGAAGAAACATTTGAAACTTTACATCCTGGGTTGTGCATCAAAACTTTCTGACATTTCTTAGAGTTCCCTGATGTGTGTTATTATCAAGTTAGGTCAACCTCTTTGTGATGTTAGTGATCTTAGGGAACTGAGAAAATAGAATTTTTTACTCAGCTTTATCCTTTTCCATCTTTTATTTTTCCCTTCAAAATTTTTTTCTTTGGAATGTAGTAGACAGAGGGGTTTGGGAGAAAAGTAAATTTTTTAAAAGAAAAAAACACAGCCATTCATTTGCTATCTGCTTCCACTTCCTGAGCTCTCTCTAGGACCTTTGAATGACAGGACAAGACAGTAAGTCCTGGCAACAGGAATTCAGTTGGAGAAAATATAACATGGACATTTCCCTCTGCCCGCTATTACTACCACACTTAGTCCTGTTGAAGAAAAGATAAGGACAAAGAAACCAAAGAATGGAAAAGTGTTCAATGCTAAGCAGAGAACCTGATTTAGCTATCTGCACTCTGAAGAATGACGTGCCCAGGAGAAGTGAGCAGGTCTTTCAAACCATGTCCTTAGGAAAATCTTCAAGTGCCAGTGATGGGCAGGCGATCCCTGGCTTGTCAATCAAGCTGTGTTACTGTTAGAGGGGACTGCTGCTACCTGGATGGCGTACCCGTGGCACTGTAGAGTCCAGTTGTCATTTGCTCCTCAATCACGCCAGGTAGCCACATCAGGGCTTAGGACTATCTCTCCATAACATTGTTCCTAGCACAACTACCACCTTGTGCTTGATGGACTCTGTCTTTCATCAGGACATGTTCACATGCGTTACCTTATTTGGGGTGAGGGAGGCAGAGAACCCATGCTCTCAGTTTACAGATGAGGAAGCAGAAGCTTATTGAAAGTCCAGTAACTTATGTAAGACTGTTCATGACTAAGAGAAGAAAGAAGAGGGAAATGACTGAGCAGGACTGAATACCAGGCATGATGGCTGAATCATGTCTCTCCATTGAGAATTTCAAAAGGCACACAGGGGAAGAGTGTCCATACCAGAGATTTCGATATTGAATTATCTAGTCATTGTTATCTACCTTAGGAGCAGTAGAAATACTTTCTTTGGTATAATTAACTTTTTTACATGGTAAAAAAAAAAAAAAAAAAAAAAAACCGTTTTATTATGGGGTGCCTGGGTGGCTCAGTGGGTTAAGCCGCTGCCTTCGGCTCAGGTCATGATCTCAGGGTCCTGGGATCGAGTCCCACATCGGGCTCTCTGCTTGGCGGGGAGCCTGCTTCCCTCTCTCTCTCTCTCTCTGCCTGCCTCTCCATCTACTTGTGATTTCTCTCTGTCAAATAAATAAATAAAATCTAAAAAAAAAACCAAACTGTTTTATTATAAAAATAAAAACTTAGGAAATGTAGTTATTTGCACAAACTTTAATCCTTTAGTAGAAAACTTAGAAAACATGGAGGACAAATGAAGAAAAAGAATAAGGTACCCACAACACAAAGGTTAACAGTAAGCTTTCCAGGGTTTTATCTACATACACGTGTGTGAGTGTGTGTGTGTGTTCACAATTGGGATCACACTACGTAGGCATTTTATGCGAGATCTTTTTAATTTAACCTGATGTCCTAGCATGGCACCAGTTTTTATCTGTAGGGCAGCCATAATGAAGTACCACAGACTGGGCGGCTGAAACAGAAATCTATTTTCTCAAAGTTGTCAAGGCTAGAGTCCAAGGCCAGGTTTTCTGTAAGGTTGATTCTTTCTGAAGACCGGAGGGAGAATCCATTCCATGCCTCTCTCCTACCTTTTAGTCATTTGCCAGCAATATTTTGTGTTTCTTAGCTTATGGAAACATAGCTCCAATATTCCCATAGTGATCTCCCTCTGTGCAAATTTTCCTTTTTTTATATGGACACCAGTCATGTTGGATTTGGCTTCCACTCAGCTCCATCATAACCACATATTAACCGATTGCATTTGCAACAACCCTATTTCCAAACAATCTCACATTCTGTGGTACTAGGGATTTGGACTTCCCCCCTATAAATTTGGGGGAACACAGTTGAACCCATACACACCATGTAGCATTAAGGAATCCTTGCAACTTTCATTTTCATTGGAAAGAAAATACTTCATTGTACAAATACAGTAGCATTTATTCAACCAATCCTCTATTGTTTAATATTTGACTTGTTGCTTTTATTGTCCTGTTTACTTAATGCTGCTTGTGAAACTTCTGATGATCCGTAATGAGATCGCTCCCATCTCAACATGAATGGGTCCATTGTGGCATTCCAGCTAAAACTTAATGACCCAAACTCCTGAGAAATACAAGTCATAAAACCTACCCTCAGTCTCGTTCCTTTAGCATATGTAGAGAAGCCACTACATATGTCTGCTGCCCTCCTACCCATTCCATCTCCCATAAGCATCTTCAGAATGAAGAAGGAGAAAAGGACCCACTTCACACCATCTCAAAGTCTGCCCTAAGCAGTTTGTTGCTTTCCATTTTCTTCTCCCATATATTTGCCATTTAGTCACCTGGGCCCACCAAGCTGACAGTAGGGAGCAAATATTTTTCTTGGTTTGTCTTTCTACTTGCACAGTTAGGAAGTGTGTGCTACCCACATTCCATGACAAGGTGTGAAATGGTGCGTCTGACTCTACCAGGGACAGTGTTCAAAATATAAGTCTTTAAAACAAACAAAACAAAAACAAAGAGCCTGCAAAGATGTGAAAGAGAATGGGTAGAAACCCACCTTCTTGACTGCTGGAAACCAAACTTGCTTATGTCATCTTAAGCTAGCAGGAAAGTAAATTTTAAACCCCAAGTTGCAAAACAAGATGGAATTAGCTTGACTTTAATGCAGATATTCAGGAGTTATTTCTGGCCAAGCCCTTTGCTCACTGTCTCTTAAGTCATGTTGGAATTACTTGTGGTTACTGCTCCATATGGTTTGGGGTCAAGTCTATGGAAAGCTATCAATATTTTGGGTTTCATCACTTTTGTTTCTACTTATTTATGGAGGCAAAAAAACCTGTGACCTTTTCGTAGAATATAGTGAAGTCATTCTCCCACTTGGAAGCAGGCCTCATTCTACAAGTCTGTTTAGAGGTTGTTTAGGGGGGCGCCTGGGTGGCTCAGAGGGTTAAGCCTCTGCCTTCGGCTCAGGTCATGATCTCAGGGTCTTGGGATCGAGCCCCACATCGGGCTCTCTGCTCAGCAGGGAGCCTGCTTCCCCCTCTCTCTCTGCCTCTCTGCCTACTTGTGGTCTCTGTCAGTCAAATAAATAAAATCTTAAAAAAAAAAAAAAGTTGTTTAGGGATATGAATACATTTTCTCCTTGACTTCTAGTCTGAACCAAAAGGGCATTTGTGCTGACATTTTAGTGTATAGAAGAATCGTGTAGTGGTACTTGTTAAAAAAGAATTATTCAACCCAACCCAGAGATGTATGGGCTCAGAAGGTCTGCAGGGGGCCTGTGGATCTACATTTGCAAATGAAACCCCCATGTGATATGATGCATTGAGAAGCTTGCTATAGAGGCAGTTTAACCCACAATGGATTGAATTACCAGAGATTTTAGATGAAAAATAGTAAAATGAAAGTTCCAAGCTGAGAGAAGATATTTAGAATAGATTCACAAAACATATCTAGAACGGTGTACAATGAAAAGCAGATTTATTTAGAGTAGGATAAATAGACACTGATTCATTTATCCTCCCAACAAATACCATTTGAGGTCCTACTTTGAGACAGGAACTAATTTAGATGGGAGGATCACAGTGATTTGACCCAGTTCCTTATAGTCATTGAAGGAGGCAGGTGTTAATCAGTGAATCACACTAAATGAATAAATAATCACAAATTGAGGTAAGAGCTCTGAAGAGAAAGTATACCATTCCCAAAAAGTGTATCGACTAAGGTTGGAGGTGGGCAGTGGGGGAAAACTTTCCTGAGGAGGATACTTGGGCTGAGATCTAAATGAAGTTGTCTCGGTGATGTGTGATTGGTGGCTGGAACCGAGGGCATTCTGAGGGGGCTGTGTACACAAAGATGTAAAGAGGAGGAGGACCTCTCTGGCTGAGAAATGGGAAGAAGGCCAGTGGGGCTGGAGCCCAGAAGTTGAAGTGGGGGATGGCAGAAGAGACTGGCAAGGGGGTCAAGATCCTTGAAGATCCTTGTGTAATGATGCTGATCTTTGCCTTGAAATTATTAAGTGGAGTGACTCTGTGTGTGTGTGTGTGTGTGTGTGTGTGTGTGTGAGATCACGGGTAGCAATGTGAGCAGATGGCAGGATGGCCAGAGTGGATATGAAGTTTGAGTGTTGTTGCAGTGCTGTGAATGAGGTTTACTGGCCTTTTGGACTTGGGTAGAAAAGTGGAAAAGGTGAAGAGAAAACAGATTCCTGAGTTGCTTTGGAGGTTGTTGTCGGATTGGGTGTGGGGAGAGGGCATCACAGAAGATGTGTAGGGCTTCTGTCTTGTGCATTGGGTAATGGTTATGCCTGTAATTAAAATAAAAATAGTGGAGAAGACCAGGTACCGGGGAGAAGATCATGAGCTTGTTCTTAGACATGTTGAGTTTGAGATATCAAAGCAGAGATATTTAGGCAGGCCGATGGAGAAACACATCCTGAATTCACTGGAGTAATTTGAACTGAAGGTACAAATTAAGGTCATCAGTGTCCAGATTATTACTGAAGCTTTAAGCATAATTAATATTGTGGGATGAGAATTTAGATGAAAAGAGAAGAGGTTCTGAGACAAATCACTGGGAAACGTCAATGTTTATGGCAAGTAGAGGAAGATGAGCTTGATAAATCTGCAAACGAGTGGCCAGAGAGGGGTTAAGAAGCCAAAATGGAACAAAAAACCCAGGAGACTGTGGTGTCGTGAAAGATGTGGGAAGAAGGAAGAGTTTCAAGAAAGTAGTAGCAGTCATCACTGCTGAATGCTGCTGTGGAGTCCAGGAAGATAAGGAATGACAAAAAGATCCCCCGATACATGAAAGTAGATGTGCTTGGTGGATCCCGCGGGAGCCATTTTAGCGGCATTGGTGGGAATCAAAGCCATACTGGTCTGTCTTGGGAAGTGAGTAGAGGTGAGGAAATGGAATAGTTTCAAGGACTCTGACCGGGCTCTCAAAAGGTTAGTAGCATCAGTTTTTGTTTGCTTCCTTGTTGCCTTATTTCACTTGAAAGTGTGTTGTTTTCCTTTGATGCTTCAGTAGTGGTATTTCTATTTTGATCAGCGCACCATTAGACTTGCAAAGAGAATAATTAAAGTTAAAAAACTGAAGAAGAATATAAAAACAACTTCCATGAGAGATTGGACAAGAGTTCCAAGAAAAAGAGAAAGATTGAAAGCGGTTCACAAAGATATGTCTACAGAAAGAAATAAAAATAAAAATAATAGAACTATGTATGAGAGAAAACTGTAGGACTCTCCTATTATGTGTGAGGCACTTAGGCACTTGGTAAAGTACTTTAAATATAATAACTCATTCAGTAATCATAGCCCTCGGAGTTATTCTGTAGATCAGAGGAACTGGGACACAGAGAGTTTGAATTGCTCAAGGTCATCTGGGTAATTGGTAGTTGAGCTGGATCATATACTCTTGTGTCTTGAATCTCCAATCTTCATAACTAAATGAATGTGAGTTTGGCAAGTCGTAAGTGAGTTCAGAGTGGTACAAAATACAGAAAAAGCAGGGGACCTGACATGGGCTGAATCCTAGTAAAGTGAAGTGAAGTGAATTGTCACTGGGAAAGATGTGAGCAAATGTTCTAGACTGTGGACTACCAGTCCCTCCTCCTACAGACAGCCTAGGCTTTGCTAGTGATTTTCTTAGAAACGTGCTCCCCACCAACTACCCCATCTTTATTTAGGCTTTTAAGGGCAGGGGTTGAAATAGTCACATCTCATAGTGTACTCAGTCTTCTGTGTATGATAGCCCTATGCTACTGCTTGAACTTCGCATAGTCTAACTCAGCTTTGGGGAGTTAACCCCAGTGATGGGATGATAGGAAAAAATTCCTCTTGATAACATGTCCCCAAAGTATTTTTTTCTCTTGGCGCAATGGCTAGCATTCAATACTAGTAACTATTATATTTATTATTGTAACCTCCTAACTGAGAAGAGGGGGCACACATAGTTTTGAGGGTGTTCTTTTCGATGGGCAACTTGGCCATATCTGAGGGTGGTTTTTTTTTTGGTTTGGGTGGGTTTTTTTGTTTGTGGCTTTGGTTTTGTTTTTTTGTTTTGGTTTTTTTTTTTTTTTTTTTTGGCTTCTTTGGCACTACACTTTAAGAAGGCCTTAGAGCATGTTTAGGGGAAGGTAAATGAATTCATAGTTTTATCATATGAAAAATGATGGAGGGAATTAAGGATGAAAAAACAAGAAAAGGAACATTAATGGCAGAAACTTCAAGAAGGTACACTTTGTCTCAATACAAATAAGTAATTTCTAACAGCGCCTTTGAGAGCTGTAACATACTGCCTTAAGGAATAATGGGTTTTTCAACCTTGGATGTGGTCAACGTGGCTAAATATATACTGGATAAATGATAGCTATGTTGTAGACAAATGATTGATTCATAAGCGATAGGGAGTAAGTATACGGAAGACGCCTGTTAGAATAGGCACTCAAATATATCTATGGAATAGATGAATAAGTTAATGGAGCTGGAAGCTATGTCCCAGAGAGTCTATGATCCCATATAATTCTTCACATCTTGGGAAATGATAGTAGAGTTTCAGTAACAAGGGATGGTTTTTGGATCCAGATGGGGCACTGCCTAAAGGGACAGGCACCGCCAGCGGGGACACTGGACTTGGCTTTCGTTGGCATGGTGGCCAGGGAAGGATGAGGTATGATGATGAGGACAGTGGTTACAGCCAGTTGGTCAGCTTCTGTTTTATCTTGAATCACTCCAAGCTCTTGGTGCATAATTACTATAAAAATGTCAGGAAAATACATCCTCACCTCCAATACATTCCCCACCCCTGTCCATTGAAGGACAGGTGGCCGGGAAGCTCAGGCAAACTGCCAGCAGGGTCAAAAAAAAAAAATATGTACATTTTGGTAAGCAAATGAACATTCATATTAAAACTGAAGTGATTAACCCTGATAATTACCTTGAAAGGATTTTTTAAAAAATTTTTAATGAAGAAACAAGAATACGAAATACATAGTTGACATCAGCCGTCCCACCCATGACTCTCAGCTAAATGTCTTTCAGCTTTTCTCTTAGCTCCCTTCTGTTCTAAACGATTCTAGGGCTCTACAGGAATTTATAAATTCTGATGTTGCTGATTAAAAGTCGCTTTCAAAAGCCTTGTTGATAAAAATAAGAGTGGCTACTGAGTAAACAGTTGTCCTGAATTGTCAAAATATGTCAACACAACTTGCTATAATAATAGGTTTTGAACTGGTGGGTCAATTCTCAACGCATTAAACAGGTTCTTTTTTCTTCCCGTGGATTTTCTTTGACATTAAATTGTCATGGTGACAGGATAGCAGCATTGCCAAATGTAGTTTTCATGGCAGGGAAAAAAAATATGAGCCACACGCAGTAAAGCAAACCATGGAAACAGTTCAACTCCACCCATCCAGAGCTGACATTCAGATAGGACAAGTCTACTTGCAGGGCTATATATTCTTGTGGAGTTGGCTATAATAAAATGTGTCTCTCTTTTTTCCTTCAAGAGCAAAAGAAAGGAGATAAAGAATTAAGCAAAAAAACAAAACAAAACAAAACAAAACCACAAAACCTCATTGTGGTTTATAATTTTGGAAAGGAAATAAGAACAGCTCTCAAAAGCAGTGCAAAAATGAAATTAAGTAGAAATTATGATAAAGATCTCCTTTGCTGCTTGTAGAATTTGCCCTGGGACCTCAGGTAACCTTTACAAATTTGAGTCTGTCTCATTGTTCCATTCTGACCCACTGTTCAGGAGCAGGAGTTTTCTGGAAGGAGTTGCTTTCCTACTTCTTCATCTCCCCTGCCACCTGCTACTAGGGTTATTCCTGGCTCCCTACATTTGCTTTTTCAGAAAGGAAAAATGAGGCAAGAAGGTTAGAACTGGCAAAACTTGTAAGATCACATAGCCTGACTTCTTCATTTTATCCACGAGAAAAGAATGATGCTTCTAGAAGTTTGGTGGTTATCCCTGCCCACACAGGAAGCTAGTGGCATTACCGTGGGTAAACAGCTAACACTTGTTGCAACAAGGTCGTATTTTTAAGTACTTTAAAAAACGTTAGGTAGTTTAATCCTCCCAACAATCTTATGAAGTAGATACTAGGATCTTGATTCTTTTACAAATAAGAATTTGTGTTTCTTGCTTCTGGTAAAAGCCAGGAAGTAGCCAAGCAAAGACTCAAATGGGCAACTATGATGGAAAAAGTCATGATTTTGTTTTGTTTTTAAGATTTTTTATTTATTCATTTGACAGAGAGAGTCACAGCTAGAGAGGGAACACAAGCAGAGGAAGTAGCAGAGGGAGAAGCAGGCTTCCTGCTGAACAGGGAGTCCAATGTGGGGCTCTATCCCAGGACTCTGGGATCATGACCCAAGCTGAAGACAGGCGCTTAACGACTGAGCCACCTAGATGCCTAATCACAGGGTTTTTTTTTTTTTTTTTTTTTTTTTTGAATATAATTTTTATTTTTTATAAACATATATTTTTATCCCCAGGGGTACAGGTCTGTGAATCACCAGGTTTACACACTTCACAGCACTCACCAAAGCACATACCCTCCCCAATGTCCATAATACCACCCCCTTCTCCCAAACCCCCTCCCCCCAGCAACCCTCAGTTTGTTTTGTGAGATTAAGAGTCACTTATGGTTTGTCTCCCTCCCAATCCCATCTTCTTTCATTTATTCTTCTCGTACCCACTTAAGCCCCCATGTTGCAACACCACTTCCTCATATCAGGGAGATCATATGATAGTTGTCTTTCTCCGCCTGACTTATTTCGCTAAGCATGATACGCTCACAGGGTTTTTTGAAGAAGATAAATTTATGCCGCAATTCTTGCATTTGCACTTAACAGCTTTAAGATGTCAGGAAGTTTACTATAGCTCTCAAGCCCGAGTTCCCTCGTCTGTAAAAGAGGGTCATGTGGGATGATTTTAAAGATAGAATGAAATTATATATGTCTTAGCATAGTGCCTGGCACTTAGGAAATGCTAGGTTAACAGTAGCTATCATTTTTATTATCATCATTTTATTTATTTATTTTTTTCTATTTCATTCATTCACCCTTGTTCATACATATAGTCCTAGTTTATTTTTTTCCAGCTTTATTAAGATATAATTGATATACAACATTGTATAAGTTTAGGGTATAAAATGTGATGATTTGATACACATATATATTTCAAAATAATTGCCATAATAAGGCAAGTTAATACAAAAATCACCTTACATAACTACCATTTTATTGTTCCTATTATGCTACTTTGTAGCAACTTTCAAGTATATAATGGGGTGCTGTTAAGTATAGTCACCATGCTGAAAATTGAATCCCCAAAACTTATTCATCTCATAACTGGGGGTTTGATCAACATCACCCATTGCCACCACCCCTTAGCTCCTGACAACCCTCATTCTACTCTCTATTTCTTTTTAAATTCAGATTTTTTTAGGTTCAACACAGAATTCCCTCAAGGTCCATCCATTTTATTATTTTTTTTTAAGATTTTATTTATTTATTTATTTTTAGAGACAAGCAGGTGGAGAAGCAGAGGGTGAGAGAGAATCCCAAGCAGTTTCCATGCTGAGTACCAAACTCAATGCTGGGCTCAATCCCACAATCATGAGATGATGACCTGCCCTGAAATTAGGAATGAGATGCCTAACCAACTGAGCTACCCAGGTGCCCCTCATCATTTTATTATTTTTATATCTCAGTCCTCTGACATCTATCTAGAGATTTCCATTAACCCATTTATCTTATTGCCCAATATCATCCAAACACGTATACAAATACAATGCTTATGAAGTCTTGAACCCTACTTTTCAGCCTTAGAGTTGCATTAGAGTAAAAGTATATAGCCTCTTCAATAAAAGTAATTAAAACAAATTTTAGTTGTATTTTTTTGTTCTTTGGTTTTTGAGCATCATTAAGGATATATGTAGTTTCCAGATTTCTTACACTCATTTTATTCTTCTTATTCTCTACTCATACCTGAAAGCAGTTCCTCTTAGTGACTATCTCCCCAATGTCCCTTCCTCCACATTCCCTATCTATAAGCACACAATTATATTATTAGGCAAGGCCACCTTAGATAAAAATGTAAATATATGATCATCAAATTTCAGAGTCTACAGTTTCTTTAAAAATGATGTCATCTTTTCATACTTGAGGGAAGATGTGAGTTGAGATATGTGGATGGGGAATCATGATTTTGGGTTCTACCCAAACAACCAATGACATCCCAGCTCAGCAGTGTGATTTATTCCACATGCAGATTTTTTACTTTTTCTGAGTGGCCAGTAATTATGTCTCTGCCAGTCCCATCAACAACTGTCTACATTTAGAAATGTTATCCCAGGGCGCCTGGGTGGCTCAGTGGGTTAAGCCGCTGCCTTCGGCTCAGGTCGTGATCTCAGGGTCCTGGGATCGAGTCCCACATCGGGCTCTCTGCTCAGCAGGGAGGCTGCTTCCTCCTCTCTCTCTGCCTGCCTCTCTGCCTGCTTGTAATCTCTGTCAAATAAAATAAATAAAATCTTTAAAAAAATAAAAAAAAGAAATGTTATCCCAGTTATTAATCTACAGGAAATAATAGTAAGAGTGTTGATTCATATGGATGTTGAGTTCTGTATTATAAAACATTCCCAGGTAAGTTGGATTAAAAGCAGCACATTTTTCTAGTATCAATTGTCCTAAAACTCAATTGACACCATATTCCTATAGATTTTGAATCTCATTAATTTTGTAACTGTGCCCAAAGTTATTCCAAAATATATAATGTAGGCTCTGTTATAAGATACTGGTTTAGAGCTTGGAAGTGGAGATAGAAGATGTGTTGTGCGGGGGGGGAGGCATTAGGGGGAAGAGGAATGATGCTGAAAAACACCTGGAAAGTGACTTCAGATTTTAAATTTCATGAGGTCAGGGTTACTTTATCATGCAGAATTGTTCCACATTTCCTCTCAACTCTGTAACTGGATGATGTTGATGATTAATTCTTGTATGCTTTTTCTTGCATCGAAAAGAGTTGGTTAGTGGAGCCAAGCCCTCTTTATCCCTGATTGCAATAGAGAAGACCACCATAATATGGAATCAATAGTACATAATCGTTTATCTTCTAAGATATAAGAACTCAAATTTATTTATTCATTCATCTATCCATCTATTCAACAACTATTTGTGAAGGACACAATATGATCCACCAAGAACTGACCAGGTTCTAAAGGACTGACTGCCACAAACCAAGCAAGATAATGCTTATTCATTTTAAAAGAGGACTAGTCATTTCTAATAATCAGAATGCTTGGGCATGCCTGCCCTGAGACAACCCAAATTTGTCAGAAGATTGCTTGGACAATGTGGAATCAGAACTATGATGTCATCTGCCTTTGTTTTAACAGACTATGGAATAGTCTGAAATACATACCTCTACCATAGCAGCAATGATTACATTCAATTAATATCCACTCTATGAAACTTATCAAGTAAGTGTTATAAGCCCAACACTGTATGAGGTGCTGAAAAAAAATAGACTAACATTTATTGAGCACTTACTGTATACCACTCAATTTTACAGATCCAGCAAATTATGTATAGAGGAGTTATGTGAGCCACTCAAGATGACACAATGTTCCTTATCTGTTCCTTCCACAATTTGGTGATATCAGATAGCCTTCCTCTCTTTGGTGCCTCTCCTTACCTACAGGCATCAATCCTGATATCAGTGAATGGCCATTTAGTGACCTAACACTTAACATCATAGGGCTTTTATGCTGTCATTTCTCCAAGATTAAAGACTTGAAACTGGGGCCTGGGTGGCTCAGTGGGTTAAAGCCTCCACCTTCGGCTCCGTTGATGATCCCAGGGTCGTGAGATTGAGCCCCACATCAGGCTCTCTGCTCAGCGGAGAGCCTGCTTCCTCCTCCTCCTCTCTCTCTCTGCCTGCCTCTCTGCCTATTTGTATCTCTGTCAAATAAATAAATAAAATCTTTAAAGACTTGGAACTAAAGACAAAGAGAGCTGGGTTTAGTATAAAAGAAGGCTGATATTATAGATTGAGCACCAGTAGGTTTTGTTGTTTATGTTTTGTTTCAGTGAATTTGCAGTGAACTAGCAAGCCATTCCTCTGTCTTCCTCTTTCCCCCACCTCTCTCCTTTTCTCTCCTCTCTTTCTCCGAAGATGGTATTTGCAAGATAGTTGGGAAAGATTACACTTAGATATATGGCCTGGGAAAGGAAGGTTTTCCTCCATGTTGGGCCTTAACGTAAAGAGAAGATCATGATCTCCATAGCAAGTTTCTCTTTAAAATGCTAGGTGACTGACCATGTTCTGCAGACAGAGCTAGAGAGTTTTGAGAAGTGAGCCAGGTGGCAGCAGGTCTAGGGAGGGGAGCATCACAGGCTAAGTAGATATGAGACTGGACTTTCTTAAGGAGCAGGAAGCACTGGCCCATGGGTGAGACATACAGATCCTATTGACCTGGGCAAATAAAAGCACAAGATTGACTGACATGGAAGACTTAAGAAGGTGAGAACATAGAAAATCAAATATAAGGTAGAAAAAGTATAAATACTACCAGATTAAAACAATTAGTGCATGCCACTCTTAAAGATTCTTTTTTTAAGATTTTTTTAAAATTTATTTGACAGAGATCACAAGTAGGCAGAGAGGTAGACAGAGTTGGTGGGGGGGGGGGGAAGCAGACTCCCCACTGAGCAGAGAGTCTGATGCGGGACTTGATCCCAGGACCCTGAGATCATAACCTCAGCTGAAGGCAGAGGCTTTAACCCACTGAGCCACCAAGGCGCCCCAGGGCATGCCACTCTTGATCTTGGGGTTGTGAATTTGAGCCCCACATTGGGGGTAGAGATTACTTGGGTATTATGGAGGGCATGTATTGAATGGAGCACTGGGTGTGGTACATAAAGAATGAACTTTGGAACACTGAAAAAATTTAAATTTAAAAAAAGAAAATATGAAATAAAAACATTATGAAATATCAAAAAAATCACTTTTAACATTTATATGTGAGGATGCTTTACAGTTAAGAATAATGTAAAATCATATTCGTTGTCTTGTTAATGGAGACACAAAATATTGGTAAGAAGAAAGCGGAAAAATAGTATAGTGTATACGACTGACTGCAAGATATATGAAAAATGTATGTATGGAGCAGGCTGGTTGGAACATGTTATTGGTAATTTTCATAAGGTGGTGATATTGTGGATGACTTTTAATTTCTTCACACATATTTGAATCTTCTATCATGTATTTATTTATATTTTTAGAAATGTTTTTATTTTTTCAAAAGATTTATTTATTTATTTATTTGTCAGAGATAGAGAGAATGAGAGAGGGAGCACAAATGGGGGAGTGAGAGAGGAAGAAGCAGACTTCCCACTGAGCAGGGAGCCTGATGTGGGGCTAGATCCCAGGACCCCAGGTTCATGACCTGAGCTGAAGGCAGACACTTAATGACTGAGCCACCCAGGCACCCCTATTTATTTACTTATTTATTTATTTAAAGCTTTTTTTTTTTTAATTTTAGAGAGAGAGGGGGCAAACAGAGAGAGGGGTAGAGGGAGAGGGAAAGAGAGAGAAGCAGACTCCAGACTGAGCATGGAGCCCCGCATGAGGATTGATCTCACAACCCTGAAATCTTGACCTGAGCCAAAATCAAGAGTTAAATGCTTAACTGACTAAGTCACTCAGATGCCCCTTTATTTTAAACAGTGGGACCCCAAAAATAAGAATTTTGTCAGTGATTCTGTACTAAAAGCAGGAAGCAGTTTATAGCTGTTGAAATTTGGCCACTAAAGATGTGGGTTATTTTGGTCTCATGACAGATGTTTATAGAACAGGATGTCCCAGCCTCCTGTAAGTCAGACCAGCTGACTTTGTACTTTGCACACTCTAGTCTGCTGTGAGCATGAAGAAAATCAAAGCTGAAAAGGAATTTAATTTATCATGACGGTGAAGAATTGCGGTGTACCTGGAAGATGGATGTTGTGAGAGATTCTAGTCTCTAGACAGTGGGGAAGCCAGACAAAATGCTGAGAAGTTGTTGACATCCCACACTGGTCTCTTGCCTACTCTACCTCTTCCCTAGCTCTGGCAGACCAGAGGATTTAAATTCCTTTTCAACTTCTCCCACGCCTTGCACTACTCCTGATCCCTTGTCCCATCAGCCAAAGCAGAGCATTTTGACTGGGATTCTTTGAGAGTCACTAACATGAAAAAACACCGATTTTAATTACTCTTTTCCAATGGTCACCATTGACCCTTGCCCATCCCTCTGTCGTCACAGAGCCTCCCCTCAGTTCTGACCACTTTAAATTCTGTCTACACACTTTTGCTAGGGCTCAGTCACTTCTGTCAGGTTCTCCTTGGAGTGCGCGTTCCATCAGTTTCCTCACTGTACCAGTTCAAACCATGCAACCATTCCTGCCTCTCCCTTTATCCTTTGCTTCCTTGCCCCAACCCTGCTTCACACCTCCCACACCCCATCCTCCACTCTTGTGCCAAAGTTTTCTTGCCACCCTTCTCCCCAGTATCTAATACTTTATGGTCCTCTGTGAGATAATCCAAATTCCTGTGCATGATCTCAAGTTATAGTCCCAATTTCTTTACCCATGCCACCCCTTCCTCAGAGACTAGCTCCTGGAACCTCTAGGTTCAGCCCTAGTAGACGTGTCTGGTCCAGAAGAAATGTATCCTCTTTCCCTATGCCTTTGCTAATGCTGTTCCCTTTGTCTGGACTAACCCCCTGTCTTTCTTAGCCTAAAAAAAGCTTCTGATCTTTAAAGCCTCAGCTCAGTTGTTACTTCCTCCTGGAAACCATAAATATACTACCAAATTTATAGTTGCTCAAGTATGTATATTTGCTCTGAGAGCACATTGTTCCTAGGTATGGTGTGGCTTTTACCATTATTGTATAGGAATTCAGGGGTCCTTATGTGTAAAATGGAGGTAATGGCAGTATTTTCCTCAGAGGGCTGTTGGAAGGGCCAAGGGAGTGAATATAATTATCATAGTCCCTGTTCCGCAGATTCATGTAAGCTAAAGAAATAGCTGCACAGTTAGCAGAAGGCAAGCAAAGAGGCCCTGAGGCAGTAGGTCCTTGAGAAGTTACCAGCAATCAAAAGCCATAATTAGGCAAAATCCAAATGATAAATGCAGTAAATTGTGAGATAATTTACTGCTGGTAGCAGGAATAGTAAGCAGATGTGGAGGAACCTAGGACCCTAAGAGCAACTGCTCTGTTACCTCTGCTCTGATAGATCCTGAACCCTGTCCTTTTCCCAACCCACTTTCCTGGTCCCATTGAGGACCAGCTACATAATTTGCATGACCCAGTGAAAAGTGAAAATGTGAGATTCCTTCTTCAAAAATTATGAAGGATTTCAAGACAGCAGCCTTATTATATTGAGCCAAATAAGTGTCTGTTAGTAGTTTGATGAGAATATTCCTCCTTTAAATCTTGTTCCCCGGGATGCCTGGGGGGGCTCGTTCAGTTAAGCATCTGCCTTCAGCTCAGATCCTGATCTTAGGGTCCTGGATGGAGCCTCACATCAGGCTCCCTGCTCAGCGGGGAGCCTGCTTCTGCCTCTACCTACTACTCCCCCTGTTAGTGCTCTCTCTGTCAAATAAATAAAATCTTAAAAAAAAACTCTTTCCCCTTCATTTGTAACTAATCTGGCTTTAAAGTGGGGACAACATGTGGTTTCTTTGTAACTCTCATGGTATTTTATTTGTAACCTTGAGGCACTTAGCACTTTCTATCTTGCTATGATGGATACCGACAGCCCTATCTCCCCTCCTGGCAGGGGAGTTGGGTTTTTTGGTTTTTGTTTTTATTTTTTGGAGGGTTTTTTGAGGGTGAGTTATTTTAAAAGTCTGTCTATATCTGATTTATCTTTGTCGCCTCCAGCCTGCTTATATCCAGCACACTTGGTTGTATTAACTAGTAAAGGAATTTAACTAGTAAACTCTCCTGTTTCAGAGCAGGTTACCAAGAATAATTAGTTGCATAATCAAGGATAAGACTGAGTTATCTTGGGATAATTCCTTCACAAAATATGCCCCTGGTGTTAGAATTATCACAGTCAGGAGTGTCCCTCCAATAAGGGAGAAATAGCAGTCCTTGTGATCGCAGAATCCTCACTCATAGACATGAATTTCAATAATCATAAAAAGAAATTTTTTGAACCCTTGAGTTGGTAATAGGTTTTATCACATTTCTTAAACACTTCACTTTGTGCCAGGAACCATACTGAATATTTCATGTATGTCAGCTTCCTTAACTTGATTCTCACTATGAACACAGGAAAGGAGGCGCCATTGTGCCCATTGGGCAATAGAAATAACCATCGCTTAGAGCGCATTGGCCAGAGTGATTAAAAACAGCAGATGGCACAGCCATGAGCATTTGTCCACACATCTAGTGTCTACTGTTTATTGTTTCATCAAATTTTGCTGAACCTCTGAGAGTGGCCCTAGACAAAATAGTATCTACTCTCCTCTTTCACTCATCTGAGACCTTTGTCCTAGCCTTTCAGGGACTGACACCTCCCCCACAGGTAGCCATTGCCAATATGCATTCCCATCACTCCTGTTATTCAAAGGAAAAAACAAAATAAAACAAAACAAACTCTGTGCTAAACTCAGTAGAGATTCTTAATATTTGCCTTAAAAAGAAAACGTCCAGAATACACATTTAATCAGAAGCACAGTGCTCTGAAACCTTTCCTATGCAGTGACCCTAAAGGCAAAGGAAGGTGGTCAGTCACTACAAACATAAATTTTCCTCAAGTCTTACATATTATTTATAAAATCTATGATAATCTTGTGTTCTCCATATCACATTTACTTTGGTATTAAATTTGCTTTCATTCAACTTGATTAGAGCATATATCTTATTAAATTATTTAACTCTACATCCCTACCCATCCCAAATCTTTCAGTAAAGATGGAGCTCTTAGAACACCAGCCATTTGTCCTGTGGTTCTTATATCCACTGGCTTACCACTGAATCCTATATTCTTGTTAATTGAAAAGCAATTAATACACTGTGAAAGGCAGAATTAGGGACCAGAGAGGAAGTGAGTGATGGTGGAAAAAGAAGTTTTCCCTGTGGGTCTCAATTCACACTCTGATGGCCCACTTCCCCGGAGATACCTCTCCAGGTGTCAGTATAGTGCACCGAGAAGCAAGAGCAAGGTAGATACCAGTCCTACTGTCTGGGCTGTTGGGTACACACCTGGCATTTGGGTTGGGATTGAGTTGACTTGCTTAAAAAAACACTGACAGCTGGAAGATGTCTAAAGGGAGACTCAAAACCAAAGCAAACAGTATTAGCCAACACTACTGAAGCACTAAATATAAGCTAGACATTTGGTAATTTAAAAATACATACATATATATATATATTTACATATAAATATAATTTTATATAGCTATAACCTTATTGAATATGTACAGCATTCTTTTTGAGGTATTATCTAAATTTTACAGATGAGAAAATTGCAGCTCAAAGAGACTGAATAGCTTGCCCAAGGTCCCATACTAATGGCTGGTAGATGATGTGAAAACATTGTTAGTTGCCTTCTCCATTATTATTCCCTCTTTTCTTGCTGACAGAGCCTGATTGGGTTCATCCTCCCCTAGGAGTCCATGTCTTTCTAAAAAGGCTGAGTCCCTCTCCAGGGCCATTGGGAGTAAAGGGAATGATGAACCTTAATCAGTTTAAACCAGTCATGAACATCTCATCATTTTACCAAATGATTGGTATAGGCACTGGCAAAGAGATGTGAGAAGTCAGAGGACTAAGTTTGAAGAAGTTTCCCCTTGCTCTTTTTATTTTTTTTTAAGATTATTTATTTATTTAGAGAGAGTGAGTGAGGGGAGGAGCAGAATGAAAGGGAGAGAGAATCTCAAGCGGACTCTGTACTGAACCTGGGAGCCCCCCAAAGGGCTGGATCCCACGATCCTAAGACCATGACCTGACCCAAAACCAAGAGTCTGCCACTTAACCAACTGAACCACCCAGGCACCCCTCCTCTTGCTCTTCAAGTGGCAAAAAGGAATGTTTCTTTTTATGCTTCTGGATGTTGTCATCTTTACGTGGCACCGAGACCTGTGGTGGTCATTGTAAAGGATCCAGATGATGTTAATTGCTCTCAGAGGCTTTATCATTTAATCTCTGTCAGCAGATGGAGTGATAGCTGATTCCTCTAATCCAGTCAGAGATTAGTCAGAGTTAAGATTAGCTGTGGTTTCTCAAAGGTTCTGTCTGCCTCTAATTTTCTTCTGTACCTAAAGGATAGTTTTTAAGATCTTCTAACCAAGAGGCTCATATGTTCACTGGGGTATCTTCCCCTGGTGGCCTTGAACTTGAATCTTCATGTACATTGCAGGGGCACTGCCAAAAACTTCCCTCAGCTTTTCAGCAGATTTCTTCATGGGTTTTAGCCTAATAATGCCCTTGACAGCTCCAGAATTTGACAAATGTCGTATTAGAAAATAGCCAATGAATTACACTTCGTTCTCTGCCCTACTGTTACTACCTGGCCATCAGCCCTTCAAATCTTTGGTTTTGTCTTTCCGTGAGACCATTAAAGGTCTCTGGTTTCTCCATCCTCCAGTATTGACCCTGTGCTTAGGCCAAGTCCAGGTGCTTTGCCTCTTGCCCTGAGTCCAGATTTGGCAAACATCTTCCAGAACAAAAGAGGCTGCAGAAGTCAGCACATCTCTCCGCAGTTCTCCTTGCTCTAGAATCCTGTGCCCTCTAATTCTGGTTGTATCAGCAACTCTTTGATGCCTTTACACATTAGAGGATTTTTGAAGTTAACCTCGTTTGGTTTTTCTCACAGGGACCACTGGCAGCTGCAAGCTTGGCCATGCTTTACGTGTTTTTAAAAAGTAGATCCAAAGGGGCACGTGCACCCAAATGTTTATAGCAGCAATGTCCACAATAGCCAAACTATGGAAAGAACCTAGATGTCCATCAACAGATGAATGGATCGCCTGGGTGGCTCAGTTGGTTGGGCAGCTGCCTTCAGCTCAGGTCATGATCCCGGCGTCCTGGGATCGAGTCCCACATCGGGATCCTTGCTCCACAGGGAGCCTGCTTCTCCCTCTGACTCTGCCTTCCACTCTGTCTGCCTGTGCTCGCTCTCACTCGCTCTCTCTCTGACAAATAAATAAATAAAATCTTTAAAAAAAAAAAAAAAAAAGAAGATGTGGTATATATACACAATGGAATACTATGCAGCCATCAAAAGAAATGAAATCTTGCCATTTGCAACAACATGGATGGAACTAGAGCGTATCATGCTTAGCGAACTAAGTCAAGCAGAGAAAGACAACTATCATATGATCTCCCTGATATGAGGAAGTGGTGATGCAACATGGGGGCTTAAGTGGGTAGGAGAAGAATAAATGAAACAAGATGGGATTGGGAGGGAGACAAACCATCAGTGACTCTTAATCTCACAAAACAAACTGAGGGTTGCTGGGGGGAGGGGGTTTGGGAGAAGGGGGTGGGATTATGGACATTGGGGAGGGTATGTGCTTTGGTGAGTGTTGTGAAGTGTGTAAACCTGGTGATTCACAGACCTGTACCCCTGGGGATAAAAATATATGTTTATAAAAAATAAAAAATTTAAATTAAAAAAAAAAGTAGATGATATAAAAATGACAATCTTATAAATTTTTATAATTATAGATGTTTTCAGTTGCATAGGAAGAATAGTTGAAAGAGTAGTAAATCATATATCTATCACTCACATTTGAAAAAACATTGCCATTTTGCTCTGTTTGCTCTGTCATCTATCAAACTATTACTGAACCATTTTAAAGTAATTTGCAATCTCATGACAGTTCCATTACAAACAATTCAGCAAATATCTTCCAAAAATAAGAATATTTCCTTATAAAATGATATCATATTGTACCCAAAAAGATGAAGTTTTCTTAGGTCATTTGCCAAGTAGTCTATAATACACACTTCTGTTGTCTCCTAAATGCCCTCTATAGCGGTTTCATCCAACAATTGATAAAATCATGAATTGGTCATTACGTTTCTTTTAAACTAGACTCTTTTATTCATGACATTGACAATGTGAAGATGCTAGACCAGTAGAGTCAGGGTAAATACTTTTGGTAAGGACACACATAGTTGATCCGCATAGTTCATACTATACCATTTCAAGACCACATGACCTCTCACAGCTTCACCATTAGGGATGCTAATTTGATCACTTGGTTAAGATAGTGACAGATTTTTTTCCATTGTACAAATATGTTTTCTTTTTGTTACTGCCAGGTCTTCTGGCTCTGTGCAGATGTCCTATTCCCACCCTTCCAAACTTTTACTTACTGGATTTATTTTATTTTAGTGTATAGAATTGCAACCAATTTTTGTATATTGTCTTTATATCTTACTGAATTCATTGATTAGTTATAACAGATTTTTTAAAACAATTCATTGAATTATAATGGATTTAGTATTTATTGATAATTCTTGCCCGAACACATCTCACTAAAGTTTGCTGTAGGTGTAATTTTCTACTTTTGTCATTCCCCCTTCATTCATTTTCAGGAACGCCTTTCTTTCTGTTTCAAAACATTAAAAAAACTTCCCTTTGTCAACTGAGTATGCACTGTACGTCCTTCCAATGATGGAGGATAAATTCTAGTTACCCTTAAATTACCAATTTTCTGAGTAAGGAGATGATCTATTACCTTTAATGCTGGCAAATAGATTAATTTCTTTTTTAAAAAATTTTTACTTATTTTTAAATTTCTGATATTTTTTATTTCTTCAAACTTATTTATCAGGAGTGACTGAAATAAAATATATATATATATATAATTGAGTCCCATCATCATGGAAATAGCTTTAAGAGAAAATAGGTCAGATAAGTTTTATCACTTCTCATTTTCGGCCAGTAAATAGTTGCTGTTGATAAACAGACAACCAACAGCCTATCAATAATGTTCAAGACACGTTATATGATACAACATGCCTATTCATGAGGGGCAAAGAGTAGGAAAGAACTTATGGAAATGTCTTGATTTCATCATATAAGACAAGCACAAAAGGATCACCCATGCCTCTGGGAACATTGAATTATGCACCCTTGAAAAAAGCTTTGGCTCCGTCATCACAAGCAATCTTCCTCCAGTGGTCAGATGTGCCTCATATATGATGTCACTTCCTTTGCACCCTGAATGCACCATCACATGGCCACAAACAGTGTCAAATGGAGAGGAAGTTAACACAGCAACCTCTGTGATGGATGGTGCAATCATGCTGCTGATGAAGATGGGAGTATCCTTGGGATCTGGAAGCATTCCCTTTGCAGTGTCATAGATCTGGAAGTAGGCAGCTTGGCAGTGAGGGATTAGGCAACCTATACTTGGTTTAGGTCTTTAACTCCACCAGATTTGCAGACTTGTAGTAACAGAGGCCTCTGAATTCCCTTTTAGCCCCAGCTTTGCCTATATCCACTGCCAGCCTGGTTAGGCAAAATCAAGAGGATGTACATAACACAAAGATGTGGCCCCACTTGATGCCAGATTCTCTGCAAAGTAGTGCCAAAACTGGGTTCTGTTGTCCACACTACCCAGGAAAATCCGCTTGTACTTATCTTTGAAGGCAACATTGAGAGCCTGAGCATGGAAGTATCCGTTGACATTGGCCAGGTTACCAGGCAGAAGGGTAGGACTCATTGCTCCTTTCTCCACAACCTCTCCAACATTGGTTGTTTCTTGTCTTGTCAATTTTTGCCATTCTAACTGGTGTAAGGTGGTATCTCAATGTGGTTTTGATTTAGATTTCTCTGATGGAGAACAATGATGAACATTTTTTCATGTGTCTGTTGGCCACTTGTATGTCTTCTTTGGAGAAGTATCTGTTCATGTCTTCTGCCTATTTTTTACTTATTTGTTTTTTGGGTGTTGAGTTTGAGAAGTTCTTTATAGATATTGGATGCCAGATCTTTATCTGTAGTGCCATTTACAAATATTTTCACCTATTATGTGGGTTGTCTCTTTGTTTTGTTGATTGTTTTGTTTGCTGTGCAGAAGGAAGTCCCAAAAGTTCATTTTTGCTTTTGTCTCCCTTGCCTTTGGATACTTGCCTTGAAAGAAGTTGCGGTGGCTGATGTTGAAAAGGATACTGCCTATGTTCTCTAGGATCTTGATGGATTCCTATCCCACACTGAGGCCTTTCATCCATTTAGAGTTTGTCTTTGTGTATGGTGTAAGCAATGATTGCATTTCATTCTTCTCTATATAGCTGTCCAATTTTCCCAGCACTATTTATTGAAGACCATGTTTTCTCCATTAAATATTTTTTTCCTGCTTTGTCAAAGGCTAGTTGACCATAGAGGTGAGGGTCCATATCTGGCTCTCTATTCTGTTCCATTGATCTATGTGTCTGTTTTTGTGCCACTACCACGCTGTCTTGGTTATCACAGCTTTGTAATATAGCTTGAAATCAGACAATATGATACCCCTAGCTTTGTTTTTCTTTTTCAACATTTCCATGGCAATTGAGAGTCTTTTCTGGTTCAAACACTTGGAAGCTAAAGACCATTCTTAAGAATGTTTGAATCAACCAGGAAATCAAAGAAGAACTTAAACAATTCATGGAAACCAATGAGAATGAAAACACATCAGTCCAAAACCTATAGGATACTGCAAAGGTGGTCCTAAATGGGAAATACATAGCTACCCAAGCCACTCACTCAAAATACAAACAAACAAACAAACAAACAAAAAACAGAAAAATCCTGAATACACAAATTAACTTTACACTATAAAGAACTGAACAACAAATAAGGCCTAAGCCATGCATAAGAAGAGAAATAATTAAGATTAGAGCAGAGACTGGTGAATTAGAAACCAGAAATACAGTAGAGCAGATCAACAAAACTAGAAGCTGGTTCTTTGAAACAATTAATAAGATCAATAAACCACTGGTTGAACTTCTCCAAAAGGAAAGAGAAAGGACCCAAATTAATAAAATTATGAGTGAAATGGGAGAGATCATGGCTAACAGCAAGGGAATAGAAACAATTACTTGAAATTATTATCAACAACTATGTGCCAATAAATTAAGCAACCTAGAAGAAATGGATGCCTTCCTGGAAACCTATAAACTACCAAGACTGGAACAGGAAGAAATTGACAACTTGAATACACTAATAACCAGTAATGAGATTGAAGCAATGATCAAAAACCTCCCAAGAACAAGATCCAGAGCCTGATGGATTCCCTGGGGAATTCTACCAAACATTCAAAGAAGAAATAATATTCTCCTGAAGCTGTTTCAAAAAATAGAAGCAGAAGGAAAACTTCTATACTCATTCTATGAGGCCAGCATTACCTTGATCCCCAAATCAGGCAAAGACCCCTTGAAAAAGGAAAATTACAGACCCATATCCCTGATGAATATGGATGCCCAAATTCTCAGTAAGATTCTAGCTAATAGGATCCAACAGTACATTAAAAGGATTATCCATCAGGGCCAGGTGGATTTATCCCTGGGATGCAAGCGTAGTTCAACATCTGTAAATCAATGTCATAGAACACATAAATAAGAGACAAGAACTACATGGTGCTCACAATTGATGCAGAAAAAGCATTTGACAAAATACAGCATCCTTCCCTGATTAAAACTCTTCTGAGTTTAGGGATAGAGGGAACATTCCTCAATTTGATAAAAACCATCTATGAAAAGCCCACGGCAAATATCATTCTCAATGGGGAAAAGCTGACAGCCTTCCCATTGAGATCAGGAACATGACAAGGATGCCCATTCTCGCCTTATTGTTCAACATAGTACTAGAAGTCATAGAAATAGCAACCAGACAACAAAAATAAATAAAAGGTATTCAAATTGGCAAAGAAAAAGTCATACTTTCTCATCGCAGATGACCTGATACTTTGTCGAAAACCCAAAAGATTCCACTCCCAAATAATTAGAACTCATGTATGAGTTCAGTAATGTGTCAGGAAATAAAATCAATGCACAGAAATCAGTAGCTTTCCTATACACTAACAAAGAAACTGTAGAAAGGGAAATTAGGAAATTGATTCCATTTACTATAGCACCAAAAACCTTAAGACACCTTGGAATAAACCTAACCAAAGAGGTCAAGGATCTATACTCTAGAAATTATAGAACCCTTATGAAGGAAATTGAAGAAGACACAAAAAGATGGAAAACCATTCCATGCTTATGGATCAGAAGAATAAACATCATCAAGATATCTATGCTGCCCAGAGCAATCTATACTGTCAATGCCATCCCAATCAGAATACCAATGGCATTTTTCAAAGTGCTGAAATAATTCTTTTTCTGATACAAGAATATATCTTATATTTGGTTTCAGTTTGTTTTTTCATTTGAATTTTTTTTAAGTTAAGTTTTGTTTTTTATTATGTAAATGTTTTAACTGCTTCCTATTCACCCCATTGATGAGGGAGAGATTCTTGGCCTAGGATGAGGGCAATAACCAGACATGTAATACCTGATACTGGGCGGATAAGCTAGATGACAGTTTATTAGTTACTTATGTTCACAGCATGGGGGAGAAGGACACATACTTTGTGCAGGGTCACACAGGGGTTGTATTCAAGAACAGCGTGAACTGCAAGGAGCTGTGGTTTTTGTAATATCAAGAAGATGAGCTGCCCCCTGGTTCCTACAAAGGACGTGATTGGCTCCTCCCAGTCAATGTCATTGGCTCCTGTGGGAGGATGTGATTGGCTCATTCAAATAATTCTGTGGGCTGGCAGAAAAGTGAAACTCTGTGCTCAGAGGTAAATAAGAACGGTCCCCTGGTCCTTTTGAAAAAGAGGGTTGTGTGGCTAAAGAACCTTATATCCTGGTGGTAGATAGGAGGGACTTCAGTTCAACACCCTCCTGATTTTACCAGATGTTCAGGTAGCACATCATATCAATATTGACTTTAGGTCTTATACCACAGTAAAACATGTATGTGACTTGAAGGTGAAACGATATTAAATAGAATCCTCAGAGTAGTGTCTCCATTCCTATTCCTTCTACTCTATTTCCCACATGGATAGTCTATTTTCTTAGTTTCTGATTTATTTTTCTAGTGTCTCTTTTAGAAAATGATAAACAAATGAGTAGATCTCTCTCTATGACTCATCTTTCTGCCTTTCTAACCCCTTCCTTTCTAACACAAAACAAGCATTCTTATCTACATTGTTCTGCATTTTGCTGTTTTCAGCAAGAACACCTTATATTGGCACATAGAGATATTATTCATTTTGTTTTTACAGCTACATTGTACGTCATTTCGTGAAAGTAACTATAGTTTATTTAACCAGTCCCTTATTTTAGTAGGTGTTTGAGTTGTTTCTAATATTTTTATATTACAAATAGTGCCATTATAAATAATTATACATATATTATTTTCTTTATGGTAGTGTATCTTCTTGGTACAGTCTAAAAGTGGGATTGCTCTTCATGCAAAAGGCTGTTAGGTATTGCCAAATCCCTAATCATATGGAGCTGTACTATTTTTGCAACAGTAGTGTATGCCTGTCTGTGCTCTTACCAACAGTATGTATTTTCAAAGTTCTGGATTTTTTGCACTATAAGAAACTTTAAATCAGTGAATTTTTAAAAAAATTTTATTTATTTATTTGACAGAGATCACAAGTAGGCAGAGAAATAGGCGGGGAGTTGGGGGGAAGCAAGCTCTCCGCTGAGCAGAGAGCCTGATGTGGGGCTCGATCCCAAGACCATGAGATCATGACCTGAGCTGAAGGCAGAGGCTTTAACCCACTGAGCCAGCCAGGTGCCCCTAAATCAGTGAAATTTTATGTGTATTTCTCATGTGAATGAGATATATGGATCGTTTTGTGCATTTAGTTGCTATTTACATTTATTTTTCTCTGATGTGTTTGTTCTGGTTTTTTGCCTAACATTCTTATAGCTTTCTGGTCCTTTTCCTCTAGAATTTTAAGAGCTCTTTATATGTTAGGGAGATTAATACTGTTTTGTAATATAAGTAGAAATATTTACTCTCATCCGGGCAGTTTTCTTTTTCAATTGATTATGATGTTCTTTGCTATGCAAAATATTTTAAGTTTGAATATATTGGAGTTTAAAACTATTTTTGTTTATTGTTTCTGGATTGTCCCCCACTCCTTGGTAATAGATTGACTCACCCATGTTTTCTCAAAGTACTTGTATGGATTGATCTTTTACAGTTAAATCTCTGATCCACTTGGAATTTTTTCTGACATATGTGATGAAATATGGATTCAATCTTGATTTTCCAAATAGTTACTTTTCCCAGTATTTGTTTTGAAAATGTCTATCTTCTAAAATGTTTTGATAGATCACTTTTATCAAATATTAAATGTCTACATGTACTGATTTTTTTTTACTTTTTAAAATTAATTATTTTTATTAACATATAATGTATCATTTGCCCAAGGGGTACAGGTCTATGAATCATCAGTCTTACATATTTCACAGAACTCACCACAGCACATACCATCCCCAATGTCTATAACCCAACCACTCTATTCTTACCCCCACACCCCAGAAAGCCTCAGTTTGTTTCCTGAGATTAAGAGTCTCTTATGGTTTGTCTCCATCCCCATCCCATTTTGTTTCATTTTTCCGTTCCCTATTCCCCACAATCCCCACCCTGCCTCTCAAATTCCTCATATCAAAGAGATCATATGATAAGTATCTTTCTTTGATTGACTTATTTCACTCCGGATAATACTCTCTAGTTCCATCCACATCATTGCAAATGACAAGATTTCATTTCTTTTGATGGCTGCATAGTATTCCATTATATATTTTATATATATATATATGTATATATGTATATATATACACACACACACACACACACACACCACCTCTTCTTTTAAAAAAAAAAAGATTTTATTTATTTATTTTACAGAGATCACAAGTAGGCAGAGAGGTAGACAGAGAGAGAGGGGGAAGCAGGCTCCCCACCGAGGAGAGAGCCCGATGCAGGGCTCGATCCCAGGACCCTGAGACCAGGACCTGAGCAGAAGGCAGAGGCTTTAACCCACTGAGCCACCCAGGCGCCCCCACACCACCTCTTCTTTATCCATTCATCTGTTAATGGACATCTTGGTTCTTTCCATAGTTTGGCTATTGTAGACATTGCTGCTATCAACATTTGGGTGCACATGCCCCTTCGGATCACTACATTTGTATCTTTAGGGTAAATACCCAGTAGTGCAATTGCTGGATCATAGGGTAGTTCTATTTTCAACTTTTTGAGGAACCTCCATGCTGTTTTCTGGAGTGGCTGCACCAACTTGCATTCCCACCAGCAGTATAGGAGGGTTTCCCTTTCTCTGCATCCTTGCCATCATCGGTTGTTTCCTGACTTGTTAATTTTAGCCATTCTGACTGGTGTGAGGTGGTATCTCACTGTGGTTTTGATTTGTATTTCCCTGATGATGAGTGATGTGGAGCACTTTTTCATGTGTCTGTTGGCCATCTGGATGTCCTCTTTGCAGAAATATCTGTTCATGTCTTCTGCCTATTTCTAGATTGGATTATTTGTTCATTGGGTGTTGAGTTTGATAAGTTCTTTATAGATTTTAGATACTAGCCCTTTATCTGATATGTCATTTGCAAATATCTTTCCCCAATCTGTCAGTTGTCTTTTGGTTTTGTTGACTGTTTCCTTTCTTTGAAAAAGCTTTTGATCTTGATGAAATCCCAACAGTTCTTTTTTTTGCCCTTGCTTCCCTTGCCTTTGGTGATGTTTCTAGGAAGTTGCTGTGGCTGAGGTCAAAGAGATTGCTGCCTGTGTTCTCCTCCAGGATTTTGATGGATTCCTGTCTCACATTGAGATCTTTCATCCATTTTGAGTCTATTTTTGTGTGTTGTGTAAGGAACTGGTCCAGCTTCATTCTTCTGCATGTGGCTCTCCAATTTTCCCAACACCATTTGTTGAAGAGGCTGTCTTTTATCCACTGGACATTCTTTCCTGCTTTGTCGAAGATGAGTTAACCATAGAGTTGAGGGTCCATTTCTGGGTTCTCTATTCTGTTCCATTGATCTGTGTGTCTGTTTTTGTGCCAGTACTATACTGCCTTGATGAAGACAGCTTTGTAATAGAGTTGAAAGTCTGGAATTGTGCACGTGCCCCTTTGGATTACTACATTTGTATCTTTAGGGTAAATACCCAATAGTGCAATTGCTGGGTCATAGGGCAGTTCTATTTTCAACATTTTGAGGAACCTCCATGCTGTTTTCCAGAGTGGCTGCACCAGCTTGCATTCCCATCAACAGTGTAGGAGGGTTCCCCTTTCTCCGCATCCTCGCCAGCATCTATCATTTCCTGACTTGTTGATTTTAGCCATTCTGACTGGTGTGAGGTGATATCTCATTGTGGTTTTGATTTGTATTTCCCTGATGCCGAGTGATATGGAGCACTTTTTCATGTGTCTGTTCGCAACAACATGGATGGAACTAGAGCGTATCATGCTTAGCGAAATAAGTCAAGCAGAGAAAGACAACTATCATATGATCTCCCTGATATGAGGAAGTGGTGATACAACATGGAGGCTTAAGTGGGTAGAAGAAGAATAAATGAAACAAGATGGGATTGGGAGGGAGACAAACCATAAGTGACTCTTAATCTCACAAAACAAACTGAGGGTTGCCGGGGGGAGGGGGTTTGGGAGAAGGGGGTGGGATTATGGACATTGGGGAGGGTATGTGATTTGGTGAGTGCTGTGAAGTGTGTAAACCTGGTGATTCACAGACCTGTACCCCTGGGGATAAAAATATATGTTTATAAAAAATAAAAAATTAAAATCTAATAAATAAATAAATAAATAAATAAATATTACTACTAATTAAAAAAAAAAAAAAGAAAGTCTGGAATTGTGATGCCACCAACTTTGGCTTTCTTTTTCAATATCCCTTTGGCTATTCAGGGTCTTTTCTGGTTCCATATAAATTTGGGGATTATTTGTTCCATTTCTTTGAAAACAATTGATGGAATTTTGATAGGGATTGCATTAAATGTATAGGTTGCTTTAGATAGCATAGACATTTTCACAATATTGTTCTTCTAATCCATGAGGATGGAACGTTTTTCCATTTCTTTGTGTCTTCCTCAATTTCTTTCATGAGTACTTTATAATTTTCAGAGTACAGATTATTTGCCTCTTTGGTTAGGTTTATTCCTGGGTTTCTTACAGTTTGGGGTGCAGCTATAAATGGGGTTAACTCCCTAATTTCTCTTTCTCTGTCTTATTGTTGGTGTATTGAAATGCAGCTGATTTCTGTGCATTGATTTTATATCCTAACACTTTACTGAATTCCTGTATGAGTTATAACATTTTTGTAGTAGAGTCTTTTGGGTTTTCCACATAAAGTATCATATCATCTCCAAAGAGTGAAAATTTGTCTTCTTTTTTGCCTATTTGGATGCCTTTTATTTCATTTTGCTGTCTGATTGCTGAGACCAAGACTTCTAATACTATGTTGAATAGCAGTGGTGATAGTGGACATTCCTGCCATGTTCCTGCCCTTAGGGGAAAAGCTCTCAGTTTTTGCCCATTGAGAATGATATTTGCAGTGGATCTTTCATACATGGCTTTGATGATATTGAGGTATGTACCCTCTATCCCTACACTGTGAAGAGTTTTGATAAAGGAAGGATGTTGTACTATGTGAAATGCTTTTTCAGCACCTATTGAGAGTATCATATGGTTCTTGTTCTTTGTTTTACTAATGTATCACATTGATTGATTTGCGGATGTTGAACCACCTTGCAGTCCAGGAATAAATCCACTTGATCATGGTAAATAATCCTTTTAATGTACTGTTGGATCTTATTGGCTAGTATTTTGGTGAGAATTTTTGCATCTGTGTTTGCATTGGTCTGTAATTCTCCTTTTTGATGGGATTTTTGTCTGGTTTTGGGATCAAGGTAATGCTGGCCTCATAAAATGAGTTTGGAAGTTTTCCTTTCCTTTCTATTTTTTGGAACAGTTTCATGAGAATAGCTATTAATTCTTCTTTAAATGTTTGGTATAATTCCCATGGGAAGCTATCTGGCCCTGGGCTCTTGTTTGTTGGGAGATTTTTTGATGACTGCTTCAATCTCCTTACTTGTTATGGGTCTGTTCAGATTTTCTATTTCTTCCCGATTCAGTTGTGGTAGTTTATATGTCTCTAGGAATGCATCCATTTCTTCCAGGTTGTCAAATTTGTTGGCATATTCTAATTGTTCATATTTCTTTGGTATTTGTGATCTCTTCTCTTTCATTCATGATTTTAAGTATTTGGGTCCTTTCTCTTTTCTTTTTGATAAGTCTGGCCAGAGATTTTTCAATCTTACTAATTCTTTCAAAGAACCAGCTGCTAGTTTCATTGATTTGTTCTACTGTTATTTTGATTTCTATTTCATTGATTTCTGCTCTCATCTTTACTATTTCCTCTTCTCCTGGTGGGTTTAGGCTTTTGTTGCTCTTCTTTCCCTAGTTCCTTTAGGTGTAGGGTTAGATTGTATACTTGAGACCTTTCTTGTTTCTTGAGAAAGGCTTATATTGCTATATATTTTCCACTCAGGACTGTCCTTGCTGTGTCTCAAAGATTTTGAACAGTTGTGTTTTCATTTTCATTTGTTTCCATTAATTTTTTTCAATTCTTCTTTAATTTCCTGGTTGACACACTCATCCTTTAGTAGGATGCTCTTAGTCTTCATGAATTTGAGTTCTTTCCAACTTTCTTCTTGTGGTTGAGTTCTAGTTTCAGAGCACTGTGGCCTGAAAATATGCAGGGAATAATCCCAATCTTTTCGTACTGGTTGAGACCTGATTTGTGACCCAGGATGTGATCTATTCTGGAAAATGTTCCATGTGCACTAGAGAAGAATGTGTATTCTGTTGCTTTAGCATGAAATGTTCTGACTATATCTGTGATGTCTGGTCCAGTGTGTCATTTAAAGCCTTTATTTCATTGTTGATCCTTTCCTTAGATGATCTGTCAATTTCAGTGAGGGGGGGAGTTAAAGTCCTCTACTATTACTGTATTATTATTGATGTATTTCTTTGATTTTGTTATTAATTAGTTTATATAATTGGCTGCTCCAATGTTAGGGGCATAGATATTTAAAATTCTTAGATCTTCTTGTTGGACAGATCCTTTGAGTATGATATAGTGTCCTTCCTCATCTCTTATTATAGTCTTTGGCTTAAAATCCAATTTATCTGATATAATGATTGCCACTCTAGCTTTGTTTTGATGTCTATTAGTATGGTAAATTGTTTTCCACCCCCTCACTTTCAATCTGGAGGTGTCTTTGGGCCTAAAATGAGTTTCTTACAGATAGCATATGGATGGGTCTTGGTTTTTTTTAACCCATTCTGATACCCTGTGTCTTTTGATTGGGACATTTAGTCCATTGACATTCAGGGTAACTATTGAAAGATATGAATTTAGTGACATTTTATTGCCTGTAAGGTGACTGTTACTGTTTATTGTCTCTGTTCCTTTCTGGTGTGTTACATTTAGGCTCTCTCTTTGCTTAGAGGACCCCTTTCAATATTTCCTATAGGGCTGATTTGGTGTTTGCAGATTCTTTTAATTTTTCTTTGTCCTGGAAGCTTTTTCTGTCTCCTTCTATTTTCGATGACACTCTAGCTGACTGTCTAGCTAGCTGGCTATTCTTGGCTGCATATTTTTCTCATTTAGTGCTCGGAATATATTGTGCCAGTCCTTTTTCACCTGCCAAGTCTCTGTGGATAGGTCTGCTGCCAATCTAATATGTCTACCATTGTATGTTACAGACCTCTTGTCCCTAGCTGCATTCAGGATTTTCTCTTTGTCACTGAGACTTGTATGTTTTATTATTAGATGATGGGGTGTGAACCTATTTTATTGATTGTGAGCGGATTTCTCTGTGCCTCCTGGATTTTGATGCTTCTTTCCTTTGCCATATTAGGGAAATTCTCTGCTGTAATTTGCTCCAGTATACCTCTGCCCCATCTCTCTTTCTTCTTCTCCTGGGATCTCAATTATTCTATTTGTTTTGTCTTATGGTATCACTTATCTCTTGAATTCTCCCCTCGTGGCCCAGTAGTTTTTGTCTCTCTTTTGCTCAGCTGCTTTATTCTCCATCATTTGGTCTTCTATATCACTAATTCTCTCTTCTGTCTCATTTATCCTAGCAGTAAGAGCCTCCATTTTTTATTGCACCTCATTAATATCTTTTTTTAATTTAAACTTGGTTAGATTTTAGTTCTTTTATTTCTCCAGAAAGGGATTCTCTAGTATCTCCCATGCTTTTTTTAAGCCCAGCTAGCACCTTGGTAATCCTCATTCTGAACTCTCATTCTAACATATTACCAATGTCATAATGAATATGACACTAGCTGTTGGTATTGTCTCTTGTTCTTTTTCTTTTCTTTTTTTTTGTGGTGAGTTTTTCTGCCTTGTTATTTTATCCAGATAAGAACATATGAACAAGAGAATAAAATCCTAAATGGGTTGCAAAGACCCCAGAAATCTATACGCTAACCAAATCAGAAGAGACACGAAACTGTGGGGAGAAGAAAAGGGAAAAATAAATAAGTGGGGGAAAAAAATATATATATATATGTGACTGGTGAATAGAACAGAGCTACCCACTTGATCACTTGATTTGGGGTATATTCTGGTCTCTTAGAAGAAACTACCTCCCAAAACTTTAAAGAGAGAAAAATTTATATATATTCAAAAAATAAGGGTAAACATGATGAATGGATGGAATATGAATGTAAGATGAAAATTTAAAAGGATCCTAAGAAAGGAATTGATAAGTTGGTTGCAAAAAGAAAAAGAAAAAAGAGGAGAGAATGTGACCAGGCTGGAGACTAGAATAAAGCTATGTGCTAGATTTAGGGTGTATTGTGATTTATTAAAAGAAATTGTATCCCCAAATTTTAAAAATAAAAGAATATATATATATACATATACATATATATATGTATATGTATATATATATACACAAAAAAAATAAGGTTAAATACGATGAAGGTATAAAATATGACTATAACAATGAAAATTTTAAAAAAATTTTTAAAGTATTGATGAGATAAAAATAGTTTAGGAACATCAAAAGAGGAAAGAGGAAATGTTAAAAAATAGAATAAGAAGAAAATAAAATTAAAAAATTTAACTTTGCAAGACTAAAGGATCATGGGAATAAAGTGATGATTTCTGTGTGTTGCTTTCCCTTAGCTCTGGAGTAATGCAGTTTTCATTGATCAGTGAACTTGGTATTGGCTGGATGTTCTTGCTGATATTCTGGGGGAGAGGCCTGTTGCAGTGATTCTCAAATGTCTTTGCCCAAGGCAGAATTTCCAGGGGCCAAGCTAAGCAGTCTGCTTGGGTTTGCTGTCAGGAGCTTTTGTTCCCTAAATGCTTTCCCTACAGCTTTGGAGGGTAGGAATGAATATGGCAGCCTCCTAATCTGTGGCCTGTAGGAGCCAAGAGCTTGGGGCCCCACTCATCAGTGTGCCTTTGGAGAAAAGCAGTTAATCACTCCTGTCTCCCTGGTCCCCGGCCACACTCTGTGCTCACCCAGCCTGTGAGCAAGTGTTTCTGTCTCTGGTGTGCTGTCCCCATTTGGAGTCTCCAAACCCAGCAGATTCCTGCAGCATGCTCCCATGCCACTCCTCCCAGAGGAGGAAGGTGATTCTCTCCACATCTGCTATTTGTAGGGTCTCTGCTCGAAGAGCAGTGGTCCAACTGTGCCTTGGATCATGGTTTAAGGTAAGCCCAAGCTGAGAATTCACCCTCGGCTCTGTCTCTGTAGTCAGCTTCCCTGCTCTGATACCTGGCAGCTCTACCACACTCAGTCACCCAGTCTTTCTGTGACCCCATGGGTCCTGAGACCCCATTATTCTTGTGAGGGCTCCACTTGCACTCAGTCTCTGAAGTGATGTCCATCAGTGGAACAAACTTCTAAAAGTTCTGATTTTGTGCCCTGCTGCGCCACTGTTTGCCAGGAGCTGGCCCCTCCCCCCATGGTCTATCTTCCCGTTGCTTTGGATTCACTTCTCTGCATGTCCTACCTTCCAGAAAGTGGTCAGTTTTCTGTGCCTAGAATTGCTGCTCTTCTTTTCTTCTGTTTCCTGTTGAGTTTGTAGGTATTTGGAATGATTCAAAAACTATCTTCCTGAACTCCTGGGACCTAATGATATTTCAGTCTCCTACTCCTCTTCCATCTTGCTTCAAGTCCTTCTACGTGTACTTTTAAATGCAATATTCATCAAGTTTTTGAGTTATACTCATCTAATAACAAATATTGGGAATTTTTCTTTTTTGACCTTTGCTCAGGAGGAGTTCAAACAGCATTGGAGGTGTCTGATTTCTGGAAATTTGGTAGGTGGGTTTTATCTTTTGTTGTTTGTTGTTGGAGAGAGAGAGTGTTGGTGTGTGATTTGGTGTGGAAGGGGGTGATGGGAAAGGAAGAGAGGGAATCCTTGGCAGGCTCCATGCCCAGTGTGGAGCCCAATGCAGTGCTCAGTCTCATTACCCTGAGATCATGACCTGAGCTGAAATCAAGAGTCAGACACTTAAATGACTGAGCCACCCAGGCACCCTTCTAGGTGCTTTTTTGAGGATTGTAGCTCCTTGTTAACTTTCTGTATTTCTCCTCTAGATTTTTTTTCTCTTTGATATTTACTGCATTCAGTTTTGATAAGCCCTGTTTACCTAGAAAATTATCCATTTCATCTAGGTTTTCCAGTTTACTTCCTTAGAATTGTTCAAAAATAATGGTTTTTAAGGTTTCCTTTTTCCTATAATGATATCCCTTTTGTCATTCCCTATTTTGTGCCTTTGTACCTTTTCCTTTTACTTCTTTAGAGTAACTAGCTAATAGTTTGCCTGTTCTGTTGATTTTTGTGAAGAACAGGTTTTTACAAATGTAATTCTAACATTTTTTTGTATTTTAACTTCCTGGCTACTGCACTTAGTCTTTTTTTCAAAATACTGAAACAAATACACAAACCTGAAAACAGCCAGTTGTAGGGAGACTACCTCTGGAACAGGAAAGCAGACTATATCCATTAGCAAGATCCCCTGCTTTCCCCCTAAATTCAACCTTTCTTATGTTATGCATCTATATGTTGGACTTCAAAAGCATGCTGATCCATGTAGCTGAACCATAGGGAGTCCCATTTCTCAATGATGATAGGTTTCATTAGTCTCTGTCTGTTCATCTGCTTGTCTCACAAGCAAATAAGGCAACAACTCCAGCATCCATGGGTGTAGGAAGAGGTATCTTTGATGATGGAGGGGAAAGTCACACACCAAGAATAGAAATTGCTTTCTACACTCGTGTCGAACATTGTCCTTCCTAATCCCCAATTTGAGGCAGCTCACTGGGGATTCTTAACAGTTATCTTTTTATGAGCTCTAGAATAAATGGGCCTAAGACTGACAGGATATATCTTGGACACATGGGCAACATGCCCTCCCTCCCCCGGTTTCCTAGCTCTCATCCCCCTTCCTCTCAACGTCAGCCCTTCTCTTTTTGTCTTCCTTCAGTGCACCAGAATTTGAAATTTAAACCCAGGGAAGCTCTGTTTATAGATTTATTGCTGGTAAATTTTGTAATCTTTCCTTTAAAAGTTTTATTATGGACAATTTTAATCATGCATAGAAGTCAAGTGAGTATAGAATGAATTCCACATACTGACATAACAAAATCAACATTCTGTCAATCATGTTTTATCTTCCACCTTACATCACATCATATCATCTCTAAATTTTTCAAAAGTCAGTCCTCAAGTGAATAAACTACTGAAATGACACTTTCATGTTTAACAAAATAATAATTCCTAAACATCACACATTACCCAGGGCAAGGCCATATTTCATAATTGTTTCAAAATTTCATTCATGGCTATCTTAATTGAATCATGATCCAACTAAGGTCCATGCAAATTTTTAAAAAATTTTTTATATTGAGTTATAATTGACATCTAAAATTTTATAAGTTTTAGGTATGCATAGCTATTCAATATTTGTATATATTGTAAAATGATCCCAGCAAGTCTAGTTAACATCCATAGTTATAAAAATTTGTTTTTCTAATGAGAGATTTTAGATCTACTCTCTTTGCAACTTTTAAATATGCAATATAGAATTATCAGCTGTAGCTACTATGCTGTACATTCCATCCCCATGACTTAATTATTTTACAACTGGGTGTTTGTGCCCTTTGACTCCCTTTACCCCTGACCCCTCACCTCTGGAAGTCACCAATCTGTCCTCCATATCGATAAGCTTGGGTGCTAGTTGTTCTTGTATAAATTGCACATGTAAGTGAGAACATACAGCATTTGTCTTTCTTTGTCAGACTTATTTCACTTAGCATAATGCCTTCAAGGTCTTTATGTTGTCACTAATGGTAAGGTTTTTTATGGCTGAGTAGTATTCCATTTGTGTGTGTGTGTGTGTGTGTGTGTGTGTGTGTACACAACACATCTTTATCCATTCATCTATCAATAGACACTTAGGTTGTTTACATACGTTGGCTGTTGAAAATGATGCTGCAATGAACATGGAGATGCATGTATGTTTATAAATTAGTGTTTTCATTTTCTGCAGATACTCTGAAATGCATTAATGGTACATACAGTAGTTCTATTTTTAATTATTAAAGGAAACTCCACACTGTTTTCCATAGTGGCTGCACCAGTGTACACTGCTACCAATGGCACACCAAAAGTTTACTTTTCTCCCCATCCTTGACAATACTTGTTATGTCTTGTCTTTTTGATAGCCATTCTAACAGGTATGAGGTAATATCCCATTGTGGTTTTTGTATGCATTTATCTGATGGTTAGTGATAATGAGCATCCTTTAATGTGCCTGTTGGCCATATGTATGCCTTTTTCAGAAAGATGTTTATTCAGATTCTCTGCCTATTTTTAATCAGGTTATGTGTTTTATTGCTATTGAGTTTATGAGTTCTTTATTTGTTTTGGATGTATCATTTGCAAATATCTTCTCACATTCAGTAGATTGCCTTTCTGTTTTGTTGATGATTTTTCTTGCTATGCAGAAGATTTTAAGTCTGATATAATTCCACTTACTTGTTTTTGCTTTTGTTGCCTTTGCTTTTTGGAGTCAGATCCAAAAAATATCACCAAAACTTGATGTCAAGGAGCTTGTTGTCCATGTTTTCTATTAGGAGTTTTATGGTTTCAGGTTTTAAATTCAAGTCCTTAATTCATTTTGAGTTAATTTTTGTGTATGATGTAGGTTACACATTGTAGTTTCAATCTTTTGCATGTGGTTGTTCATTCTAACGCAACACTGTTTACTGAAGAGATTTTCCCTTCCATATGTGCTTGGTTTCTTTGTTATAAATTAACTGACCAATGTATGTGTGGGTTTGTTTCTGGGCTCTCTCTTATTTTTGTTTTCAGTGATCTATGTGTCTATCTTTGTGACAGCACCATACTGTTTCGATTATTACATCTTTGTAATAGGGCTTGAAACATGGGAGTGTGATGCCTCCAGGTTTGTTTTTCTTTCTCAAAACTCTTTTGGCTCTTTGGGGTCTTTTTTGCTTCCACACAAATTTTAGAATGATTTGTTCAAGTTCTGTGAAAAGGATTTGTACTAATTCTGCAGACACCTTGGATGGTATGGTTATTTTGACAGTATTCTTCCAGTCTCTGAGCCTGGATTATCTTTCTACTTATTTGAACCTTCTTCAGTTCCTTTAGTCATTGTCTTACAGATTTCAGTGTGCAGATCTTTCACCACTTTGGTTAGCTTTATTCCTAGGTATTTTATTCTTTTGGGTGTAATTATAAATGGGATTGTTTTCTTAGTTTATCTTTCTGATAACCCATTATTAGTATATAGAAACACAACTAATTTTTGTATACTAATTTTGTATCCTACAACTTTACTGAGTTCATTCTTTAGTTCTAACAGTTTTAATGGAATCTTTATTTAGGGTTTTCACTATTTAATATTATGTCATTTATAAATAGTGATAGTTTTATTTCTTCCCTTTCAGTTTGGTTGCCCTTTATTTCTTTTTCTTGCCTAATTGCTAGCTAGAACTCCAAATACTATATTGGAAAAAATGTGGTAAAAATGGGCATTCTTATCTTGTTCCTGAAAAACTTTCAGCTTTTTACCATTGAGTTGATGTTAGCTGTGGGTTTTTCATATATGGTCTTTATTATGTTGAGGTATGTTCCCTCTATACCAATTTTGTTGAGAATTTTTAATGATAACTGCAAATTAAAGTTTGTCAGATGCTTTTTTCTATATCTATTACAGTGATCATATAATTTTTATCCTTTATTTTGTTAGTGTGGTGTATCATGTTGCTTGATTTATAGATATTAAAGCATTCTTGGCTTCCTGGAACAAATCCTACTCAATCATGGTATGTGTTTCTTTTAATGTATTATTGAATGGAGTTTGCTAATATTTTATTGAGAATTTTTGCATCTATATTCATCAGGGATATTGCCTATAATTTTTTTCTTATGGTTCTTGTTTGGTTTTAGTAACAGGGTAATGTTGGCCTTGTAAAATGAGTTTGGAAGTGTTCCCTCCTCTTCTGTTTTTGGAAGAATTTGAGAAGCATTTTTGTATGTTTGGTAGAATTCACTACTGAAGACGTCTGGTTCTGGACTTTTGTTTTTTGGGATGCTTTTGTTTACTGATCCAACCCCCTTTCTAGTAATTGGTCTAATCAGATTTTCTGTGTTTCCATGGTTTGGTCTTGGAAGATTTTGTCTGTCTGGAAATTTATCTGTTTCTTCTAGGTTGTCCAGCCACACATACTTTTGATGATTCAGAAAATGCAGACTAGTTTAGAATTAGTCTACCTTGGCCCCAGAGTCTGGATAATTAAATCATTTATAAATTCTGCAACTTTCAGGTATTTGCAGACATGCAAACCAAGCCAATAAATTATTGCCTTGTTTCACAAATAAATGAGAACATTTTTATTCTGTACTATTAATAACTTATGAATGGCTGCCTTGAAAGTGCTAGAGGTAGAAGCAATTTATTGTAAGCCCTAAAATAATAACACTTAATGTTTGTTTTTCTGGTTTTATAAGCAATTTCATTTCATTGCTGAAATTTGGAAAATAAGAAACAACAAAAAAGTAACTAACTTCTCTCACTTTGACATAAACAATTGAAATGATCATATTTTCTTTATTTCAATGTATATACTCATTTTTACAATTTCTATTTATTGAATTTTTATTCTTTTCAGTGTTCAAGAATTCATTGTCCATACACCACACCCAGTGCTCCATGCAATAGGTGCCCTCCATAATACCACCACCAGGTTCACCCAACCTCCTACATCCCTCCCCTCCAAAACCCTCAGTTTGTTTTTCAGAGTCCACAGTCTCTCATGGTTCATCTCCCCCTCCAATTTTCCCCAACTCAAATGAAATAATTCTTTATATATACTTTATATCCTATTAAGTAACTTAACATAGTTAATGATCATAATATCATGTCTTCAAATATTTTTCAAAAATATAATTTTTCATGGCTACATAACAATCCATAATACAGACCTGGTTTAACTTACTTACCTGTCCTCTGAGGTTAAATACTGTTGTATTTTTATTTGATACATCAATACATCAATACTTTCATTTGATAAGTAACCTTGCAATCCTTACCCTTGTGCATAAAAATGATCTTTTTAAATTAGGAATTGAGTTTACTAAGCTTAGGATAATGAACAGTTTAAAGCTTATTGATGCAGGTTTTTAAGTTATTTCTAAGAAAGACTATAGTATTAATATGCAGAATGTGAGAATCTCATTGTACTTACTCAGGGACCTGGACTGACAGATGTTCCCTCTCCCCAGAGGAGGAAAAGGAAAATGAGGAATGTTGTACATTGGTACCTAACGTTTCTGTCTAGATGTGACAGATTTTATGTCTGCTTGCATTTTATTGGCTATAGTAAATCACATGACCATATCTAACTTCACAGTGAGTAGGGGAGTGCATTTTGCAAGGAGACAATGGGAATTTTTGTGAATAGTTAATTACTACCACACTATGCTCCAAGCAAGCCAGTTGGGTGAACACTGCTTTGAAGGCAAGTCCATTTCTGGGTGTCATGCTACTGGAGATAGTATAAGCCAACTTTCTCATTCACTGATGGCCTCGAAGGCATGGTTTTCTTCAGTACATTTGACCAGTATTTTGGAGGCAACACTTTTGTTCACTTATTCATCAAATATTTTATCTAAAATACTATGCCTGGTGTATTATCTTGAAAGATGTCCTCCAGCAAACCCTTCCATTTCTGTATATTGATTTTGGTCTTCCCACCCAGGTGTATTTCTCCTTTCCTTAAAACTGATTTTGGTCTTCCCACCAGAGTGTATTTCTCCTTTCCTTAAAACTGAACTGGTTTCATAGTTCACTTTAATGAGAACAATGTGGCAGAAGTGACATTGACAGTTTGGGCCTAACCCTTCCCTGGCCTGGCAGCCTCACTTGTGCTTTTTTGGAAGCCAGCCACTAAGCAAAGAGATCTCTCCTATCCTATGAGAGAGATGACATGGAGAGAAATCCAGGAAAATGGCAGGACACCCCAGATATTACAACCTTACAAGTACAGCCATACAAGGACCTTTAGCTGGTACCACATGAAGCTAAAATGAAACTAACCTAGTTGAATCCTGACTAAATTGCAGAATTCTGAGTAAATAAATGGTTGCTTTAAGCCACTAAGTTTGAGGGTGGTTTCTTATACAACAGATATGTGATCCACCACACATGGGTCCCTGATCTTAAGTATTTATAATAAAATTTAGCGTGTGATAGTTATTATAAAAGAAGTACAAAGTACTGTAGGAGATCAGACATTACTCATAGACAGAAGTAGTGGGGAGTGATTCATGGAGATGTAAACAAAATGGGTTTTAAACACATTTAAACACAGCCCAGCTGTGTGTTCATCACTATTAACCTCCAGGCATCTATTTCCCTCAGGAGATTTTATACTTCACCTCAACCCCTCCCCCAACAATGTCCTTCTGTTTAAGATGTAAATATTACATCTTAGTAATTGAGCTGAACCCTCCTGTCCTATTCTTTGCATTTGAGGAGGACTGTATTAGATAAATGAATCACTGAATTTCAGGAACAAATGCAGGGAAAGTGCTTTGGGAAGAAGATCTTATAGCATCAAGCAACTTGTAATCCATAATCACTCTTTATTACCCTTACAGAAAGGCTGGCTCTATTCATTCTGGGTAAGAGTATACTTCTCTACTTTGTCCTCAGGATGGAACAAGGGAACAATCTCTTCATTTGGGGACATGTCGGACTCCGGTAGGTTTTGCGGGCCGACAGGCACAAGGAGAGCATCTGGGCCAGCCGGTAGCTCCCCTTGGGGCTGAGCGGGATGGCGAGTGTCGCGAGTCCAGGCGCATTAATGAACCACACCAGACTCAGGGGATCTGTCGAAGCAGGATCTCACTTTATTGAGTGGGGTTGCAGCTTATATTGGGTAGGGGATGGGAAATGAGGTCAGCGGGGAGAGAGCCTATGGGGTTTGGTTACGTAGTCAGTAACTGGGTAGGGTGTGTTGGGCGAGAGGAGGAAATATCAGAGATATGCGGAACCGAAACCGCCACGTTGGCGCCAATACTGCCACGGTGGCGCCTTTTCTAGCCGGAAGAGAAGGCAGGCCAGCGCCATCTTTGCTGTGCCCAACAGGGACACATATGTTAATTCTCCCTTCAAAGCTCCATAAGCCCTAATAAATTAACCAGCTCAATGAGCAACTTCTATCTGTTTGCATTTCCAAGAATATTACCCAGATGTAAACCAAACATGCCTCTTCAGTCTTGAATAGGTAGCTACTTCTGTTAAGTTTCTCTCTCATTCAAGTCTCAAACTTGCACTCAACTCAACATTCAGCAGTACAGAAGTAAGCACATAGATTTACAAAGTCAAACCCAGTGAAGCTGAGCGGTCTGGAGCTAAAATTAGAATCCAGGAAATTTAAAGATATGCATACTATGTGACCTAGCAATTTGACTCTAAATATATAACCTCAATGTACCCAAGGTAACAGTATGCAAGTGTTCACGAAGTGACAAAAAATTGGAGCCCATCTACTTATTTATGGACAAGAAAAATAACAATGAATAAATAAGTGATGGTATATAGCAGCAAAACTGAATGAGAATTACATTTATAAATATCCATGAATCTCAAATATATGTTGAGCAAAAATGTATGGTTCAGAATAACATATACAGTATGGCACCATTTATAAAGCTTTAAAAAATGGAAAATAATACTATATATTATTTATGAATATATATATGTAGTAAAGTTTAAAATATGCATGGAAATGATAAACAGCAAATTCAGGATGCTGGTTACCTCTTGGGAGGAATTTATAGAAAAGAAATTAAAGCGGGATACAGGGAGATTCTATGATGACTATGATCTATATAGATAATATTTTATTTCTTAAGCTGGGTACAGGAGCCTCAATATATTATTCTTGCTACTTCTTTGTATGTCTGAAATATTCTTCTTAACAAAATAAAAGTGGAGAAAACATTGTTTTAGATTGAACTGACTCATAGATTAATCCTAAACCATTGCAGACCATGTTATTCTAAATAAATGACAAATCATGTCAACTCTCAGTGCTGCATTCTCCTTTTCTGAAATGACGGACTTCATTGTCCATAAGATTGTCAATAAATTTTAGGGTCTTATGTAATAATATAACTTACAGTGACTGAATACACAAATAGCTACAATAAAAACAACAAAACCCTTTCTTTCCATTATTAGCTCCTCCTAAGCCAAATAGCTGATGAGAAAATGGTACCAGGCACTCAATTTGGGGTTCCATGTGAGAAGTAGCATCCCTGAGAAAAACTGCTTTCCTGTTCAACACCCGACCTTTAGCAGTATCTAACTATGCAGATCTAGTGAGGTTTTTTTTTTTTTTAATTTTTTATTTCTTTTCAGTGTAACAGTATTCATTGTTTTTGCACCACACCCAGTGCTCCATGCAATACGTGTCCTAATACCCACCACCTGGTTCCCCCAACCTCCCACCCCCCACCCCTTCAAAACCCCCAGATTGTTTTTCAGAGTCCATAGTCTCTCATGGTTCACCTCCCCTTCCAATTTCCCCCAACTCCCTTCTCCTCTCCATCTCCCCTTGTCCTCCATGCTGTTTGTTATACTCCACAAATAAGTGAAACCATATGATAATTGACTCTTTCTGCTTGACTTATTTCACTCAGCATAATCTCTTCCAGTCCCATCCATGTTGCTACAAAAGTTGGGAATTCATCCTTTCTGATGGAGGCATAATACTCCATAGTGTATATGGACCACATCTTCCTTATCCATTCGTCCGTTGAAGGGCATCTTGGTTCTTTCCACAGCTTGGCAACCATGGCCATTGCTGCTATAAACATTGGGGTACAGATGGCCCTTATTTTCACTGCATCTGTATCTTTGGGGTAAATACCCAGGAGTGCAATTTCAGGGTCATAGGGAAGCTCTATTTTTAATTTCTTGAGGAATCTCCACACTGTTCTCCAAAGTGGATGCACCAACTTACATTCCCACCAACAGTGTAAGAGGGTTCCCCTTTCTCCACACCCCCTCCAAAACATGTTGTTCCCTGTCTTGCTAATTTTGGCCATTCTAACTGGTGTAAGGTGGTATCTCAATGTGGTTTTAATTTTAATCTCCCTGATGGCTAGTGATGATGAACATTTTTTCATGTGTCTGATAGCCATTTGTGTATCTTCACTGGAGACATGTTGGTTCATATCTTCTGCCCATTTTTTTATATGATTGTCTGTTTTGTGTGTGTTGAGTTTGAGGAGTTCTTTATAGATCCTGGATATCAACCTTTTGTCTGTACTGTCAATAAATGGTGCTGGGAAAACTGGACAGCTATATGTAGAAGAATGAAACTCGACCATTCTCTTACATCGTACACAAAGATAAACTCAAAATGGATAAAAGACCTCAACGTGAGACAGGAATCCATCAGAATCCTAGAGGAGAACATAGGCAGTAATCTCTTTGATATTAGCCATAGCAACTTCTTTCAAGATATGTCTCCAAAGGCAAAGGAAACAAAAGCGAAAATGAACTTTTGGGACTTCATCAAGATCAAAAGCTTCTGCACAGCAAAGGAAAGAGTTAACAAAACAAAGAGGCAACCCACAGAATGGGAGAAGATATTTGCAAATGACAGTACAGACAAAAGGTTAATATCCAGGATCTAGTGAGCTTTTGATTACAGACAGAAGAGGAAGTGTCCTCATAGTTCTCATGTTAACCAATCCCAACAACTGGAATTTCAAAAGGATTCCCCTTAAGGGGTACCTGTCTGGCTCAGTCAGTAGAGCATGTGGCTCTTGATCTCAGGGTTGTGAGTTTGAGCCCCTGGTTAGGTGTACAGTTCACTTAAACAATAAATAAAATCAAAAGGATTCTCCTTTGAGGATGATTAAGTGGCATTATCTTCTTAAGGGTGCAAAGTTCAAAAATTCAATCCAATTTTCTCTATAGAGCATATAGAAACAGAGATAATTAGGGTTGTATACATATATCTTCTGTTTCATTTAACTTTTCACATACCTCCAAATATATCTGCTTGTCCCACTCTGTCCCCCCAAATATTGCTTGACAGTTACTTTGGATCTCACTTTTTTTCTACAATCTCTGTGCATTTTGATTTATGTGTACTTGGAAAGTACTTTTACTTTCTTAGAAATAGCAGGAAGATTTTATTGTGAATTGGAGGTGATATAAGAGATTGTCGAAAGACCAGAAAATTAAGGTTGGTTGCCTCATACCCTGGTAAGGGGTGTGTGAGCCTTTAAGCCTAGGATAGAATTATGCTTGGAGAAGAGACCAGGTTGGGGAGAAAGTCTCAATTCTTATAAAGACCATTCATGCTGGACAATACTTAGAGATTATAGCTAAATATGGGAAGGTGCTCAATTGAATGGAATCAATGTCAGAAAATGTATTTTCTAATTTGTCCTATTGTGCATGGAGTGCCAATGGACGCAGCCAGAGAATGCTTACATGATTAATCGCTGAATTTAAAGAATGCACTTAGGTGCTATTAGGTAAAAAACTGAAACTCAGAAGCTGTTTATCCCAGTGAAGCTTAATATTGCTAAGGCTATGTATGGATGGCGGTAAGCAAGTTATCAACTCATCCTCCCACCTTTATGGCCAGAAGAAGAGATTTAAAGCAGATTTTCTAACTCTAGCTGGCCTAGTGTCTCTTGTCATTTTGGGAAGGTGAGCCCTCCTCTCCCTTAGAAAGACAAGTAGATTTCTCCTGTGATTGGAATAAGCTGACAGCAATACACTTTTTGCTGTAAATTAAGTGGAGTTTGGTTGGTGAAAAACACAAAAGGAACCAAACATATGGGAGCTACAAGTTGAGTTGAAAGTCAATTAACTTTCACCTTCTGCACCCTAGTTGCACAATGATAGTGTTTTAAAAGGTGAAACGTTGGTTGGGTTTGGGCAGATATTTTATTATTTGGAGCATGATTCCTTGTTTTTATAGACAGCTGATTATTATGACAATGGAGAAAAGTTATATAAACATAAATGTGGAACTAAGCTTACCCACAGGGACAGATGTACATGAGACAGTGTGACAAATCAGAGATGAAATAGGAAAATAATGAGGTGGAAAGTAAAGAATTGAAAGTTTGGAGACAAGGGATACTGGTCTGATAACTGTGGACAAAGTGAATCTGAGGCAGAAATTTGAAATCTGGTTAGAGACTCTGGAGGGAGAAATGATTTGATATAGCAGTGTTGTGGCAATGGGATGCATTACTCAAATCCCTTTCAGTGAAGATTCATGTCCCAGTTCCTGGCAGTGCTTTGGGACTGCGGGCCTCAGCTATCAGCTCCTTTAACAATTTGGCTATTGCTCATCTGCAAAGAGCTATCTTCTTCAAGGTTATGCCTCACATCAAGGTTGGCCACATCTAGTGACTGATCAACATGGTAACCTCAATTAGCAAATCTGCTGCTGCATTGTATAGGACCTTAAAGGTATAAACGGCACCTGCCATACTTCATTCCTGAGGTGACTGAGGAACTCCATATAGTGCCAAGTGCATAGAGCAGTAGGTGAGGGTTGCTTGTAGCTGAGAAGAATGTATGCTAGAAAACTACCTCCAGAGGCTCAACAGTGGGCTAAGAACTTTCTTCATAACTCTGCACTCACAGTGGGGAGTGAATCTGGGGTGGCCTGTGCTCATAAATCTCAAAGAGCTGATTTAGGGTGACCTAGCTAGGGCATTCGTTTATTTGCTGACCAGTCTAGCTTCAAATTTTGGCACAAATCTATGTTTTATGACAAGGATGCTAATTTGATCTTTATATATTTCCTTAGTAAAAATATGTGACAATTTATTTTTAATTTAACATCCTGCAGCATAAGGGAGAAAAACACTGAGAAAAAGGCACCATTTATCTGCACCTAAGCAATTAGTTCCTTTGGAACCAGGCCCAGACAAAGAGGTGGGTTTTAAAGATTTCTAATGAACTTGTATAGACAATTTTGTCTGGTTTATATTCACTTTTGTATCCAGTATTCCAGAACAGTAGTGCCTGGGACCTGTTCCCTCTCCAGGGTGTTGCTGGTTTAAGAGGGTGATGCCTTCAAATTCAAACACCTCTTTATCATTGAAGAATCTAGATTACATCTGCCCAGGAAACCCAAATTCCACCATCACTGCCTGGGCACCTGTCTTGTTGTTCATGGCTCTGGATCCTGAAACACAGCTTCTTTTATCAACTTCACTCCCTTTTGGGTGTAGCCACATAAAGTAAATTGTAAATTACAAAACTAGTCCCTGGGAAGCTGGCCACAACCAGATCCAAACTACAACTCTATTTTTTGCTACCTTCATCTCTAACTGTTGCTGTGATGAGATCAAGAATGACTTTAGAAAGACATAAAATGATGGAAAAAGAAAAATTGAAGACTTTCTATTGTTTTGTAACCTCTGAAGGAAGTTTAGTAGGCAAAAGAATCTTTCTGTTCACATCTAATTTTTCTTGATTTCTATTTAATCAACATACTGTATTCATCAGGGAAAAAAAAAAAGAGAGAAACTTCCCAGTACTTGAGCAAGTGGATGCTGAGTGTCTGATAATCCAGTAAGAGGCAATGGGGAAGCCAGGAATAAGATTTTTCTTATTTCATGTCCGCGTGGTAATCATTAGTGCTGCTCTCCAGTACTGCTGGTTCTTCTCTGCCTCAAAGCACTGGGGAAGACTTCATTTCCCACTCTTTGTAGTTAGCAGACATGTGATTTGCTTTAGTCAAAGAAATGTGAGAAGCCATGCCTATTACTTCTGGGTGAAGCATTCAAGAGGCAATATGTAACTCTCATGCTTGCTTTTTCCCTGCTGTGACAAACACTTGAGTACCATGAAATAGTAGTGGCTCTTTAGGATAGTTTGGAGTAATCCTTGGAGTAAACCTGAAGTCACACTCACTACTAGTAATACTGGGCATATGGTGGGAATGGTCAGTATTTGTTGTGTTAAGCCACTGAGATTTTGGCTTTTAAATTTAACTTATTCCTGCAGGTAATCTAGTCTATCCTAGCTAAGCTAACTATTGTAACACTGACCAGCCTCAAAGAAAAGCTCTATATTGATATTAAGGACCAAGTTATCAAAAAGTCTTATGATTATTCAGTCAAGAAGTCTTGTTCTCTTTGAAATTTTAGTGTATCACTCTTACATGACAAAGGGCAGGATCACCAAATATTTGAGGAAGCCTCCAATTTGAGAGGCCAAGTACAAAGCCAACAAGAAAAAAAAAAAAAAAACTCTGACAAAACACAGAAAATCATCAAGCAAGAGCAAAGAAAGTATCATCTGAGAGATAAGAGACATCTTTCTATCCATGAAAGAAAACAAAGCTGTATAAAATATAAATAACATTGGGGAGGAGTCAAGATGGCGGAGAAGTAGCAGGCTGAGACTGCTTCAGCTAACCAGAGATCAGCTAGATAGCTTATCTAAAGATTGCAAACACCTGAAAATCCATCGGCAGATCGAAGAGAAGAACATCAATTCTGGAAACAGATAAAAAACCACTTTCTGAAAGGTGTTTTCTTTTTTTAAATTCTTTCCTTTTCTTTTTTTTTTCTTTTCTTATTTCTTTTTTTTTTCTTTCTTCCTTTTTGAACCTCTTTTTATCCCCTTTCTACCCCCTCACGATTTTGGATTTCTTCTAATTTGGTTAAAGCATATTTTCCTGGGGCTGTTGCCACCATTTTAGTATTTTACTTGCCCCTTCATATACTCTTATCGGGACAAAATGACAAGAAGAAAAAATTCAACACAAAAAAGAGAACAAGAGGCAGTACCGAAGGCTAGGGACCTAATCAATACAGACATTGGTAATATGTCAGATCTAGAGTTCAGAATGACAGTTCTCAAGGTTCTAGCCGGGCTCAAAAAAGGCATGGAAGATATTAGAGAAACCCTGTCAAGAGATATAAAAGCCCTTTCTGGAGAAATAAAAGAACTAAAATCTAACCAAGTTGAAATCAAAAAAGCTATTAATGAGGTACAATAAAAAATGGAGGCTCTCACTGCTAGGATAAATGAGGCAGAAGAAAGAATTAGTGATATAGAAGACCAAATGACAGAGAATAAAGAAGCTGAGCAAAAGAGGGACAAACAGCTACTGGACCACGAGGGGAGAATTCGAGAGATAAGTGACACCATAAGACAAAACAACATTAGAATAATTGGGATTCCAGAAGAAGAAGAAAGAGAGAGGGGAGCAGAAGGTATACTGGAGAGAATTATTGGGGAGAATTTCCCCAATATGGCAAAGGGAACGAGCATCAAAATTCAGGAGGTTCAGAGAACGCCCCTCAAAATCAATAAGAATAGGCCCACACCCCGTCACCTAATAGTAAAATTTACAAGTCTCAGTGACAAAGAGAAAATCCTGAAAGCATCCTGGGAAAAGAAGTCTGTAACATACAATGGTAAAAATATTAGATTGGCAGCTGACTTATCCACAGAGACCTGGCAGGCCAGGAAGAGCTGGCATGATATTTTCAGAGCACTAAACGAGAAAAACATGCAGCCAAGAATACTATATCCAGCTAGGCTATCATTGAAAATAGAAGGAGAGATTAAAAGCTTCCAGGACAAACAAAAACTGAAAGAATTTGCAAACACCAAACCAGCTCTACAGGAAATATTGAAAGGGGTCCTCTAAGCAAAGAGAGAGCCTACAAGTGGTAGATCAGAAAAGAACAGAGACCATATACAGTAACAGTCACCTTACAGGCAATACAATGGCAATAAATTCATATCTCTCAATAGTTACCCTTAATGTTAATGGGCTAAATGCCCCTGTCAAAAGACACAGGGTATCAGAATGGATAAAAAAACAAAACCCATCTATATATTGCCTCCAAGAAACTCATTTTAAGCCCGGAGACACCTCCAGATTTAAAGTGAGGGGGTGGAAAAGAATTTACCATGCTAATGGACATCAGAAGAAAGCAGGAGTGGCAATCCTTATATCAGATCAATTAGATTTTAAGCCACAGACTATAATAAGAGATGAGGAAGGACACTATATCATACTCAAAGGGTCTGTCCAACAAGAAGATTTAACAATTTTAAATATCTATGCCCCCAACGTGGGAGCAGCCAACTATATAAACCAATTAATAACAAAATCAAAGAAACACATCAACAATAATACAATAATAGTAGGGGACTTTAACACTCCCCTCACTGAAATGGACAGATCATCCAAGCAAAAGATCAGCAAGGAAATAAAGGCCTTAAACGACACACTGGACCAGATGGACATCACAGATATATTCAGAACATTTCATCCCAAAGCAACAGAATACACATTCTTCTCTAGTGCACATGGAACATTCTCCAGAATAGATCACATCCTCGGTCCTAAATCAGGACTCAACCAGTATCAAAAGATTGGGATCATTCCCTGCATATTTTCAGACCACAATGCTCTAAAGCTAGAACTCAACCACAAAAGGAAGTTTGGAAAGAACCCAAATACATGGAGACTAAACAGCATCCTTCTAAAGAATGAATGGATCAACCGGGTAATTAAAGAAGATTTGAAAAAAATCATGGAAACAAATGATAATGAAAATACAACGGTTCAAAATCTGTGGGACACAACAAAGGCAGTCCTGAGAGGAAAATATATAGCGGTACAAGCCTTTCTCAAGAAACAAGAAAGGTCTCAGGTACACAACCTAGCCCTACACCTAAAGGAGCTGGAGAAAGAACAAGAAAGAAACCCTAAGCCCAGGAGGAGAAGAGAAATCATAAAGATCAGAGCAGAAATCAATGAAATAGAAACCAAAAAGACAATAGAGCAAATCAACGAAACTAGGAGCTGGTTCTTTGAAAGAATTAATAAAATTGATAAACCCCTGGCCTGACTTATCAAAAAGAAAAGAGAAAGCACCCAAATAAATAAAATCATGAATGAAAGAGGAGAGATCACAACTAACACCAAAGAAATACAAACTATTATAAGAACATACTATGAGCAACTCTACGCCAATAAATTTGACAATCTGGAAGAAATGGAAGCATTCCTAGAAACATATAAACTACCACAACTGAACCAGGAAGAAGTAGAAAGCCTGAACAGACCCATAACCAGTAAGGAGATTGAAACAGTCATCAAAAATCTCCAAACAAACAAAAGCCCAGGGCCAGACGGCTTCCCAGGGGAATTCTACCAAACATTTAAAGAAGAACTAATTCCTATTCTCCTGAAACTGTTCCAAAAAATAGAAATGGAAGGAAAACTTCCAAACTCATTTTATGAGGCCAGCATCACCTTGATCCCAAAACCAGACAAGGATCCCACCAAAAAAGAGAGCTATAGACCAATATCCTTGATGAACACAGATGCGAAAATACTCAACAAAAGCTTTTGATCTTGATGAAATCCCAATAGTTCATTTTTGCCCTTGCTTCCCTTGCCTTTGGCGTTGTTCCTAGGGAGACAAACCATAAGTGACTCTTAATCTCACAAAACAAACTGAGGGTTGCTGGGGGGAGGGGGTTTGGGAGAAGGGGGTGGGATTATGGACATTGGGGAGGGTATGTGCTTTGGTGAGTGATGTGAAGTGTGTTAACCTGGTGATTCACAGACCTGTACCCCTGGGGATAAAAATATATGTTTATTAAAAAATAAAAAATTAACTTAAAAAAATACTCAACAAAATACTAGCCAATAGGATTCAACAGTACATTAAAAAGATTATTCACCACGACCAAGTGGGATTTATTCCAGGGCTACAAGGTTGGTTCAACATCCGCACATCAGTCAATGTGATACAACACATCAATAAAAGAAAGAACAAGAACCATATGATACTCTCAATAGATGCTGAAAAAGCATTTGACAAAGTACAGCATCCCTTCCTGATCAAAACTCTTCAAAGTGTAGGGATAGAGGGCACATACCTCAATATCATCAAAGCCATCTATGAAAAACCCACCGCAAATATCATTCTCAATGGAGAAAAACTGAAAGCTTTTCTGCTAAGGTCAGGAACACGGCAGGGATGTCCATTATCACCACTGCTATTCAACATAGTACTAGAGGTCCTAGCCTCAGCAATCAGATAACAAAAGGAAACTAAAGGCATCCAAATCGGCAAAGAAGAAGTCAAATTATCACTCTTCGCAGATGATATGATACTATATGTGGAAAACCCAAAAGACTCCACTCCAAAACTGCTAGAACTTGAACAGGAATTCAGTAAAGTGTCAGGATATAAAATCAATGCACAGAAATCAGTTGCATTTCTCTACACCAACAGCAAGACAGAAGAAAGAGAAATTAAGGAGTCAATCCCATTTACAATTGCATCCACAACCATAAGATACCTAGGAATAAACCTAACCAAAGAGACACAGAATCTATACTCAGAAAACTATAAAGTACTCATGAAAGAAATTGAGGAAGACACAAAGAAATGGAAAAATGTTCCATGCTCCTGGATTGGAAGAATAAATATTGTGAAAATGTCTATGCTACCTAAAGCAATCTACACATTTAATGCAATTCCTATCAAAGTACCATCCATCTTTTTCAAAGAAATGGAACAAATAATTCTAAAATTTATATGGAACCAGAAAAGACCTCGAATAGCCAAAGGGATATTGAAAAAGAAAGCCAACGTTGGTGGCATCACAATTCCGGACTTCAAGCTCTATTACAAAGCTGTCATCATCAAGACAGCATGGTACTGGCACAAAAACAGACCCATAGATCAATGGAACAGAATAGAGAGCCCAGAAATAGACCCTCAACTCTATGGTCAACTAATCTTTGACAAAGCAGGAAAGAATGTCCAATGGAAAAAAGACAGCCTCTTCAATAAATGGTGCTGGGAAAATTGGACAGCCACATGCAGAAAAATGAAATTGGACCATTTCCTTACACCACACACAAAAATAGACTCAAAATGGATGAAGGACCTCAATGTGCCAAAGGAATCCATCAAAATCCTTGAGGAGAACACAGGCAGCAACCTCTTCGACCTCAGCCGCATCAACATCTTCCTAGGAACAGCGCAAAAGGCAAGGGAAGCAAGGGCAAAAATGAACGATTGGGATTTCATCAAGATCAAAAGCTTTTGCACAGCAAAGGAAACAGTTAACAAAATCAAAAGACAACTGACAGAATGGAAGAAGATATTTGCAAACAACATATCAGATAAAGGACTAGTGTCCAGAATCTATAAAGAACTTAGCAAACTCAACACCCAAAGAACATATAATCCAATCAAGAAATGGGCAGAGGACATGAACAGACATTTCTGCAAAGAAGACATCCAGATGGCCAACAGACACATGAAAAAGTGCTCCATATCACTCGGCATCAGGGAAATACAAATCAAAACCACAATGAGATATCACCTCACACCAGTCAAAATGGCTAAAATCAACAAGTCAGGAAATGACAGATGCTGGCGAGGATGCAGAGAAAGGGGAACCCTCCTACACTGTTGGTGGGAATGCAAGCTGGTGCAACCTCTCTGGAAAACAGCATGGAGGTTCCTCAAAATGTTGAAAATAGAACTGCCCTATGACCCAGCAATTGCACTACTGGGTATTTACCCTAAAGATACAAATATAGTGATCCAAATGGGCACGTGCACCCGAATGTTTATAGCAGCAACGTCCACAATAGCCAAACTATGGAAAGAACCTAGATGTCCATCAACAGATGAATGGATCAAGAACATGTGGTATATATACACAATGGAATACTATGCAGCCATCAAAAGAAATGAAATCTTGCCATTTGCGACAACATGGATGGAACTAGAGCGTATCATGCTTAGCAAAATAAGTCAAGCAGAGAAAGACAACTATCATATGATCTCCCTGATATGAGGAAGTGGTGATGCAACATGGGGGCTTAAGTGGGTAGGAGAAGAATCAATGAAACAAGATGGGATTGGGAGGGAGACAAACCATAAGTGACTCTTAATCTCACAAAACAAACTGAGGGTTGCTAGGGGGAGGGGGTTTGGGAGAAGGGGGTGGGATTATGGACATTGGGAGGGTATGTGCTTTGGTGAGTGCTGTGAAGTGTGTAAACCTGGTGATTCACAGACCTGTACCCCTGGGGATAAAAATATATGTTTATAAAAAATAAAAAATTAATTAAAAATTTAAAAAAATTTTTTCAAAAAAAATATAAATAACATTGTTAAAAGCTTTTGTACATGAAGGACATGATAGCAGAAATTTAAAATAACTCAATAGGAAGATTGGGGAAAAACTCTAAGAGAATGAACAAAAAAATTTTAAAATAGAGACAGTAGGAATAAAAGGATAATCTGATTAGAGGATCAATCCCTAAGATCCAGTCTCTAATGAATAGGAGTTCCAGGAACCCTGAACAGAGAGTACAGGGAAAGGAAATTATCAAAGAAATCACAGAAGATAAATTCTTAGATTAATGGATCAATGGAGTAGCTGGCACAATGAATAAAGGAAGAAATGCTCCACGACACATGAGGATGAAATTTCAGAGCACCAAGAATAAGACATTCTATAAATTCCCCCAAAAGAAAAAAACAAACACTTATAAAAAAGGATGGCAGTCAGAATGTCATCAGACTTATCAGTAACAATACTGGAAGCTATAAAACACAGCACAATACCTTTAAAATTCTGAGAATAAAATATTGCAACCTAAAATTCTACACCCAACAATAATTGTTAGGATTATTAGCTATATGGTCTCAAAAATAATACTCCTGCACATTTCTTAATGAACTACATGTACTCCACCAATACCTACTCTCCCAATAGTAGTTAATGTTTATATATTTGCTCATTTGACCTTTAGGACAACTACATGAGGTAAGTCTGTCTTCTCACCACCATTTTACAGATGGGAAAATTGAGGCATAGGTAAACAATGTCTCCAAGGTAGCATAACTAGTAATACAGAGTTGGAGTCTGAACTCTGGCAATTTAAGTCCAAAGCCCATATTTTAAGTTACTATTTTGCATGGCCTCCAAGACAAAGACATTTAACCCAGGAACAATGTGCTCAACACAGAATAGAGATAGGAAATCCTCAGAATAGCTGTACAGGAGACCCAAAGAAATAATAGTCAAGATTGGAAAAAAGTAATTAAAGACTCTAAGTGAAGTATCTCCCAGGGGTGGGGGGAGAACTGATACTTTATCTGATATATTTGATCATAGTAAAGCTTTACTCAGATGATAGCCTTAGAAGATTTAATCTAAGCAAATAAAATACAAAGTATTTTTTAATTAAAAGAAAAACTAAAGTGAACAATAAGCATAGTTTGCTATCTACCTCAGATAAAAAATAATTTGTGTATTTGCTGAATATTGATTTAACTAAAAATTATTATAAAAATGTATTTGAAGGCAGGACTTCCAACTATGGTGAAGAGATTAGAAAAGTCTCACATCCAAAAACAAGTATGACAGTGGACAAAACTGTCCAAAAAAATAGTCATTAAAGGTTCTGGAAGTTAACTAAAGGCAAATAACAAATTAAGAAGCATACTCATGAAAATCTCAAGCACATTGAGTAAGAATAGTGAGGGTTTACAACCTTCTTGTCTGGGACTGCTCCCTTCCCTCCAGCTTGGTTGGTGAGAAATGCCATTTTTTCATAGTAAAACCTGAAGGTACTGGAAGCAGAGAGCAAAAATCCATGCCCAGGGTCCTTGTCAGTATAAGTAACAAACCTAGTAGGAAACAAACAGGAAAAATCCAAAGCCCTGTTAGACTAGGGTATGGTCTGATTAGAGTGCATTGCAAACCAGCCAAAAATGTGTAGAGAGATACTGGAAATGAGAGCATCATAAAAGCATTAGACAAACTCATTATACATCCCTGGCCAACCAGGATGCCTGTGTCTGCACTCAGGAAGCTCAGAAGAATCCATTAGAAAGTAAAACCTGAAGCAGACTTGAAAATGCCTGAATTTTGAATATGCTGTCCAATCCACACATAGCCCCACTGACATAAAGTAGAAGACTTATCAGCTAAAGTTGTTTGAACATAAACTTCTGACCAACTGTTAGGTGCCCACTAAGCCATGCACAAACAGGTGCAATTCCCCGGAAGTCAGAATAAAATTATAAGCGAAAGGGTAAACAAATGAAAAAGCCAAGCAAAGACATTAGCAGCTACACATTGCAGAGGAGAAAGTTCTTCAGGTTAAATCTAGTCTAGTAATTAAAACAACAGCAACCTTCAGGGGTTGTAGCAGAATTCAGAGTTGCTGCAATATTTTATTTCAGATGTCTAAATTCCAACACAAAATTCTGAGATGTGCAAAGGAAACAGGAAATGTGTTTCAAAAGGGAAAAAGGCAATCAGGCACTGGCTCTGATGCTGGACTTGGAAGCAAAGACTTCAAAGCTCCTCTTACAATTATTTTAAAAGAATTACATGAAGCTATGCTTAAATAATTTTAAGGGAAATACAATGACACATGAGCAATATCAATAAAGAAACAGAAACCTTAAAAAGAGACCAAATAGTGATCAAAGTTAAATAGTCACTAGATGGTCTTAACAGTAAATTTGAGATAGTGGAAGTAGTAACTAAACTTGAACACAAACCAATAGAAATTAACCAATCTGAAGAACAGGGAGAAAAAGATTAAAGAAAAAAGAAGAGAGATTCAGAGACCCTTTGGTTAACATCTTTCATTTGTGATTGGAGTCGCAGAAGGAGAAGAAATAGAAAAAGAGGCAGAAAAAAATGTTAAAAAGAATAATGGCTAGAGGTTACCAAATTTAATGAAAAACATGTAAATAGAGATTCAGATAGTTTAATGAACTCCATGAACTCTTGTCAGAATAAAGACAAAAGATCTGTGCCTACACACATCATAATCAAACTGCTGAAAAAAAAAGTAAAAAGAAATACTAAAAGCGGTAAGAGAAAATGATTTATGTATAGGGGGAAAAATAATACGAGTTTTCAGTGTCTTTTCATGAGAAACCATGAAGACCAGAAGGCAATGGAATGACATTTGAAAAACTAACAAAAACACTGTCAACCAAAGGAGTTTTTATAGTAAGCAAAAGTATACTTCAAAAAATGGCAAAATAAAGGCATTCTCAGATAAATCTTATTTCCTTTTAAAAAATAAATTTGTATATAACAGTAATATAGTACCATAATATTGGTTTTCAGCATATACGGATATATGAGACAATAATAGCAGAAAGGAGAGGGGAGGAAATGAATCTATATCAGAGCAATTTTACAAGAATTAATTCACTTAACCTGAGGAATATGGTGTTAAGATACATATTGTAATCCTAACTACGAGGAAAATAACTGAAAATTAAAAATCAACAGATGAGCTAAAATGGTATCCTCAAAAATAAATATTTGACACAAAAGAAGACAGTAAAGGAGATGACATGAGATATATGGAAAACAAATAGAAAAAATGGCAGACATAACTCCAGTCATATCAATAATTATATTAAATGTAAATGGTTTATACCCCAATGCAAAGGCAGAGTGTCAGACTGGATTTTTTTTTTTTTTTAAGGCAAACCCTATAGTAATTTTTGTTCTGAAAATTTCAGGGAAGATTTTTCTATTTCTTTTTTTTTTAATTTATTTTTTATTTATTTTCAGCATAACAGTATTCATTATTTTTGCACCACACCCAGTGCTCCATGCAATCCGTGCCCTGTATAATACCCACAACCTGGTACCCCAACCTCCCACCCCCCTGTCCCTTCAAAACCCTCAGATTGTTTTTCAGAGTCCATAGTCTCTCATGGTTCACCTCCCCTTCCAATTTGCCCCAACTCCCTTCTCCTCTCTAATTCCTCATGTCCTCTATGCTATTTGTTATGCTCCACAAATAAGTGAAACCATATGATAATTGACTCTCTCTGCTTGACTTATTTCACTCAGCGTAATCTCTTCCAGTTCCGTCCATGTTGCTACAAAAGTTGGGTATTCGTCCTTTCTAACTGGATTTTTTTTTTAAAGCATTATCCCACAATATGTTTTCCATAAGAAAGACACTTTAAAGATACAAATAGGTTGAAAGGAAAAATGGAAAAAGATATATCATGCAAATGGTAACCATAAGAAAACCTGGGTGACTATAATAATTTCAGATAAAATAGACTTTAAGGATTTTTACTTACTTACTTATTTGAGAGGGTGAGCAAGAGAGATCACAGAGCAGGGTGAGGGGCAGAGGGAAAAGCAAAGTTCCAACTGAGCAGTGTGGGGCTTGATCCTGGGACTCCAGGATCATGACCTGAGTGGAAGGCAGATACTTAACTGACCGAGTCACCCAGGTACCCCAGATAAAATAGATTTAAGGCAAAACATAGTAGAAATGAAGTGAACTATTTCATAATAATAAAAGGTCAGTAAATCAGGAATCTATAATAATTATAAATATTTGCATATCTAAAAACACAGCTCCAAGTATGTAAACAAAATGTTCTTCAAGATAAATCATGGGTCCATGAAGAAATATAATGGAAATTAGTGGGGAAAATTAGAACTAAACGATAACGCATATATCTCATTTCAAAACTCATGAATGGGGCACCTGGGTGGTTCAGTGGGTTAAGCCTCTGCCTTCACTCTGGTCATGATCTCAGGATCCTGGGATCGAGTCCTGCATTAGGCTCTCCATTCAGCAGGGAGCCTGCTTCCTCCCCTCTCTCTCTCTGCCTGCCTCTCTGCCTACTTGTGATCTCTCTCTGTCAAATAAATAAATAAAATCTTTAAAAAAAACTCATGGATATATTAAAATATTATTTGGAGAGAAATGCATGGACTTAAATGCTTATATTTTAAAAGAATGAACACTGAACGTAGATGACAAGCATTCATTTACGAGACTCCTATAATCTTGATATTCTCTTGACTCTTCTTTTTCTCTTCAACTTTATTGATATAATTGACATATAATATTGTGTAAATTTAAAATGTACACTGTATTGATTTGATATGCTTGTATATTGCAAGGTCATTACCACATTGTATAGCTAGCACCTCCATCACATCACATAATTACCATTATTTTTTTGTGACGAGGACACTTAGATTTATTCTTTTAGCAACTCCTTTAGTAACTGTATTGTGTGTATGATACAGTATTATTGTTTTGTTTATTTCTTAGGTATTTCACTGTTAGTATATAGAAATGCAACTGATTTCTGTATGATGATTTTGTATCCTGCAACTTTACTGAATTTGTTGATTAGTTCTAACAGTTTTTTAGAGGAATCTTGGATTTTCTATATATACTATCATCTTCAAACAAGAAAATTTTGCTACTTCCTTCAAATTTGGATTCCTTTTACTTCTTTTTCTTCCCTGGTTGCTCTGGGTAGGACTTCCAGTACTATGTCAAATAAAGAATGGTAAGAGTGGGCACCTGTGTCTTGTTCCTGATTTTAGAGGAAAATCTTCCAACCTTTTGCTATTGAGTATGATGTTATCTGTGAGCTTTTCATATATGGCCTTTATTATGTTGAGGTATTTTCCTTCTATACCCAATTCACTGAGAGTTTTTATTATGAAAAGATGCTGTATTTTTTGTCAAGTGCTTTTTCTGGGTGTATTGAGGTGATTGTAAGATTTTTATCTTTCAGTCTGTTAATGTGATATATCATTTATTTGTCTATGTTGAATCATCCCTTGAATAAATCCTGCTTGTTGCTAATGTATGATCTTTTCAATGTAGTGTTGAATTTGGCTGGCTAGTATTTGTTGAGAATTTGTCTATACTCATGAGGGATATTTGTCTTTAGTTTTCTTTTATTGAATTATTCTTACCTAGCTTTAGTGTCAAAGTAATGCTGACACTGCCTTCAGCTAAGGTCATGATCTCACGGTCTTGGGTTGAGCCCCACATCAGGCTCTCTGCTCAGTGGGGAGCCTGCTTCCCTCTCTCTCTCTGCCTGCTGCTCTGCCTACTTGTGATCTCTCTCTCTCTCCCTTTGTCAAATAAATAAAATCTTTTTTTAAAAAAAGTAGTGCTGGCCTCATAAAATGAGTTTAGTATTCTCTCTTCAATTTTTTGGGAGAGTTTGAGAAAATTTTTCAGTTCTATGATATCTTCTCAATTCTTTTTTATTATTTCTATCTCTTTGGTAAATTTATTATTTAGTTTATGTATTATTTTCTGAATTTCCTGTTCCATTATCTTTCTGTGTTTTCTTGTAGCTCATTGAGTTTCCTCAAAACAGCTCTTTTGGGATTCTTTATCAGGTAAATCATTCATCTCCTGTCTTTGCACTCCATTACCAGAAGATTATTGTGATTCTTTGGTTGTGTCTTATTATCCTGATTTTGCATATTCCTTGAAGTTATGCATTGCTTTCTGTTCAAAGTAACAATCACCTCCTACAATTTTACTAATTACATTTGGGAGAAAGATACTTTTCATTAGCACTGCTAGAGATTCTGAGGCTACTTGGTACTTCTGTGGGTACCCCCGCGACTGCTTCTTACTCCATTTTGTGGCACAATTCTTAAACTTGTATGTCTGCTCTGGATCCTTCAGCACACCAGGCTCTGTACTCACAGCTTCTCTTTTGTTTTCCCACAGGTGGCCCTAAACCTTAATTTTGTGGTCTCTCTTTAGCCTGCAGATTCAGCCAGGTTTTTTTCTGTGTGCTCTCTGGCAGTTTGCTATAACCCACTTGAACCACTTTCAGGAGCACACACAAGTTGGAGATGTGTAGTATGAGGCTTACAGAACTCTATGATTACCTGTGGACCAGTTGGGATTGACCCAAGGGTGAGTCACTCCCAGCAGCTTATGGGAAGGCTTCTTGATGAATCCATAAGAAGGCTTCTATATGAAATCTGTAAGACAGTGTCCCTTTAAAGTCCTCCAAGAATTCTGTCACTTTCCTCACCTCTTTACACCCTCTGAATCATTGAGATTTTGATTAGCACTCTGGATAGGATGAGAGAGAAATGAGCCCCTTTGGCATTGTCCTATATAGCTGGGGACACAGGGGCTCACTCACATGCTCATCCTTTTACCTGCAGGATAAATCAAAAGCCAGGGAAAATCTTTCATTCATTCATTCATTCATTCATTCATTTATTTATTTATTTGACAGACAGAGATCACAAGCAGGCAGACAGGCAGGCAGAGAGAGGGAGAGGAGGAAACAGGCTCCCTGCAGAGCAGAGAGCCCGATGCGGGACTTGATCCCAAGACCCTGAGATCATGACCTGAGCTGAAGCCATCGGCTTAACCCACTGAGCCACCCAGGTGCCCCAGGGAAAATCTTTCTTGGCCCTGTGTTGTGATGCCTTGCAGAAGAGGTGATATAGATTAAGTCATTCTGTTTTTGTTGCCCTCTCCAGTGCATCCAAACTCATAATTATTTTTCTTGGCTCTAATGGAGTGCTGGAACATCTCTCAAAACCAGGCACAAAGGCTCTTTCATCTGGGTGATTGTTTCAAGTCAGCATTCTTCAGGTTCTTCCAGATTATGACCAAGTAGAGCCAGTTCAATTTTTGACATGTTAAATTTGAGATCCTTGTTAAACATCTGGTTAGAGATGATGAATAAGTAATTAAATATTCAAGTCCCTATAACAAGTGAGAAGTTTAGTCTAGAGATATAAATTTGGAAATACAGATGGCATTTAAAGCTGTAAGACTCAGTGAAATCACCAGGGAAGTGAGTGTAGATAGAAAAGAAAAGCAGACTAAAGTCTGATCCCTAGAGCACTGTAATGTTACAAAGTTAGGAATAAACCAAGAAGGAAAGCAAGACTAAGAAGAAGATACCAGAAAACCAAGAGAGAGTAGAGTCTTGAAAGTCAAGAAAATAAAGCTTACAAAGGAGTGGAGTGATCACTTGTGTTAAATCCTATTCTTAGATCAAGTAAATTAGGCCTGAGGATTGACTTTGGATTTAATGAAGTAAGATCATTGGTGACCTTGACAAAAATGTTTTAGTAGAGGTGTTAGGCAAAAGTCTGATTTGAATGAATTTAGATTGAATGAGAGAAAAGAATTTAGAAAGAGCAAGTATAAAAAATCTTTAAGAGAAATTTTATTTAAATAAAAAAGAGAGTTGAACATTAGCTGGAGGAAGATCGGGGGTCAAGAGAGGATCTATCTGTTTTTAGACAGGATAAATGACAGCTTCTTTATATGGTAATTTAGAAGTTCCAGTAAAGAAGAAAAACTGGTATTAAGGTGAGGGAATAATTTGTTCAAGGGTTGACCTTGAGCAGGTTAATGGGAATGGGATCTAATTTATAGATAGGTGGTTGGAATTTACTAGGATAATTATATCCTCTTGATGAAGTTACTCTTTTATCATTCTGAAATATTCTCTTTATTTCTGATCATTTTCTTTGTTCTTGAGTCTACCTTCTGAGGATTATCTGGCCACTCCAGTTTTCTTTTAATTAATGTTAGTATGATGTATCAGTCTCTATCCTTTTAGTCTCTAAATGCCATTATATTCGTAGTGCTTCTTATAAACAAAATAAAGTTGGATCTAGCCTTCTTATCTAACCTGAAAATGTCTTTTAATTGGAAAGTGTAACCATTTACATTTAATGTAATCATCAATATAATTGAGTATAAATATACCATTTTGTAGTTTTTTTCAATTTATCTCATATGTTCTTTGTTTCTTTTCTCCCTTTTATCCTGTCTTCTTTAGGATTCAGGGTTTTTTTTATTACTATTATTTCATTTGTAGACTTAATTATACCTCTTTGATTTTTTTTGTTTTGTGTCATTTCCCTAGGCTTTAAAATATGTTTCTTTATGTTAACAAAGTCTGCCTTCAAATATTATATGACTTCACATAGATGGTAAAAATCTTACAAAAGTAAACTCACATTCCTTTCTCATTCTTCTTGCAGTTGCCATACATTTTACTTCTCCATATAAATGAATTAATATTTCATTATTTTTATTTGAGACAATCAGTTTTTTCAAGATATTTTTATAATGAGAAATAATCTGTTATATTTGCTTATACACTCTAAATTTTTGTTGTTCATTACTCCTTGTGTAGATCTTATTTGTCTTCTAAAGTACTTCCTTTGTTTGCAATGAATTATCTTTTTTTTTTTTTGTCTGAAATATCTTTGTTTGATTTAAATTTTTAAGGCAGTATTTTTTGAGGTATGGTTGTCCTATGATAAACTGCACAAATTTACAGTGTATAATTTGATTAATTTTGAAATGTGTGCACACCTATGACACTATCACTACAGCCAAAATACTGAGCATATCCTTCACCCCAAGAGTTTCTTATTTCTTTTTGTAACTTCTTCCCATTCCTCCTAGCCCCTGCCCCCCTAGGCAGGAACTGATTTAAATAAATAAAGCTGCTGTGAACCATGTGTGCATGTCTTTGTTTGAAAATATGTTTTCATTTCTCTTGGGTTTTGCTTTAGTTTGGCCAGTGCAGAATTTTGGGTTGACAGCTTTTTTCTTTCAATAGCTTATAGATTGTATTGGACTTGTAAGTTTGAGGCAAGTCTGCTGAAATCTTAACCTTTGTTCCTGTGTATGGAATGTGTCCTTTTTTCTCTGGATGATTATTTTTTTTCCTTTTTTATAGGGTTTCAGCAATTTGATTATGACATGCTTGTGTGGTTTTTCTTCATGTTTGGGTTTTATAGGCATCTTAGAACTGTGGGGCTTTATTTTACACCAAGTTCTGGAAGTTTTTTGGCTGTTGATTCTTCCAATATTTTTTTATTTCTTCTCATCTCCTCTCCTTCTGGGACTCCAGTTACATGTATACATTAGGCTGCTCGATTTTTTTTTTTTTGCTCGATTTTTTCCCACAGGTCACTGTTGCTCTGTTTATTTTTTTTTCCAAGTCCCCCCCCCCCAGTGTATTTAGTTTGAGTAGTATCTAACGCTGTGTCTTCAAATTCACTTATTTTTCTTCCACAGTGTCTAACTTGCTATTACTACCATCCAGGGTATTTTTTATTTCAGGTATTTTTATTTCTATAATTTCAACATGGGCCTGTTAAAATATCTTCCTTTTCTCTCACCATGTGCATGTTCTGCTTTTGTTCTTGAGCATATGGAGTATATTTATAAGGGCTGTTTTAATTTCATTGTGAGCTAATTATATATTTGTGTCATTTTTTAGTCTATTTCTATTGACAGCTTTTCCCTTTTTCTGTTTATAGGCCACATTTTCCAGCTTCCTTGTATCCCTGGTATTTTCTTATTTATTGGTGCTTGACATTGTAAATTTTACATTATTGGGTGCCAGATTTAAAGTATTGCTTTTAATATCTTTGGGCTTTGTTCTGGGACATGTTGAGTTACTTGGAATCATTTCAACCCTTTCAAGGCTTTAACTCAGGGCTACTTTAAACCTACTGCTAAGGCACTACCCTTCTGAGGACATTACCAAAAGCCCTACCTATTAGGAAATCTTTCTACTCTGGCTAGTGCTAATACAAATTATAATCAATTTTGCATGAACCCTCAGGATTTGTTCCACTTACTCTTCTCCTGTGGTTTTTGCCAAACTTTAGATAGTTTATTCATACGAATGTACAGTAATTGGTCCAAGACTCAAAGAGGCTTCTCTGTAGATCATCACAGTTCTTTCTCTGCATCTCCCTCCTCTTGTTTTTCTAGATTTCTTGGCCTCCCAAAACTCCATTGTCTCCTCAACTCAAAAGGACTATTAGGCTCTTATTGCAATTCCATTCCTGGCACTGTGGCCTATAAAGTCCCCTGGACAGTAAGAGAAGGCAATAAGAAGTCTCATTTAATTTGTTTCCCTTCTCTTGGAGATCACTATTCTGTGCTGCCTGTTGTCAAATGCCTAAAATCTGCTCTTCCATACATTTTGTTTCACTTTCATGTTTTTTAATGTAAAAAGTTAAGTCCAACCCTGTTACCCCAGTGTGGCTAGTAACCTTAAGTTGACCTTTTCTAGGAGTGAGGACAGTTCATCTTTAGTAATAGAAGAGAAAGTAAAGTGTATGGACACTGATGCATATAGGTAGATAAGTGTGGCAGCAGCAGTTTAGAATTTTTGTTGCTTGTGTTTTCTCAATGAAATAAGTTACAAAATTACTGGCTTAAAGCAGGGATAGGAAAAGAGGCGTTTGAAGTTTGGTGGAAAGAAAGTGTGATGTCATCACCTAGGAGAGTGAGAAACAGTGAATGAACTGGATACTGCTGTGCAGCATAGTCTTTTGAACTGGTAATCGTGAATTTCATGTCAGAGCTTCAGTTTTGCCTTTCTCCAGACATGTTTAGCTGTGTGGTACAAGTGCATAATGGTTGGATTTAGCCACTTTTTGATTTTACCAAGTGTCAGAAAATCTTTTCTTTTTTCTTTAAGACTTTTTTTTTTTTAAAAGAGAGGGAGAGAGAGCCAGCATGCAGTTGAGTGGGGGGGAGGGGATGAGGGAGAGGAAGAAAATCTTCAGCAGACACCCACTGAGTGCAGAACTTAATGCAGGGCTTGATCCCAGGATCCTGAGATCATGACCTGAACCAAAGCCAATAGTTGGCCACTCAACCAACTGAGCCACTCAGGTGCCCCCAGAAAACTGTTTTCCTGAAAGAAAAAAAAATTATTATTTTCTGAAATAAGGCAAAACGGAGTCCAACATCCTTCTTTGTCATATGGGCCCCCAGGTATTATCTAGCAGAATAAATTTAATTCAGCTCACAGTTAACTATTGATTAAAGGTTCCAGGTAATATATGAAGGTGCATAATGTAGTTTTTTGTCTAGAAGGGATGCAGATAATTACTGCCTAGTGGAACATATAGTTTATGACTGTTGTTGAATGTTAATCAGGTTTGTTCCTCATTCTAGCAATTCTGTACTCAGCTTCTTAAGTGCTCTTTGAATTGGCTATAGCTTCTTCCTGATTCTCTAATTGAATAAAATATCTGATCTGTATTCATTTGATCTGATTTGCATCAGGGTCTGGTTTAAAAAAAATTATCATGCTTTAACACACATGCACAATAAAGTGATAGTGAGAGAGAAACAAGAAAGCTGAGAAGTTAATTTAATGATTGACCACAGAATTGAATCTGGGAAAGGAGGTACATGAGGATAAGAGGGGAACAAACGTTAGTGGAAAAGTGGAGAAAACAATACATCGCAAGTTTGGGTGTAGTAGAAGAGTTTTGGAGGCCAGGTACTAGAGGAAGTAAGCTAGAGAGGTCAATAGTAATGATTGGAAATTGATAATGTATAAGATTGTAGTTGTTGGTAAGAATAAAATTTATAGCATGATCTTTGGAAGATGAGGTCAAAGAGCTGAGGAGTCGGTTGAGATCATTACTTTTACTGACATCATCAAGAACCATAGCAGAAGTACAAGAGTATATTAGGAAGGGGGACAATGATTCAGGAGTAAAATCTTCAAAGAATGATGGACTATAACCAGTGGGTTGATAGGTGACTGTCATAAGGCAGAGAAATAGGTGGTATAATATAATGACATAACATCAAAGCTAGATGCATTTAGAGAAGGGGGAAGGGAACAGTCTAAAACCAACAAAGAGGACCAAGGAAGACACCAAAGCCCCACTTCCCCAGACCTACTGGCCAGGGAGAGGTAGAAGAGTAAGCAGCTTCTATTTGAAAGATCTAAATGAGCAACTTTATCCAAACTTTATCCTCAGGAGGGAGTCAACTTTCAGTGAGGGAAAGAAAATAACAATACACACAATACACAGAGAAGTTGAGCAGAGAGGCAGTTTTGCTACTGTTGGATAGCAAGTTCTAAACAGCACTCTGAAGTTGCTTCAGAAGAAAGGAACAGTGGGAGATGGGTCAGAAAAGGGGATGTATAAGCTCACGTGAGTATTAGAGTGAGGGAAATGGGGAAGAACAAGGAGACCTGGAATTTGTGAGGAAACACACACAATGCTGAAAGGCAGAGTGAAAATAGCCGTGATGGTAACAAGGTGAAGGTGGGTAGGTCTTGCTAGGAACACACAAAGCTGTAGGATCTCACTTAAACCCCTGCTTAATGCTGAAAGGCAAGCAGAAAACCACCTATAGTCCAGTAAGAGGCTCCCTCTATGTGTGGAAACATAATTTTGGGAACACGTGCATACCAATAAGAAATAGTAATAATGTAGATAGGAAATATGGTGACTGATTATTGAGGGTTTGCATAGCAGCCCAGAGAGTTTTAGGCTGTGAATGTCAGCATGGGAATCCATTGGAGGTTTATGGAGTCAGGATAATAAAAAGATGAAATCTGAATTTAGAAATATTGGTTTGGTAGTGGAGGGGAATGAAGCTGGAGGGTCAGTGAGACCAAATGGGTCCAGTAATCCAAGGATGATGTAGTGATGAAGATAAGGACAAGGAGGCAGTCATAGAGACTCTTGAGAGGAGAATCTGTGTGACATTGAGGCAGTAATATGCTGATTATTAAGAAAAAAGGGGACATCAGTGATGACGCTGAGGCTTTGATTTGGGTGGTAGAGGTAACATTCGTAAGTGACAAGTTGGGGATCTGAGACCAGCTTTAACCAGGCATAACTGACAGGCTGTGCTTCCTAGATTCTAAAGGGATAGTATGAATATTTAACTTAATATACCCCCCCCCCCCACACACACACCTGGAGTTGTACTGAAAACAATCTTTCACCTTCTAGCGTTTTCCCTTTCTTTTGCTTAGAGCTAGGTTAAACAATCTCTTGTTCTGTTCTTGTTTTTCTGTTTGACTTTGAGCAAAAGGACATGTTCAGAGAACATTTGGTACCTGCAGAACCTCAACTTTTGCAGGGTTTGGGGCAGGATCACAAATTAAATCCCAGTAAACACAAATGGCATGGACAGGCAACTCTGAATCTCGTGACTACTCCCAAGGCACCTTTCCTGTTCACAGCCTTAACTTGGCAGCCTGCCTGTGGGTCAGGAGGGACTTCCAGGCAACCATGTTCCTTTTCAGGTCTGCAGCACACTAGTCAATCGGGGGCGGTGGGAGGAAAAGAGGGGGAAAAGGGATTGTAGGGGAGACTGCATTGAGGAGAAATGGTATTGGGCACAAGAAGGCAATTGGAAGAAAAGAAAAAATTGCACGAAAGTCTTATGATTAAATAGAAAAAGTCTTAAATTCTAATACCACAAAACCTTTGAAAGTTAGTTTGCTTCTCCCTAGCACAGCCTTCCTCTCTGGTTCCTGTTTGACTTTCCCTCATCCAAGCATGCCTTATATCATGTTAGTGGCTTAAGAAGAAGAAAGATACTTCTTCCCTTAAATCCAAGATTGCTGATAGTTTTCAACTTGCATGAAAACTAATTGATTCATAGTGAACACTTGGAATGCTATGCAAAGATAGATTTTGAGTCCAAGTCTGGGTGCAGCGGGTGGGAATGCTGAAATCAGTGAGTGATGTCTGCTATGGATATGGGAAGATCTGTTAGGGACTCAATTGCCACACTTGTACTTTAGATAGTTTTTTAAGCAGAGCACCCCTCTCCTTTCCAGTTCTATTACCTTCATAAGCTTCTATCTTTTTTACCCCCATCCCTTTCTTTCCTTCAGAAGACTTTATTGTGACTCCCGGTATTGCGATCATGGAGGATCAGTGTGTGTTCTTCACATACCTTCCCAAAGACTTCTCAAAACATCTGAACCCACTGAAGAGTTCTCAGGTTTTACCCTCCCATCAGCAGAGTGGCATGATTTTGAGCTCTGACCATTTGGCTTTAGTGTTGAGGCAGCAGTGGGCCAATGGAAAAGGGGAGTCTTCAGAACATTACCCAGACACAGGATGGCCCCAACAGGAATGGCAAGCAATGCAAATCCCAGTGTCCTAGAGGATTCTGGGACCTTAGCTCTTTCCATTCTGGGATTGATACCAGGGGTGTCCCATGTGGTGAGCCAACAGTGAGATCTATCAAGCTTCAGCAAGTTCTTAGGTAGCAGCCAGTGACAGAATGTTACAATACAGCTTTAGGGAGAAAGGAGTCCCAGTAAAGTGGGATGGAAGTATTGAGCATGATTTTAGTTCCAGCAGGGACTGGAATGATACCCAGAAACACCAATTGGGAGAACATGGGGAGAAGGGAAAAATGTTGTACTTCTCTGGGAATGGGAGTGTGCCAGATCAATTGTATGTTCAGGTGGCACAATTAACTCTAGCTCTCCTACCAGCTGATAAGAACTGAGCACCCAATGTTATATGTCAACTAGATCTCAATTTTAAAAGAAGACACCTCTGTCTTTAGGCAGCATTTCTGAGGTTAAGAATAGGTTGAACTAACGGCAGGGTTGAAGTTCAACCAGTCTGCACTAGCTTGGCTCTCTAGTGCCCCCACCCATGCCTTCTCTGGGACTCCTCTCCCAGCTTCCCTATTATCCAGCAGTTAAAAGGTAAAAGTCTATACAACAGTGGGATATAGTCAATGCTTATTTTTTTGTGTGCAGAATTTAAGAAGTGATCTGGTTGAAGGACAACCCATCTCACACAGAAGTAGCCATCTCCGTCTCTCAAGATCATTATGTATTGGCCTCATGAATCACCTAAAGAAAAGCGATTCCTTGTATTTGCTTGTGTATACTCTTTCTTCTAGTTTAGTGGGTGTCTGTTCAGGATCCAGGTTTCATCTACGCTTGTAAATTCACCTCATTATTTTTAAGGGATTTTTTATAAGTTGAAATTAACTTTATGGGACTCTATAGCTTTTAGGGCAATTTCTCCTCCCGTTAAAATACAAGGACCATACTCTAGTTTTCATTTTATGGAGTCAAATCATGCAGAAGCAAGAAGTGTTTATGGTTTAAGCACTTCTTTGTTATTCCATGAATTCTTGGAAAATTATAAAATGCCTTTTGCATGGCAGGTAAGAGAGACTCTATATTGTTACAGGAAGGCCTCCCTCTATTGATGTATTATTTGTGACAGTCACTACTGTGTTATGTTTGTATTGGCCAAAAGAATATTGATTCCTACTTCAATCCTCTCTCTCTTCTATGGCAACTGAAATTTCTCAATTAGGCCACCAGGTGGCAGATTAATTGCAGGAGAAGAAAAATTCATACTAAAGAAATGGAGATATTTCTTCCACTAAAGTGAAATGAGGAAATATCTTGCCCCCAACTTCTCCGTTCCTGTGTGATAGAACTCTCTGATCAGAAGTCATGTTTGAGGGGCACCTGGGTAGCTCAGAAGGCTCAGGTCATGATCCTGGAATCCTGGGACTGAGCCCCACATCCAAGGATAGCCTGCTGCTCCCTCTTACTCTGCCCCTCTCTCCTGCTCTCTCTCTCTCAGATAAATAAATAAATATCTTTTAAAAAGAAGACATACTTGATAAACACAAAAGACAAAAAAATCCAGTGGTTTTAAGCCTTTCTTCAGCCTATGTTTTTCTGTTCATTTGAAAGAAAACAACACAAAACCGGCTCCCCCCTTCCTAACAACCTTTCAGAACCCAGTTTGTTTGAGTCCTACCTGGCAGAGACCTCTCACAGAAATGAGTCCTGGCACTCAGGAACGTTTAGTCTTCTGTCCTTGTTAATCAACTAGATTATTTACAGTGGTCTTTTTTAGTGCCCGTACATAGTGTCATTATTGATTTACTTCCTCCTGTGGCTGAGCCTGGTGTTCTCAGTAATTTCTGGGTCTCCTACAGTTGGTTGTACCTGGCCTTCCTGCCTCCAATTTCTTCCTTTCCAACCCACTCTCCTACTTAAAAGCCCAACTCACTAGTGTATGAGATCAAGTGCAAACTCCAAGGCACATAGCACATGAGGCCCTTGTAACTTGGGCTTTAAGAAGCCTTATTCACACACACACACACACACACACGCACACATTCAATACTGACATTTTAGGTGTCTGCCAAATATGCCATTTTTTTTTTCCATACACATCTGAGTTTGCCTACACTGATCCCTCTACTTAGAATGCTCTTCCCTGCCTATGTCTGGCAAACATCCAGTGCCATGCACCTTGCTTGATTCAGGTGGACCTGTGCTGTTCCTACCTGTCTGACCTTAGCACTCTGTGCTAAGCCTCCTCTTATTCATCTCATCCCATTGATATATAGATGATTGAATTTTACATCTCTCTGTCTCTCTCTAAATGTAATCTCTTTGTTCGAGAAATTTAATGAATGATAGGATATTATTTTCCAAATAAATAAATTCAAAATTTTGCTAAGTAAAATTAAATGATGGATAATCATTACATATCTGGGTCATTTCAAAACAAAAAAATACTAAAACATTAATTACTGAACATAGGTTTATCCACTTTGGGCTTCCTTTTATTGAAGAACTATAGACATTTGGATCTATCAGTAAAATGTGTCTCATGACACACTGAAATATTTACTATGAGAAAGCATATGTTTTTAGAAATTATAAAACATATTTATGAATTTGCCAAGCCACAGAATGGTAATGTAAAAGATGGTTTGAGGCACCTGGGTGGCTCAGTGGGTTAAGCCGCTGCCTTCGGCTCAGGTCATGATCTCGGGGTCCTGGGATCGAGCCCCATGTTGGGCTCTCTCCTCAGCGGGGAGCCTGCTTGCCTTCCTCTCTCTGCCTGCCTTTCTGCCTACTTGTGATCTCTGTCTGTCAAATAAATAAATAAAAATTATTTTTTAAAAAAAGATGGTTAATAATTGCTTACTTCTTAATTTTCATTAGAAATTAAATGTTTCTAAGTATAAAAAAATCTAATATATGTGATTAAGACTACTAGAAACAATATGGGAAACATCTCTGTATGCAATAAAAGTAGGACACGTTTTTGGTAAAAGAAGGTATGAGAAATGGAAATGCATTTTCATTATGGTAAAAGAAGGTAATTTTGTCCTAAATTGAGCCTGGTTATTTCAGAATATGAACAAAGAAAAACAAAGGACAAAATCTGAATGTAAAAAAAAAACCTTATAGACAGAGTTTGTGGAAAAGGAATCTTTGGACAGAAATTTTAATGTGTGGCCAAGCAGGCTAAGATTAGAATAAATTAAGTCAAATGAATTTTAACATCAAAAGTAAGCTGGTGCAAAATTAGAATTTGGTTTTCAAAGGACAACACAGTGTGGCAACGATGGTCCACACTCTGCGACAACTATGCTCATCTGTCACCATTGACTATATTCCCTCTGCTACACCTTTCATCCCTGTGACTTACGTATTCCATACTGGAAGGCTGTACCCACCCCGACTCACATTCACCCATTTTGCCCATCTCCCCCAACCTCTACCTTCTAGTAACCACCAATTTTTTCTCTGTATTTATGAATCTATTTCTTTTTTATTTGTTTGTTTTGTTATTTGTTTTGTTTTTTATATTCCACATATAAGTGAAATCATATGGCATTTATCTTTCCCAGTCAGATTTATTTCACTTAGAATAATACCCTTTAGGTCCACCCATGTTGTTGCAAATGGCAAGATTTCCTTTTTAATGGCTGAATAATATTCAATCATGTTTATATATACCACATCTTTATCCATTTATCCTTTATATGTTCATCTACGGATGGACACTTAGCTTGCTTCCAAACCTTGGCTGTTGTAAATAATGCTGCAATAAACATGAGGGAACATATATATCTTGTCATCTGCCAAAAGTGATAGTTTAGCTTCTTCTTTACCAAGAAGATGCCTCTATGGATGCCTCTAATTTCTTTTTCTTGTTTGATTGCTGTGGCTAGGATTTCCAGTATTATGTTGAATAAAAGTGGTGAGCATGGATATCTTGGTCTTATTTCTAATCTTAGAGAAAAAGCTTTCAGTTTTTTATCATTGAGTATAGTGTTGACTGTGATTTTGTTATATATATGGCCTTTATTATTTTGAGGTATGATTCCTCTAAACTTTTGCTGAGAATTTTTTTCATGAACAGATGTTCAGTTTTGTCAAATGTTTTTCCTGCGTCTATTGAGATGGTTAAATTATTTTTACCCTTCATTTTATTAATGTACTATATCCATGTTGATTGATTTGCAAACACTGATCCATCTTTACAATCCATGATAAATCCCACTTGATGGTGGTGAATGATTCTTTTAATATATTGTTGCATGCTGTTTAGTTATATTTTGTTGAGGATTGTTGCAACTATGTTCATCAGTGCTTTTGGTCTGTTGTTCTTTCTTTCTGTAGTGCCTCTGTCTGGTTTTGTTATCAAGGTAATGCTGACGTCATACAAAGTATTTGGAAACTTTCCGTCCTCTCTATTTTTTAGAATAATTTTGGGGGGAAAAGGTAGTAACTTTTTTTGGAGGCAGGGGTGGCAGAATTCAACTGTGAGTCCATCTGGACCTGAACTTTTGTTTTTTGGGAGTTTTTTGATTAGTGATTCTATTTTGTTACTAGTAACCAGTCTTTACATATTTTCTGTTTCTTCCTGAGTCAGTGTTGGAAGATTGTATGTTTCTAGGAACTTAACCCTTCTAAACCTAGAATTTATAATTCTTATAATTTTTCACACTATTCTCTTACAGTCCTTTGTATTTATGTGGTGTCAGTTCTTACTTCTCTTTCATTTCTGATTCTGTTTGTGTCCTCTATTTTTCTTGGTGAGTCTAGCTAAAAGGTTTATTTATTTTGTTTATCTTTTCAAAGAACCAGCTCTTGATTTCATTGATCTTTTTTATTTTTTTATGTCTATTTCATTTATTTCCACTTTGATCTTTATTATTTCCTTTTTCCTACTAAATTTGGGCTTTGTTCTTCCAATTCTTTTAGGTATAGGTTTAAGTTGTTAATTTGAACTTTTCTTATCTCTTGAGATGACCCTGTATCACACTATAAATTTTCCTCTTAGATCTGCTTTTGCTATGTCTCAAAGATTTGGGGTCATTGTATTTTATTTTTATTTGTCTCCACGTATTTTTTAATTTCCTCTTTAATTTCCTTATTGACCATTTGTTATTTAGTAGCATGTTGTTTACCCTCTACATCTCTATTTTTTCCAGGTCTTTCTTAGAATCAGTTTCTGGTTTTATATCATTGCTATTGGAAAAGATACTTAATATGATTTCAGTATTCTTAAATTTTTCAAGATTTGTTTTGTGACCTAACATGTGATTGATCCTGGAGAATGTTCTGTATGCACTTGAAAAGAATGTATTCTGGGTTTTTTGGATGGAATGTTTATATATATATATATATTATATATATATATATATATATATAATATATATATATATTAAGTCCATTTGGTCTAATGTATAATTTAAAGCCACTGTTTCCTTCTTGATTTTCTGACTGGGTGATCTACCCATTGATGTAAGTCGGGTGTTAAAATCCTCTGTTATTATTGTATGACTGTCAATTTCTTTATGTCTGCTAATATTTCCTTTATGTATTTAGATGCTTTGATGCTTAACATATAGACATTTACATTTTTTATATCTTCCTGTTGGATTGTCTGTTTATCATTATGTAATGCCCTTTTTTGTCTCTTGTGATCTTTGTTTTTAAGTCTACTTTGATATAAGTAAGCATTACTACTTTGGTTTGTTTTTGTTTTTGTTTTCAGTTCTGTTTGCATGGCATATATTTTTCCTTCTCTTCACTTTCACTCTGTATGTGTCTTTAGGTCTAAAGTGAATCTCTTACAGCCAGCCTATAGATGGGTCTTGTTTTTATATCCATTCTGTTACCCTATGTCTTTTGATATGAGCATTCAGACCATTTATATGATAAGTAATTACTGATAGGTATATACTTATTGCCATTTTGTTAATTATTTTCTGGCTTTTTTTTTTTTTTTTTTGTAATTCTCTGTACCTTTCTTCTTCTCTTATTCTTTTCCTTGTGGTTGATGACTTTCTTTAGTGTTATATTTTCTTTCACTTTCTTTAGCATTATATTTGATTTTCTTTCTCTTTATTTTTTGTATATGTAATAAGGGTTTTTGGTTTGTGGTTACCATGAGATTCACATGTAACATACAAAATATAGAGCAGCCTACAGTAACTTGGTGGTTACTTAACTTTAAACACTTTCTAAAAGAACTTCATTTTTACCCCCTCTATACTTCATGTATATTTTGTTATATTTTATATCTTTGTATATTGTGAGTTCTCTTTTTTTTTAAATTTTTTATTTTTTATAAACATATATTTTTATCCCCAGGGGTACAGGTCTGTGAATCACCAGGTTTACACACTTCACAGCACTCACCAAAGCACATATCCTCCCCAATGTCCATAATCCCACCCCCATCTCCCAAAATTGTGAGTTCTCTTAACTGAGTTATTAGATATCACTTATTTTACTACTTTGGTTTTTTAAGCTTCAAAGTTGTTTTTTAAGTGATTGCTCTATTACCTTCATTGTATGTTTGCTTTTTTACTCATGAAATTTTTTCCTTTTATAATTTTTTTACTTCTAACTATTGCCTTTTCTTTTCCACTTAAAAAGTCCCTTTAACGTTTCTTGTAAGACTGGTTTGGTGGTGACAAACTCCTTTACCTTTTGTTTGTCTGGTAACACTTTATCTTTGCCTTCATTCTGAATGATAAATTTGCCGGGTAGACTATTCCTCATTGGAGTTTTTCTTTTTCTTTTAGCACTCTGAATACATGATGCCACTCCCTCTGGTCTACAGTGTTTCTGCTGAAAAATAAGCTAATAGCCTTATGAGGTTGTGCACAAGTAGTTTCTTTGTCTTTCTGCTGTTAAAATGTCTTGTTTATCTTTAATCTGTGACATTTTAATTATTTTGTCTTATAGTATGGACCTCCTTGGGTTCATCTTGTTTAGAACTCTCTATGCTTTCTAAACCTAGATGTCTGCTTATTCCTCCAGACTAGGGAACATTCCAACTATTATTTCTTTTTTTAAAGAATATTTTATTTATTTATTTATTCAACTATTATTTCCTTTTTTAAAGATTTTATTTTTGTATTGGTCAGAGAGACAAGGCGGGAGAGCATAGGCAGGGGGAGATGCAGGCAGAGCGTGAAGCAGGCTCCCACTGAGCAAGGATCCCAATGCAGGACTCTATCCCAGAGCCCTGGGATCATGGCCTGAGTCAAAGGCAGCCACTTAACTGACTGAGCCAGGTGTCCCTCAACTATTATTTCTTAAAATAAATTCTCTACTCCATTCTCTCTTTTCTCCCTGGGACCCCTATGATTCAAATGTTTGCTTGATGTTGTCCAAGATATCCCTTATCCTGTCCTCATTTTTTTGTTCATTTTTCTTTTTCCTGTTTAGTTTTCCATTTTCCTATCTTCCAGATCACTGATCTATTCTTCTACACTCTCTAATATATTGTTGATTTCCTCTAATATTTCATTTTCATTTCAGTATTGTATTCTGCAACTCTAGTTGGTTCTCTTTTCTATTTTCTCTTTGTTGAAATTCTCACTGAGTTCTTCCACTCCTTTCTGTAGTCCAGTTGCATCTTTAGATTCCTACTTTGAACTCCTTATCCGGTAGATTATTTAACTCCATTTTATTTCATTCTTTTTCTGAGATTTTGTCTTTTTCTTTCATTTGGATCATATTCCTCTGTCTCCTGTGTAGACTGCATGTGCCTGGTGATTTTGACTGGCTAGGCGGAGCTGTGGCCAACATGGGCTGAGGGTTCCAAAGCATTCTGTGCTGCAGCAGCTCTTGTGGGATAGCTAAAGTGAATATGGGCTGGGGTGGTCCTGGGACTGTCTATGCAGAGGGCACTTTAGTAGGACAGCTGAAACTTAAGTGGGTACAAGCCAGGGTGTCCTCGGGTACTCCATTCAGGGGTGCCCAAGAAGCCAAGGTGGGTATGGGGCTGGGGAATCCTGTGATGCTTTGTGCTTGGGATCATCCAACCAGTCCTCTGGAGCCAAAGTGAGTGGGGTCTGGGAGATCTCCAGGGCACTCTGCACCTAAGCTACCCTGATGAGTTGTCCAAAGCCAAAGTGGTAGTGCTTCAGGGCTCTTTCTGCCTTTGTCACTTCAGAGAGGAGGCTAGAGCTATAGTGAGGGCTAACCAGAGGTATCTTGCTGTGTGCTGCTCTAGGGCCACCTTGATGGGATCACTGGAATGGTGTGGGCTAGAGGTCTGGGGCTTGCTCAGATAGTAGGCTGGCTAGAATGCCAGGACCCTCATTCAGTCTGCACTATTAAGGCGGAGGGTGAATATGAACCATGATGCTTGTCAGCCCCTCTGACCCAAGGGAACTCCCCACTCACTGGCACAGTTTTAGGGCCAGATCCTTCATATTCTAGTTGACCTTTTAACCCATGGCAATTTTTCTGTGTCCCAGAGCAGAGGAATCTGCTCACAGTCCCTCAGGACTATCCCTCCACACTGCAGTTTGCCACATGGGGTGAAGGAGCTGGGAGTTCTGTTTGTTACCATGTCTCTGTCTCCTTTGCCTTTCTTTATGTGGTCTCTCTCTCTTTTGTTGTACAGTTGCTGTTCAGTCAGCCCTCAGTTCTTCATAGATTTGATGTGTCTGTGAAGAAAATGAGTTCACAGTCTTTGACCTTTCCTTTTCTAACTCTTGAAAGTGTTGTGGAATCCACTGCTAAAACAATAGATGCCCAACAAAAATCCTTAGACCCTGCCAAAGTTGTTGATAATAATAGTGCTTAATTATCTCTTAGCTGAGCAAGGAAATGTCTATGCTGTGGTTAACATCACCTACTGCACCTGGTTTAACACTTCTGGGGAAGTTCAAACTCAGTTACATAAGATCACTGAGCAAACCATTTGGTATAAAAAGATGACTCCTTCAGTGGGGGCTCTCTTTGACTTATTTGACTTTGACTCTTTTGGGTCTTGGGGACCATGACTCCAAAGGGTATTTCAAACATTGGAAATTATCCTACTTATAATAATCATAACAGTCTCCTTAGCACATTGTATTCTCTCAAAGGTTTTCAATATGTGTTCACAGTTACTAACCACCAAGCAAATGATCTCCTTAAGATTGGAACATCAGAAAAGGAATAAAGAGAATTATCAGCCTAAAAAATTGTGAACCTGAAGTCATGGCCTGTGAATATCACAGAGATTAAGCCAAACACAACAAAATTTTCCCAACCCCTTTCTACCTTTAAAATTTTTTCCTTTCTATAGCTCTTTAGAGCTCCTTTCTATTGGCTAGGTGGGATGCTGCCTAATTTATGAATCATTGAGTAAAGCCAATTAGGTTTTCAAATTTACTCAGTTGAATTTTTTTCTTTAACACCCAGATCAAGTCCTTTTGGGACTGAGCTTTTACACACCACAGAAAGGAAATTCTTGGGCAAACTTGAGAGTCTGCCAACTTGAAAGATGAGTTCACAGCTCCCCAACCATAATACAGAGGCACCATGGGAGGTCCCTCCCACCTCAAACTTTGGCAGAATTTTGCTGATTCATCCTCATGTAAGGGAATTCTTAGGGAGGAGGGGTGATGGGTTAGCTGGGAACACCCTAGACTGTATGATACAGAGAGGAAGTTTGGCCAAGTGGAGCTCCAGAACTGTGGCCTGAATGCAGGCTTTGTTTAGATGACAAGAGCCTGGTGCCATTTATCTCTGAAATAAAGGTAAAGAACTTAGGGATGAATCCACTGGTCTTGCTACATTTTGCTGTATTCATTCCCCTTGAGAAACCTATTTTATCAAGTAGGCTATTACTTTGAGAAGAAAGAGACTCCTGTGGGTTAACTATAAATTTAGTTTGGAAAACTAATTTGAAAAACAACACCCAGCTATTGAAGGGAAAGTGAATTTTCCCTTCCCCAAACTGGTTGATTCTTTGTAGATTTCCATCTCAGAAGCTGCTTCCAGGGAGAACTTTAGCCTGGAGAGGGATGTGCCCTTCACTGCAGGGCATGGCCCATGTGCAGACATTGTATAGTATTTCTTGGTTTTATTTTTCTCCAGCAAGAAAGCCTGGATTAGAGATTTGTGGTGGGAAGAGGGAGCTGACTATTCCCAGCTATTTAAAGCCCAACCCAGCACAAACTAACGGGTGGTTATCACCCTTACCTCACAACTTTCTATCCTTCAGGATTCAACTTTTTTCTCTTCTGAGTATGGGCTAGTCACTTTCTTGGACTACGAGTCAGTGAGGTCAGGCTCCTTCTTGAGCAGTGTTCCCCAGTGGCTCAAGTAGGATTTGCTCAATACATTTGTGAAATGAGCAGAGCAAGTGAATGAATAAGTTAATGAGCCCTTATCCTGGTGTCTCAAAATTGCCCATTTTTTCGTCTGTCTTGCTAACTAAACTGAACATTGTCTTAGGGCAGAAGCTGTTTGCCTTGTTCACCAGTGCCAAGGGTAGTGCCTGATCAAAGTATTTCAAATATGGAAAGGAGGAAGGGACGGGGGATTTTGTTCCTCTAAGAGTTTTTCTCCCAGTTGGGAAGGTCAGATGAGCACATATGGAATAATCTGAGAACCATAAGCAGCTAAGCTGATATTCAGGGATATTCAGAGAGCACAAGATGCCCTGAGGAGATATCACACAAGTTGAAGAGGGACTGCCCAGGCACTTAGAGGACCACAAAGCTCTGTCCCAGGAAGAACCAGCCAGGATGACACACTCTGTGAGCCAAGTTTGGTGAGAACAGCATTGGAAATTTGGAAGTTTCTTAAAGGAATGGAAGTGTTGCTAATTGCTGATCAAAGGCAATTGGATTTAGTACACCAAATGATTAAGTGAATGAGAGCCCCAGGACCCTTTTCTCCAGCCTCATTGCCTAGAGCTAGGCTAAGATAAAAGCAGGGAGAATTTGGTCTCCCAGACAACACTGTCTTAATAGGCAGGACAACAATAGTCATACCTTTTTTTATTAAATCCACTCCCCGCTTTGTAATCTTTAGACACTTGACAAGTGCTTTGCATGAAAGGTTCACTCAGAATAGATGTAACAGCATGTAAGTGTCAGGAAAATCCACTAGATTTCTTGATCAGAATCCCTTGGTAAGTGATGGAATACAAACCCAAATGGAGGCCTAGGCATGGGAAGTTAGGCTACTGTACCCATTAGATTGCTGTTCCTAAATCAAACTAGTATGGGGATGTCTGTCCAACCTATATATACTAAACCTTCACCAATGAAACTCTATTTCTGCATTCCTTGATGTTAATCACCTCTCCTCCTGTTGCATATTTATACAGAATATTGGAGAGCTGACCTCAAATGCTAATCCCCTTGCAAAGTTTATTTCTGATTAGCTTTCTTTAAATGATAATTAACCATCCCTCAGATCTGAATTAGAACCAAGGTACTCACCTTTATGTGACACAATGTATATGCTAAAGTATTAAAGAAAGTGAATTACAGACAGCGCGGCACAGAGAATTATGAAAATTTCTGAGCTTAGAGAGACTTGGGATTATTGTGCATTGTGGGTGGGGTCTTCTTGGGCAATAAGGAGAGACTGTCGCCTGAGTGCAGAGGCACCAAACCTGACTCTACCTCAGATATGTCTGAAATCTCCTATCTCATAGCCATCATCTTCTTGGTTCCTGCCTTATCATCTTATGTCCTGAATTATTTTAACAGCTTCCTAACCAAACCGCCTGCCTCATATACTTCTCTCATCACTCCTCTCTCTGCCAGACAAATCCAGTCTCTTCAAAATCATCTGTGCATTCTCTCTAAAACACAATCTTGCTACAAAACTTGATGGTTTAAAACATGTCAGTGGCTTACCCACTCTTGACAGAATGAACTCCAAACCTCTTACCTCCCTAGCTTAGCTTAAATGCCCTCTATAATTTACCTTTTGCAGAGTCACCTCCTGCCATCTTCTGCTTTGCTACTGACACTTGGATTAATATAGAATGTTCTGGGGTTGCTCTCCTACCTGCTTTATCATGTTCATGTCTCAGTACCTTTGCATCAGATGCTCCCTCTTCTTCCCATTCACCCAACCTCATGTAACCAGCCCCTACTTATCCTACAACCGTTTCTCAGGATATAAAAGTAATATATGGGGGCGCCTGGGTGGCTCAGTGAGTTAAAGCCTCTGCCTTCAACTCAGGTCATGATCCCAGGGTCATGGGATCGAGCCCCGCATCGGGCTTTCTGCTCGGCAGGGAGCATGCTTCCCCCTCTCTCTCTGCCTACTTGTGACCTCTGTCTGTCAAATAAATAAATAAAATCCTTTAAAAAAAAAAGTAATATATGAAAATCAATTGTATATAAATGAGTAATGAATAATTGAAAATTGAATTAATTGTGATAGAATTGTTTATAATAGAATCAAAAAACATAAAGTACTTACCAATAAATTTAACAAAATACAGTTGACCCCTGGACAACATGGTTTTGAGCTGCACAGGTCTACTTATATGCAGAACTTTTTTGATAAGTACAGTACTTTAAGTGTACTTTATCTTCCTTAACTTTTTCTCTAGTTTATTTTAAAAATACAGTATATAATACCTATGGCATACCAAACATGCTAATCGACTGCTTATGTTATCAGTAAGGCTCGTAGTCAGTCAACAGTAGGCTACTAGTAGCTAAGTTTTGGGGGAGTCAAAAGTTATACATAAATTTTGGCATCCCTAACCCCCACATTGTTCAAGGACCAACTGCATATACAAGTCTTACATGTTAGTAACTATAAAACCTTGATAAGAAAAAAAGAAAACCCTAAATGCAGAGAGATCCTATGGTCATGAATTAGAGGACCCAATGTTATTAATATGTATTTTTCCCAAATTGACCTATAGATTGCAATCCCAGTCAAAATCCCAGCAGGTTTTTCTCTATGTATTGACAGACTGATCCTAAAGTGTATATGGAAAGTCAGTAGTTCTGGAATAGCCAAACAGTTTTGAAAAAGAAGTACAAAGTTAGAAGGCTTACACTACCTGATTTCAACACTTAGTGGAAAGCTTTAGTAAATGAGGACAGTGTGGTTTGGGCCCAAGAACAGACCTGTAATTCAGTGGAGCAGAACTGAGGATCCAGAAATAAGCCTTCACATATCCAGTCAATTGATTTTGACCAGTGTGACAAGATAATTCAAAGGAGAAGGAATAGTCTTCAATGACTAATGCTGGAACAATTGGACATCCAAATGTAAAAAATAAATGACACTCTACCCTTACCTCATGCCATAAATTAACTCAAACTGGATCATAGACCTAAATGTAACCTAAAACTATACAGTTTCTAAAAGAGAAAATAGAAGAATATCTTTATGATTTTGTGTTAGGCAAAAAACTTTAAAGACACAAAAAAGCACAAACCATAAAATTTTTAAAAATTGCTAAACTATGCAGCCATCAAAAGAAATGAAATCTTGCCATTTGCGACAACATGGATGGAACTAGAGCATATCATGCTTAGCAAAATAAGTCAAGCAGAGAAAGACAACTATCATATGATCTCCCTGATATGAGGAAGTGGTGATGCAACATGGGGGCTTAAGTGGGTAGGAGAAGAATTAATGAAACAAGATGGGATTGGGAAGGAGACAAACCATAAGTGACTCTTAATCTCACAAAACAAACTGAGGGTTGCTGGGGGGAGGGGGTTTGGGAGAAGGGGGTGGGGTTATGGACATGGGGGAGGGTATGTGCTTTGGTGAGTGTTGTGAAGTGTGTAAACCTGGTGATTCACAGACCTGTACCCCTGGGGATAAAAATATATGTTTATAAAAAATAAAAAATTTTAAAAAATTGCTAAACTTTATCAAAATTAAAATGTTCTATTCAAAAGCCATTGTATGATAGGATATAATATCTATCAAGATAGGTAGGTAGGTAGGTAGATACATAGATACATAAATAGAGACATTTATCATAGGGAATTGGTTCTCCCACAATTATGGAGACCAAGAAATTCCATGGTCTGTTCTCTGAAATCTGGAGATTCAGAAAAACTAGTAGTGTGATTTAGTGTCAAGTCCAAAAAACTAAGAGCCAGGAGAGCTGAAGGTATAGATTCCTGTCCAACTCAAAGACCTCAGAAACAAGAGCACTAAGGCAGAGGATCGATGCCTCAGCTCAAGCAAGCAGACATAAAGAAAAAAATGGTGAATTTGTCTGCCTTTGTTCCTATTTGTTCTTTTATAGGCCCTCAATGGATTGGATGATGCCCACCCACAATGAAGAGATCAATTTATTCTACTGAATCCACCAACTCAGAAGCTGATCTTACCTGGAATGTCCTTACAGACACACCCAGAAGTAATATTTAATCTTAATATCCATTGGCTAAACAGATGACACATAAATTTAACCATCCAGGCACTGTTAAGAAAATGAAAGGACAAGTCGTAGTCAGAGTGAAAATATTTTCAGAGCAAACATTCAGTGAAGGACTTATGTCCAGAATACATAAAGAACTCTCAGAAGAGAAATGAACAATCCAATTAAAAATGGGGTAAAGAATTTGGGCAGACACTTTACCAAAGGAGATTTACACATGAGAAAAAAAAACATGAATATGTTTAATATCATCAGTCATCAGGGAACTGCAAATTAAAACCACAATGAGATACATCAATATACCGGTTGGAATGGAAGGAAAAACCAAAGATACCAAGTGTCAGTTGAGAATACAGAGCAACTGGGACTCTCATAAGTTGCTGTTGGGAACACAAAAAGATACAGCCTCTTTTGAAAACACATGGGCAGTTTCTTATAAAGTTAAATGTATACTTCCCATAAGACCCAGCAAACTCACCCAGGTATTAATCTAAGATAAATAAAACTTATATTCAAACAAAAAGCTTTTCATAAATATTTATAGCAGTTTTATTCGTTATCATCAAAAACTGGAAATAACCCAAGCGAACCTCAATTGATAAATAGATGAACTTGTAGAATATTACTCTACAGTAGAAAGGAAAGAAATACTGATACATACAACAACATGACTGAATTCCAAGTGGATTTGAGACTGATTATAAAAATCAGACTCAAAAATCTACTTACTTTATGGCATTCTGGTAAAGGTAACACAAACAGAAACACAGATCAGTGGTTAACAGGAGCTAGTAGAGGTAAAGGGCTAATTGGAAAGAAATATGGGGGGAATTGGGGGAAATGATGGAACTGTTACATGTCTTCCTTGTAGTGATGGTTATACTACTGAATACATATGTCAAAATAAAACCATACACTAAAAGGTCAGATTTTACTGTTTGTAACTTATGCCTCAATAATTTTGTTTCAAAGAATTTAAGAATATTTAAGAGTTTTTGGTAATGTCAAGACCTCAGTGATTCCATGAGCACTGTGCTTCGGCCCTTTATTAATTTTTAAAATTCCTTAAACTTGTTGGAGGTACCCATTTTCTAACAATTACTTTTGTTGATAGTCATTTGACTCTGGTCTGCAAAGAGAAATGCAAAAAGTTTTCTTTCCCCTTTGTTTTCTTTTTTCTTTTCCTCTCTTTATCTCTCCCTCTTTCTTTAGTAAAAGTATACTTTCATATGTTGCTGATAGTAGGTCTGGAGATAGATTTATATCACCATTGAAAAGATGATCCTAGTTGCTGAAAATTTCTCTCTCTCTCATCCTTTTTCAATAGACATTTTCAAACATTTACACAAGTAGTCAGAAGAGTTTGACATCCACATAACCATCACCCAACTTCAACAACTATCATTTTATGACCAACCTTGTTTCAACTATACCATTACCCACCCCTTACCTTAGGTTATTTGGCAGCAAATTCCAGACATATCATTTCTTCTGTCAATATTCAGTATGTATGTATCTCTAAAATATAAAGATTTTATTTAAAAATAACTACTTCTATTATTATATCTAAAAATATAATAAATTCTTTGATACTATTAAATTTTGTATTCACATTTTCAATTATCTCATAATTTTTTTAATATATATTGTTCATGTTTAAACATGTTTAAATGTTTAAACATTTCCTTGACACAGGATCCAAACAAGGTCCATACAATTATTTGGTTATGTTTCTTATACCTTTTTAATCTATAGGTTTTTTCCCTCCATTTCTTTTTCTTTTTATGAACATTATTTTTAGAACAGTTTTAAGTTTATAAAAAAGTTGGGAAGATAATAGAGAGCATTCTTATATACCCTTTATCTAGTTTCTCAATTAGTAACATCTTACTTTAGCATGGCACATTTATTACAACAAATGAACCAATATAGATACCTTATTATTAACTAAAGTCCATACTTCATTCAGATTTTCTTAGTTTTTACCTAATGTCATTCTGTTCCATAACATGGTATCCTACCTAGGATACCATGTTACATTTTTAAAAATTTATTTTTCTATTTTTAATTAACATATATGTATTATTTGCTTCAGGGGTACAGATCTGTGAATCATCAATCTTACACAATTCACAGCATTCACCATAGCACATACCCTCCCTAATGTCCATCACCCAGCCACCCTATCCCTACCCCCCAACCCTCAGCAATCCTCAATTTGCTTCCTGAGATTGAGTCTCTTATTGTTTGTCTCCCTCCCGATCCCATCTTGTTTCATATTTTCCCTCCCTGCCCCCATGACCCCCTGCTCTGCCTCTCAAATTCCTCATATCAGAGAGATCATATGATAATTGTTTTCTCTGAGTGACTTATTTTGCTTAGCATAATACCCTCTAGTTCCATCCATGGCATTGCAAATGGCAGGATTTCAGAGGGGTTTTGATGGTTACATAGTATTCCATTGTGTGTATATATGTATATGTGTGTGTGTGTATATATATATATATACACACACACATATATACATGTATATATACCAAATCTTCTTTGTCCACTCATCTGTTGATGGACATCTAGGTTCTTTCCATAGTTTGGCTATTGTGGACATTGCTGCTGCAAACATTCAGGTTCACGTGCCCCTTTGGATCACTACATTTGTATCTTTTTTTTTTTTTTTTGTAATATTTTAGTTATTTGAGAGAGAGACAGTGAGAGAGAGCATGAGAGGGGAGAAGGCCAGAGGGAGAAGCAGACTCCCCATGGGGCTGGGAGCCTAATGCCGGGCTCAATCCCAGGACTCTGGGATCATGACCGGAGCTGAAGGTAGTTGCTTAACCAACTGAGCCATCCAGGGGCCCCTACATTTGTATCTTTAGGGTAAATACCCAGCAGTGCAATTGCTGGGTCATAGGGGTAGCTCTATTTTCAACTTTGTGAGGAACCTCTACACTGTTTTCCAGAGTGGCTGCACCAGCTTACATTCCCACCAACAGTGTAGGAGTGTTCCCCTTTCTCTGCATCCTCACCAACGTCTGTTGTTTCCTGAGTTTCCTGTGTGAAGTGATATCTCATTGTGCTTTTCATTTGTATTTCCCTGATGCTGAGTGATGTCGAGTATTTTTCATGTGTCTGTTGGCCATTTGGATGTCTTCTTTGCAGAAATGTCTGTTCATGTCTTCTGCCCATTTCTTGATTGGGTTATTTGTTCTTTGGGTGTTGAGTTTGATAAGTTCTTTATAGATTTTGCATATAAGCCCTTTATCTGATATGTCATTTGTGAGTATCTTCTCTCATTCTGTCGGTTTACTGTGCAAGGCTTTTGATCTTGATGAAGTCTGAATAGTTCATTTTTTCACTTGCTTCCCTTGCCTTTGATGATGTTTCTAGGAAGAAATTGCTGCAGCTGGGATTGAAGAGGTTGTGGCCTGTGTCTCCTCAAGAATTATGATGGATTCCTGTCTCACATCGAGGTCTTTCATCCATTTTGAGCCTATTTTTGTGTGTGGTGTAAGGAACTGGTCCAGTTTCATTCTTCTGCATGTGGCTGTCCAATTTTCCCAAAACCAATTTTGAAGAGACTCTCTTTTTTCCACTGGACGTTCTTTCCTGCTTTGTTGAAGATGAGTTGACCATAGAATTGAGGGTCCATTTATGGGCTCTCTATTCTGTTCCATTGATCTGTGTTTGTGTTTTTGTGCCAGTACCATACTGTATTGATGATGACAGCTTTGTAATAGAGCTCGAAGTCTGAAATTGTGATGCTGCCAACTTTGTTTTTCTTTTTCAACATTCCTTTGGCTATTCAGGGTCTTTTCTTGTTCCATATAAATTTTAGGATTATTTGTTCCATTTCTTTGAAAACAATTGATGGAATTTTGATAGGGATTACATTAAATGTATAGGTTGCTTTAGGTAGCATAGAAATTTTAACAATATTTGTTTTTCCAATCCATGACGTGGAATGTTTTTCCATTTCTTTTTGTCTTCCTCAATTTCTTTCATGAGTACTTTATAGTTTTCAGAGTACAGATTCCTTGCCACTATGGTTAGGTTTATTCCTAGTTATCTTATGACTTTTGGTACAGCTGTAAATGGGATCAACTCCTTAATTTCTCTTTCCCTGTCTTGCTGTTGGTGTATAGAAATGCAACTGATTTCATGCATCGATTTTATATCCTAACACTTTACTGAATTCCTGTATGAGTTCTAGCAGTTTTGGAGTGGAGTCTTTTGGGTTTTCAAATAAAGTATCAAATCATCTGCAAAGAGTGAAAATTTGACTTCTTTTTTCCCTTTTGGATGCCTTTTATTTCTTTTGGTTGTCTGATTGCTGAGTCCAGGACTTCTAATATTATGGTAAATAGTGGTGGTGATAGTGGACATTCCTACTGTGTTCCTGACCTTAGGGGGAAAGCTCTCAGTTTTTGCCCATTGAGAATGATATTTGTTGTAGATTTTTCATAGATGGCTTTGATGATATTGAGATATCTACCCTCTATCCCTACACTGTGAAGAGTTGGAAGGAAGGATGTTGTACTATGTGAAATGCTTTTTGGCATCTATTGAGAATATCATATGGTTCTTGTCCTTTCTTTTGTTAATGTATTATATCACATTGATTGATTTGTGGATGTTGAACCAACCTTGTAGCCCAGGAATAAATCCCACTTGATTGTGGTGAATAGTACTTTAAATGGACTGTTGGAGTGTATTAGCTAGTATTTTAATGAGAATTTTTACATCCATGTTTATCAGGGATATTGGTCTGTAATTCTTTTTTTATGGGGTCTTTGTCTGGTTTTGGGATCAAGGTAATGCTGGCCTCATAGAACAAATTTGGAAGTTTTCCTTCCATTTCTGTTTTTTGAAACACTTTCAGGAAATAGGTATTAATTCTTCTTTAAATGTTTGGTAGAATTCCTCTGGGAAGCCATCTGGCCCTGGGCTCTTGTTTGTTGGGAAATTTTTAAAAATTTATTTTTTATTTTCAGCATAACAGTATTCATTATTTTTGCACCACACCCAGTGCTCCATGCAATCCGTGCCCTCTATAATACCCACAACCTGGTACCCCGACCTCCCACCCCCCACCCCTTCAAAACCCTCAGATTGTTTTTCAGAGTCCATAGTCTCTCATGGTTCACCTCCCCTTCCAATTTCCCCTAACTCTCTTCTCCTCTCTATCTCCCCATGTCCTCCATTTGTTATGTCCTCCATAGCTATTTGTTATGCTACATAAATAAGTGAAACCATATGATAATTGACTCTCTCTGCTTGACTTACTGTTGGGAAATTTTTGATGACTGCTTCAATCTCCTAACTGGTTATGGGTCCGTTCAGGCTTCCTATTTCTTCCTGGCTCAGTTTTGGTAGTTCATACATCTCTATCTCTAAGAATGCATCCATTTCTTTCAGATTGTCAAATTTGCTGGTGTATAGTTGCTCATATTATGTTCTTTTAATTGTTTGTATTTCTTTTGTGTTGGTTGTGATCTCTCTTCTTTCATTCATGATTTTAAGTATTTGGGTCCTTTCTCTTTTCTTTTTGATAAGTCTGGCCGCGAGTTTTTCAGTCTTACTAATTCTTTCAAAGAACAAGCTCCTAGTTTCATTGATTTGTTCTACTGTTCTATTGGTTTCTATTTCATTTATTTCTGCTCTGATCTTTATGATTTCTCTTCTCCTGCTGGGTTTAGGCTTTCTTAGGTTGTTCTTTCTACAGCTCCTTTAAGTGTAGGATTAGGTTGTGTATTTGAGACCTTTCTTGTTTCTTGAGAAAGCTTGTATTGCTATATACTTTCCACTCAGGACTGTCCTTGCTGTGTCTCAAAGATTTTGAACAGTTGTGTTTTCATTTTTATTTGTTTCCATGAATTGTTTCAATTCTTCTTTAATTTCCTGGTTAACCCATTCATTTTTTAGTAGGATGCTCTTTAGCCTCCATATATTTGAGTTCTTTCCAACTTTCCTCTTGTGGTTGAGTTCTAGTTTCAAAGCACTATGGTCTGAAAAATATGCAGGGAATGATCCCAGTGTTTTGGTACCAATTGAGACCTGATTTGTGACCCAGGATGTGATCTATTCTGGAGAATGTTCCATGTGCACTAGCAAAGAATATGTATTTTGTTGCTTTGGGATGGAATGTTCTGAATATATCTGTGATGTCCTTCTGGTCCAGTGTGTCATTTAAAGCCTTTATTTCCTTTTTGATCTTTTCCTTAGATGATCTATTTCAGTGAGGGAGGTGTTAAAGTCCCCTACTATTATTGTATTATTATTGATGTGTTTCTTTGATTTTGTTATTAATTGGTTTATCTAAATTCACTGCTCCCATGTTAGGGGCATAGATTTTTTAAATTGTTAGATCTTCTTGTTGGACAGACCCTTTGAGTATGATGTAGTGTCCTTCCTCATCTCTTATTATAGTCTTTGGCTTAAAATCCAATTTATCTGATATAATGATTGCCACTGTAGTTTTGTTTTGATGTCCATTAGTAAGGTAAATTGCTTTCCACCCCCTCACTTTAAATCTGGAGGTGTCTTTGGGCCTAAAATGAGTTTCTTATAGATAGTATATGGATAGGTCTTGTTTTTTTTTATCCATTTTGATACCCTTTGTTTTTTGATTGGAGCATTTAGACCATTTACATTCAGGGTAACTATTGAAAGATATGAATTTAGTGCCATTGTATTGCCTGTAAGGTGACTGTTAAAGTGTATTGTCTCTGTTCCTTTCTGGTGTGTTACATTTAGACTCTCTCTTTGCTTAGAGCACCCTTTTCAATATTTCCTGTAGGGCTGGTTTGGTGTTTGCAGATTCTTTTAGTTTTTGTTTGTCCTGGAAGCATTTTATCTCCCCTTCTATTTTCAATGACAACCTAGCTGGATATTGTATTCTTGGCTGTATATGTTTCTTGTTTAGTGATCTGAATGTATCATGCCAGTCCTTTCTCACCTGCAAGATCTCTGTTGATAGGTCTGCTACCAATCTAATATTTTTTCCATTGTTTTTTACAGACCCCTTGTCCCGAGCTGCTTTCAGGAATTTCTCTTTGTCACTGAGATTTGTAAGTTTTACTATTAGATGATGGGTTGTGGACCTGTTATTATTGATTTTGAGGGGATTTCTCTGTGCCTCCTGGATTTTGATGCTTGTTTCTTTTGCCAAATTAGGGAAATTCTCTGATATAATTAACTCCTATTTACCTTCTTCCCTTCTCTCTCTTTCTTCTTCTTCTGGGATCCCAATTATTCTAATATTGTTTTTTCTTATGATATCACTTAACTCTTGAATTCTCTCCTCATGGTCCATTAGTATTTTGTCTCTTTTTCTCAGCTTCTTTATTCTCCATCATTTGGTCTTCTATATCACTAATTCTCTCTTTAGCCTCATTTATCCTCTCAGTAAGAGCCCCGTTGTTTTTTTTTTTTTTTTTATTGTACCTCATTAATAGCTTTTTAAATTTCAACTTGGTTAGATTTTAGTTCTTTTATTTCTCCAGAAAGGGATTCTCTAATATCTTCCATGCTTTTTTCAAGCCCAGCTAGCACCTTGATAATCATCATTCTGAACTCTAGTCCTGAACTCTAGTTCTCACTAATGTCCATATTGATTAGGTCCTAGCCATTGGTTCTGCCTCTTGCTCTTTTTTTTTTTTTTTTTTTTTTGAGGTTGGTTTTCCACCTTGTCATTTTATCCAGATAAGAATAGGTGAATGAGGGACGCCTGGGTGGCTCAGTTGGTTAAGAATAGGTGAATGAGAGAACAAAATACTAAAAGGGTAGCAATGACCCCAGAAAAATATACACTAATCAAATCAGAAGAGACCCAAAACGAGGGGGAGAAGAAAGGGGGATATATATATATATATATATATATATATATATATATATTATAATATATTTTAAGTAAATATATATAATATATATATATTTTAAGTAAATATATATATTATATATATTTTGGGTGTATTTTGGTCTGTTAGAAGAAACCGCCTTCCAAATTTTTAAAGAAAGAAAAACTTATATATGTACAAAATTAAGGGTAAACACAAGGAAGGGATGGAATATAAATGTAAGGATGAAAATTAAAATAGATTCCAAAAAAATATTGATAGGAAGTTGGTCGAAAAAAGAAAAAAAAAAGAGGAAAGAATGTGATCAGGCCGGTGACTAGAAAAAAGCCATGCACTAGATTTAGGGTATATTTTGATCTGCCAGAAGAAACTATATCCCAAAAGTTTAAAGAAAGAAAAACCTGTAAGTATACAAAAAATAAGGATTAAATATAATGAAGGGATAGAATATGATTATAATAATGAAAATTTAAAAAAGATTTTTAAAAAGTATTGATAAGATAAAATAGTCTAAAAATGTTAAAATAGGAAATAGGAAAAATTTAGAAAAATAGAATATGAAAAAAATTTAAAAATTTAACTTTTAAAGACTAAAGAATCACAGGGGAAAAAGCCATGAATTCTATGTGCTGTGTTCCCATAGCTCTGAAGTTTTGCAGTTCTCATTGATCAGTGAATATGGAATTGGCTGGATGTTCTTGCTGATCTTCTCCGGGAGGGGCCTTTTGCAGTGATTCTCAACTGAGGCAGAATTGCCTTGCCCTTGCCAGGGGCCTGGCTAACTAATCTGCTCCGGTTCACTCTCAGGAGCTTTTGTTCCCTGAATGCTTTCCGCATAGCTTTGGAGGATGAGCATGAAAATGGCGGCCTCCCAATCTCTCACCCTGGAGGAGCCCATAGCTTGGGACCACACTCCTCAGTGCGCCCTCAGAGAAAAGCCGTCAATCCCTCCTGTCTCCCTGGTCTCCGGCCGCAATCCATGCTCACCTGGCCTGTGAACGAGCATTTCTGTCTCTGGCACCTGGCCCCGTTTGTAGTCTCCAAACCCAGCAGAGTCCTGCAATATGCTTATGCACTGCTCCTCCTGGGGTTGGAAGAGGAGTCTCTCTGGATCAGCCAGTTGTGGGGTCCCTGATTGAAGAGCAGTGGCCTGTCTGTTCCATGGATCATGGTTTAAGGTAACCCCGAGCTGAGAGCCCACTGCTTGTCTCTGTCTCTGTAGCCAGCTTCCCTGCTCTGCTACCTGGGAGCTCTGCCACACTCAGACACCCCCACATCCACAGTCTTTCTGTGAACCCACAAAGACCACACTGTCCCCATGAGGGCTTCAACCCCTGCTGGAGTGAGGTCCCTCAGTGGAGCAGACTTCTAAAAGTTCCGATTATGTGCTCTGCTGCTCTACTACTTGCCAGGAGCCAGCCCCTCCTACCACGGTCTCTTCCCGTGTATCCCCTTGGATTCACTTCACCACACGTCCTACCTTCCAGAAAGATCACTTTTCTGTTCCCAGAATTGCTCTTCTTCTTCTCTTCAATATCCTGTTGCGTTTGTAGGTGTTCAGAATGGTTTGATAACTATCTAGCTGAACTCATGGGACCCAATGGTATTTAGGTCTCCTACTCCTGCACCATCTAGCTCCACCCCCACCATGTTACATTTAATGTCTCCTCTTGGCTATGGCAGTTTCTCAAACATTCCTTGTTTTTCATAATCATAACAGTTTTGAAGTACTGGTCAGATATTTGGCAAAATGTCCCTATATTGAGATTTGTCTGTTTTTATCATGCTTATACCAAGTATATGGGTTTGGGGGAATATTATAGGGGTAATATATAATTCTCATTACAGCATATCACAGGTGCATACTGTTAATGTGCCTTCACATGGTTGATGTTGACCTTGATTACCTGGCTGAGATAATTTTTGTCAGGTTTACCCACAGTAAAGTTATATCTTTTTTCACTTTTCCTATACTGTATTGTTTAGAAGGATGTTATTATGCACAGCCCACACTTAAGGAGTGGAGAATTATGAGCCATATCCTTGAGGGTAGAATATTGACATAAATTTTTTGGAACTCTTTTGCATGGGAGATTTATCTCTTCCTTCTCCCACTTTAATTACTTATTTACCTAATTATTTATTTATTCAATCATTCACTTATATTCATGTGGACTCATGGATATTCATTTTAATTTTTCAGTTATAATAGTAATAATAATAATAATTTCCTTTTTTAAATTGCTCCACCTTTGGGTATTGGAAATTTTTCCAGTCTGTCTCTGTGTGCCTTTTATACACTCCATCATTATGGTGGGTTGTTTTTGATTATTCCCTTGCTTTGGGAGACTATAAAATACTCCAAGTACATTTTTCATTTCCTATCCAGTCCTAGGAGTAGCCATTTCTCTAAGGAGCCCTGGTTCCTTTTATTGGAGAAGGGTTTTAGAAATAAAACTTTGGACTCTGTGAGCATTCATTGTTCTAGGCCCTCTCAGCTGACAGAGAAAGAAAATATACATGTGTATTCTTACCTGTGTATATATGTATATCAACAAATATTTCTGTTTTAACCATCTGTATATGTATTAAACTAAATATGAGTTCATACTGATGTCTTCAACTTTAATCCATTGGCACTAGGATCATTCTGGCCACCTTCCTTTACTTATCTGTGAATTCTTACTCCAACAGTGAGAAACCTGGCTCTTACTACTCACCATCCACTTACTTAATTGTTTAATTACAGAATACATGTGTAGTAGTATCAGAATTGTTTACACGAGGAAACAACTTTATCCACTAGGATACAGTACTTACATGCTGTTTCTCTTGCTTTTAGTCTTGTACACTCCACTCATTTCCAAAGTTGCGTAGGTAACTTGATGGTTATATTAAGCATACTGTATGACCCAGCCATTCTACTCAGGTGGTTACCCAAGAGAAATGTAATCATATGTTCATGCAAAGAATTATATACAAGTGTTCATAGCACCTTCATTTTTAACAGCCCAAAACTAAAACAACCCAAAATGTCTATTAATAGAAAAATGGATAAACAAATTTGATACAGCCAAACACTAAGATACTACTCAGCAGTAAAAAGGAATGAACTATTAATACGTGCATAATATAATGAATCTCTAAATGATTATACTGAATGAAAGAATCCAGACACAATCTGTATATATGTATATAAATACCTACATGTATATGTATACACGTATGTGTACATACATATATGTTATATATGTGTGTATATATACATATATGTGTGTATATATGTATATAGATAAATCAACATATATATATATATTGATTTATTTAATGACAGCTGTTCTGTAGTGACCTGGGGATGGAAGGGTTTAGAGGAGAGGCAGGAAAGAGAGTTTATAAAGGGGCATGATGGGGAATGATAGATATATTCACTCTCTCGACAGTGGTAATAACTTCATGGGAGAAAACATATGGCAAAGTTACCCAATTGTACAGTTTAAATATGTATAATTTACTACATACTCATTTTACCCCAATAAAAAAGTATATGTCTAATATTCTTTATCCTTTTTCATTCTAGGGCAGTGCTTCTTAAACTTTAATTTACACATGAATTCCCCTGACGGGGACCTGAGCCGAAATCAAGAGGTCACTCAACCGTCTGAGCCACCCAGGTGCCCCAGTAATTTCTATTTTCATCATTGCTTCTATACTAGATTGGAATTCTGCTGTGGGAAAGAAGAGTTCCTTCTCCCACTTTACTTATTTACCTGATTATTTATGTCAGAATGGGCTCATAGATATTTATTTTATTCTCTGCATTATATAATCTACTATCAACATTCATTTTGTTGCTCAAATTATCCCAGATTTCACAATTCAGAAGAGCCGCTTGAATTTGGCCAGTGTGTCCTTTTAACACTGTCCCTGCAATTGTTTGTTCATGTCTTTTGTTCATTTTTCTCTCAAGTTCTTGATCTTTTGTCCCTTTATGTTCAAGAGGTATTAGAATTATTAACCCTTTGTCTTTGACAGATGTGACAAATCTTCTTTTTGCATTTTATACTATATGAATATAATACTTATTTTAGAGATTTTTTTAAACTATGCAAGAACACGTTTTGTAGGAACTGAAAAGAAGAAAAAATATGTCAAGTTGTAGGTTGGGAGTGATTTTACTTCAGTTTTTAGTCAGCACTGCTTTTGACCCTCAGGATTTTGACTTGCCCTTTCTCTTAGGAACCCTGCAAGTGAAGGCAGAATGTGCCAACTAGGAGGCTTGCTGAGTGACCAGGTGTGCAGCTGGAGGTGAGCCCTGACTCTTGCTCTTGCTTTCCTTCTTTTAGTACATGTGTCTGTGCAGTGGCACCTGGTCCAGGAAATAAACAGCAGATTACGTGCATGACTTATTTTCCCTCCCTGTGGCCTCCCCATGCTCCAGCAAAAATTGCAGGAATGTCGCTCTTGGAGGCCTGTCAGAACTTCTTTTCTAAATATAAATGCAGAGACACTAAAAATAAGCAGTGGTAAAGGTGAGTTTGGTTTGTTCCTGCAATGTCAGTAAACCGAGAATATAATCTTAGCTGTCAAGGAGCCAGAAAGGAACAGGTAGGTGTCCACTTCTAACTAGACTTCTGTGAGTGAGAAGAGAAACTGTCTGAGGATTGCCGTAATACTTTGATTTTTTTCTTGAGTTGTGTTGAGGGCAGGGGAGCAGGAATATTGCTATTCCATCATAATTTTGTTCCATCATCCTTAGCCAACATGGTCCACAGGAAAGGAATTGAGATCAACCATGGTAGGAAGAAGGCAATGGTAACTCTCTGAATCATTAGGTGAGAAACAAGACAGTTGAACAGTGCAGATTGCATAGAATCATGAGTCAACCAGGAGAGTCATGTGCCTGGCATAGTGTCTGTCCCATAGTGTGCCATTAATATATGCATGAAGAAATGAATTAGAAGTTGTCCTGTACTGCTTTGTGTTGTTCTTAGGGAGTCTGAAGGCTGGTGTTATATACTGTAAGAGTCCATATGAGAAAGGCAAGGCAGAGAATGAAGGGGCAAGAGTCTTAAGCAGAAACTCTGATGTAGGCAGAACTATAAGTACAGCCAGCAGGTGGGGATCTGGACAGGATCTGCCAGTATGCAACTGCACAAAATACAGTGGGCAACTATGGCAGCAGGTAATCCAAGGCGTACCTGCAATCCAAGGGCCCACACCCGCAAACAAGGTCCAGCCCCACCAACACCTATCCCAACAGTCTGAGAAAGCAGAAAGAACACTTCCTGCAGTATATAATCCAATTTATATAACCAGTTATCGGGCAATATTATCTGCTCAGCAATATTACATATCAAATATTCATATGGTCTCAGTTACTGTAAGAAATACTTTCCTCAGCTGCCTCTGGCCTTTCCACTCTTCCAGACAAATACATCCTATATAACCAACTACAGACATTCCTCTGGTGAGATTGTATTCTCCTACTCTTCCAAATCTTTCTTTGTTCTCTTCACTTTGCCTGTGATACCATTCATTTACTGATTCCTTTGTTCATCCAAGAACAGTTTTATTGATTTGTTCACCAATTAAGATTGATTTTTAAATTTCCTAGTTAATTTATTGATTGCCATTTATGTTCTTATCACTGTGCTTGGTGCCAGGGATATTGTGGTAAAAAACTGACGTGGCACCTGCCCTCTTGGGAGAGAGAGAGAAAATAAACAAATTGAAACAAATATTTACCTACGTATTGTGATTGGTGCTAAGAAGGAAATGACTATGCTAGCAGAAAAAATACCAGATGGGACCAACTATAGAGTGATTAGGCCTCCTGGCCACCTGCCTTGGGAAGCATTTCCTCACCAGCCCACACACCCACCCCCATTCAATCAATCACTCTTCTTTGCCCTCCAAAGTCATTTGCTTCTACTTTTGACTTGAAATCTCTCTCTCTCTCTAGTAGTTAGTTGTTTCTGTATCTAAGCCTCTAAGTAATTAAACTATTAGTTCTTTCAATGCAAGGAAGGTAGAGGAAAAAGCACATGGAATTTGGGAGTCAGTTGACCTAACTATGAATTACAGTCTTCCATGTAAACACAGGGGTAGTGTGTAGATGTAAACACAGGGATGGCTCATAATTTTAGTCCAGGTTCCTTGGAAGCAGAACTGGAGGTATAAAGGCTGTGTACAGGTAGTTTATTTGAGAAGAAACTGCAAGGACTAGAAGTGAGGGTTTGAAAAGTGAAATAGAGAAGAAGGAAGAGCCAACACAAGGATGCATTATTGAGTTGGCCACTGCTGCACGCGATGAGCCCCTGAACCTTGAGAGGAGCCCCTTAAAATGGGTCTCTGATGACTGAGGGAGCCCACAGGAGCACAGACACCCCTTCATTCCTAAGTCTGACAATATTTAAGCCTACATTTGATGCAACAGGCTGCCCATCTGAGATGACAGAGGCACCCCAGGGCAGGAAGCAGGAGTGCACACCCAAGGACAGATGCTGTCCAGTTGTATCTGAGTGAAGCTGGGCAGTCCCTCGGCTGATACAGTGGTGACTGGAGTGAGGGGTACGATGGGAGGGTTTTTAAAGTTAAGGTGTCTGATACCCTGATTGGGAAAAGAAATAGAGTAACAACACCTGCTCCTTTGGCATGTGTAAGTTAAATGAAGTGCCCTGTGTGGCAGTGTTCTGTACCTGGGCAAAAACTTGTACAAGTACTAGCCACTATTATGTCATAGCAATCTTCAGCTTATAACTTCAGGAAAACTCTTGGCATACAATTTAAAAACAAATGTTATGTGAATAAGGAAGGGTAGCAAACACAGAGATATCCCAGGCTCTTTGCTGAAGGTTCCTACCCATGTTAAGATAAAATAAATAAATAAATAAATATATATATATATATATATATATATATATATATATATATACACACACACACACACACACACACACACACACACATATGTATATTTTCTCACTCACTCCAGGCTCCGTCCATTAGATGTGAACAAAGTAAATGGTGGCATAAGAGGTACTTTTGAGGTAGCTACCTTGAAAAATTTATTGAGGCCATGCCCTTAAGAGAAGAGAGCTGAGGAAGTGTTTATTTGCCTATGAAATGTGACCTCATTCATGGGCTTGATTTCTTTTGGTTTTGCCCAGTGTCTGACAAAATATTCAAATCAGAATCTGAGTGGGAAATTGTTCAGAGTTAGAAGAGAGTGTTCTCTCTGTCATAAAAGCTTATAAACCATGAGGAAAGCAGGGCAAAGCAAATTACATTCAGTCATAAACCATAAAACAGGAGTAGCATGCTGACAGAGTCAATAGTCACACATGATAACAGATTAACTGGATTGAGGTCAGGCAACGCCAACCAGGGGAGATTTCATTTTATTACAACCTACTTCATTTCAATTAGCACTTGCAGATCCTATGATAGGCAGAGCCAGTCAGTGTTGGGCAATGGGGCTGCAGAAATAGTGAGGGTGACAGACAAGAAAATTAGCAGTGAGAACAAGTGTCATAAATGCTATCAAGGGAGCTGCCCAGAGGTGTTAATGGAGTGCAGAAAATGGGTACAAGTAAAGGGCACTTAAGTCATCTTGCAGGAAAATAGAGAAAGGCCAAGACTGTTTTCCTAAAAGAAGAGATACTTCACCTACACCTCGAGGGAGGACTAGACATTAATTGGATGGTGTAAAGGGAAGAGGTCATGTTAGGCAGAGAGAATAGCTGCGAAAAGCCCTAGGGGTGGGAGGGACCATGGTGCTTTGGAGGAACTGCAAGAGACTCAGCATTCAGGAGCAGGAGAACATGTAGGATGTGGTGAGCAATGAGGCTGCAGGAATTAGTTAGGGGGAGGGTCATATGGAGCCTTCTCTGTCAGACTGATGGATCCGAACTTGTCTATGGGGAAAAAAGGTAAGTCACAGAAGGATTTTAAGCAATGAGGTGATGCAATCCTATCAGTGCTTTCTAGAAGGATACCTCTGACCATGGTGTAAGAGTGGAAGGAAAAGTGGGATGGTATACGTGTGAGTGCAGAGAGCTCAGTTTGGAAATGACTGTAGTGGTAAGTCTGGCGTTAGAAGACAATGACCTGTGGCGGTATATTAGCAATAGAGAAGAGGTAATAAATTCCTAAAGGGAAACAATGTGCTGTTGATCAGTTGTTTGAATGTGGAAGACAAGGGAGGAGATGGACCAAGTGGATGATGGTGCCATTTGGTAGAGAAAAGAAAGGACTTCATGGAGAAGGTAGAGCAGAGCTGGAAGAAGAGCGGAACTATGGTTGGAGGAGACATCTACTTGGAATGTTTTACTTTTCTCTCTTTGCCCTTGGGACATGGGTTCCTTTTATAAAATTTTTGCACATGGAAAAGAATATGGTCCTCAAAGTTCAGGACCTCTACGTATGGTTGTATGGTCTATGCTCTGCAAAAGGATTCTGGTGTAGGAGAGTAAGTAGGGCTGAAATGTGGTCTATGCACTCTCCTTAGATGTGTCTGGCCAGGGGCATGTCTGCCTGGAGGAAGGGGCACCTGTGCTTTCCATCTGCCTCTCTAGATCCAGATCCCACCCTTCCCTCTCCTCTGTTCCTTGCATGACTGGCCTCTGTGGATGGCATTCCTTGGCCCCACCTTCTGGCTGGTTCTACCAACAGGAGGCACTGGTCATATCAAAGGGAAGAGTTTTAGTCTCTCTTGGCTCCTTCTCTACTAGGTGGCCATCAATGGTCTTTCTCCCTTTACTGAGGGTCACGGCTCCTATAACTACAACTCCTGTCAGGTTTTGAGCACAGGATTCTCTCCTCTTGCTCCTCAAGGATGGGATGGTAATGGCTTCCTACCATTGCTAGCTCCAGGGTGCTGGGCCATTTCTTGTGGATATCCCTAAAACCTGCCCACGCCTTTGTAAATGGTGTATTCCTTACACTCTTCTCAGTTATTCAGTCCTAAGTTGTCATTGGTTTCTTGCCAGAACCAGAACTGATTCAGAATATTTTTCTGATTAACGTGAAGCAACGTCTTCCTTCACTTATCTATGTGCCCGTGCAGCAATGCCAGGCATAGGGGCCCATGTTTCTAATACTTACAAAGGTGCTGTATTAGCAAGGGGGTGCCCATAGGCTCTGAAACAAGGCAATTTCAATGCATCAAGAAAGTAGGTCCAGGCTAGCTTTTCAGTCTGACGCAAAGTTTGAGTTGTTTCCAACAGAAAGACAGAAGACAGAAGATAGTAGTTGTCTGAGTGCATTCAGGCTCCTACAACAAAGTGCCAGAGACTGGGTGGCTTATACACAACAGATGTGTTTCTCACAGTTTTGGAGCTGAAAGCCCAAGATCAGATGTCAGCAGGTTGTGGTCTGGTAAGAACCAGAATTTTCCTGACTCTAGACAGAGCCTTCTTCTGTGTACTGACATGATAGAAGGCACCTGGGAGTTCTGTAGGGCCTCTTATAAGGACACTAATCCCATCCCATTTGTGAGGGCCCTGCCCTCAGACCTGAGTACCTCCCAGAGGTCCCACCTCCTAATACTGTAATCTTTAAGGGTTAGGGTTTCAGCATATGAATTCTGGGGGGGCACAAAGATTAAGAGCCTAGCTAGTGGGGAAGGAGCATGCTCAGAGTCAGCAGAACCTGAAGGGCAGCACTGTGGCTTGTCAATGTCAGGTATCAACATCCATCCACCAAGCCTGCCTTGAGAACTGGGAGTTGGCTCTTCGGACTTATTTGGGTGGAGGTAGAACAGCAGATGTCAACCCTCACTCTACCAAGGAGAACTCCTCCACTTCCCCAAGTCTCTCCCTTTCCTACTCAACCATCCCTTCCCCCACCCTGGCCAAATAAAACTCCTCTTAATTTTCTTTAATGCTAGAATCACATATAAGAGAGTATCTCCCTTGAACTTTAATAAGAGATTGATCCTTACCCCCCCTCAGTGAAACAGAGGTTGAGAAATTGTCACCTTTAAATTGTTTTTAAAATGTGCATATTTAGAACCAATGACTTGTTCATTCATCAGTGGCTATCAAACACCACCTAACCCTGGATCCCTGTATTTGTTCTCCAGTGGCCTTTTGACCTCTTCCTAAAGGAAGGGGATGAGGCATGCAAGGCCTACAGCAGGATGGGTGAACGCAAAGCCAGAAGAAATAAAAGGAAGATGGAGGAGAGGTGGGGTGAAGCCAGCACCCGACACTTCCCCTCAAGGCAGCCAGGCTGGTGCTGGGTTGTGAAGAAGATCATGGCCAGGCACATGCTCTCTGTGCTCACATTCATTTATCTTATACCAACAGCTCAGCGTATGTGGAGTGGGCCTGGCTGAAGGCCTACATGCTTCCAGATACTGACCCAGCTTTATATGGGAGCCTGAGATTTCCCAGCTTGAAGCAAAAGGTTAAAGGAGGTAAGCATCTGGTTGCCCAGGCCTTTCTGTACTCAGTAACATGATGACTCATCTCACCACAAAGACGGACAAAGAGGGCCTCACTGCGTCCTCCTCTTCTCGTTTTCCAATCTTTCTGTGGGTGGCCCTGTGACAGGCTGGGGTTGCTAAGCTATGGGGCAGTGTCGAAGAGGCTCTGGCATCTCAGATTCATTGCCTCAATATCTGAATCCTTACTCCAGGAAGTTACAGAACTTCCAAACAGCATCAAAGAAATTGTGCTTTAAAAAAAAAAAAAAAACATTGCCATTTGATGATCTGAGGAAATCCCCAGAACAAGTATCAAGGCCCTTTTATCAGAGTGATAAATTGACAAGGGGTTAAGGCTTGCTTCTGTTTGCCTGCCTTCCCCAGGGGCTCCTAATTTCCTGAGAATCAGGCATGAGCAAAGGGCCTTACTCAGCCTTAGCAATCTTTAGCCCTCCAATTTGTTTGTGTTTTTGTTTTGGCTTTTTGTTGTTGTTGTTGTTTTCAATACACCTAGGCAAAGGGAACAAACTTTCAGTTACAAGATGTATAAGATCTGAGGATCTAATGTAGAATATGGTAACTATCATTGATAACACTGTATTGTATGATTGAAATGTGCTAAGACTAGACTTTAAATGTTGTCACCCCTAAGTAGGTTAATATATACGGTGATAGTTGTGTTAGTTAACCTGATTGTGGGGGGAGGAAATAATTTCATAATGTATATGAAATCATCAAACTGTATGTACTTAAAATACCTTACAGTTTGGTCAATTTTCCCATAATAAAGCTGAAAAAAGAAATAAATAAGTAAATAAATAAATAAATAGATAGATACACCTAGCTATTGATACTTATACTGAAGTGGTGGGATCTCCCCTCTTCCCTTCCTCTGCCTTCCCACCCTGCCATAACTCAATGAGAGAGTTTAGAACGGGGATTAAGATCTGCTTTACCAAACCTTTAAATTTTTAACATTTTCTTTCTATTTTTCTTTTTCTTCTCTTCCTTTCTCAGGCTTTTGTTCATTAATTTTTCCAATTATTCATTTATTACAATGCATCTGAGGTCTTGGCCTCAACTAAGTGGCATCCCTTTCCCCTTTAGGATTTAGACTTAAGTCTGAGGATGCCTGAATGATTTGTGGGGTGGGCCTACCATGGTCCTATGTTCCTGAGGGACAGCAGTCTCCTAGGAAGACTCACCTCACAGGAAGACAAAGGGGAGGATACCTAGTTAAAATTCATTGGCCATGGACCAGGACTAGGGTGTGTGCTTTGGGGTGGTCCTGGTTGGATTTTGGAAACAGTGTAGTGATTCTCACTCAGATGTCTTCTGGCCTAGCACCCATGAACTTGGGCCCTGAGTCCTAAGGTGAGGATGTTGGCATAAAAGGGCAAGTAAAAACTGGAATGGCTGTCCAGTCAAACATCCCAAGCTTACAGAAAACAGTAGCCCAAAGCTGGGCAGATGTGAGCGTACTTCAGCCTGGGTGGGCTCAGTTCTGGCTTGGGCAGTGGTGAACACTGGCATGGAAGGGACGCCTCAAAGGGCCACTTCCAATGTCAGGAGCCATGTAGAGAGCCCAGTAAGCACCGGCCAGTGAGGAAGAAAGTGACAGGTGCCACAGGTAGTGGCAGGGCTCTTGTGCCCAATATCTGTAAGAAAATCACTAAAGAATCCCAGACTTTGGCAATACGATTGATGTAAGGATGTATGGAGGGAGTATCCACAGAGTACCTTTAGGAAACCTGGAGAACATTGTTCTCTGTCTCTTAGAATTAAGGTCCTGCCCCAGCAGCTGAGTTTTGGGGACACGGCTTGTTACACATTCCTTAAAGCCAACTTAGTTCCAGATAGGACTTGTAGGAGTCTTATATCCAAGCATCAGATATAAAAGTGCTAATTTTTCAAAAAGAAAATAAAAGGACCATAGTCAAGAAATAACGACTGGAAGGAAGGGAAGAAAAGAGAAGGTGCATTAGAAAACCCAGTCAAGCAGATTTTCTTGCTTGACTTAAAACTCCTATCTCTTTTGGGTTTCATTCCCAAGAATGCAAACTCTATTGCATTTCAGTTATTCAGACAGAGATGCCTTTCCCCTCCAAATGTATTACTATGTCCCCACGTTTCTGTGGTTCTGTGTGGTTAGAGAGCTGCCTGGAATCATTGAACTTTGTTTCTGTAGGTTGTTGGGAAACTCTGATGATTACATCCCTGCTCCAGTGCCAATAAACTAAGTCCAGAGCTGGGGGTTACACAAATGTCTGAGGGAGCTGAAAATGCCCTGTATTCGTGGCCAGTGATGCCAGTAAATGGGAGGCCAGTGCCGTGATCTCCACTGTACAGGTGAAACCAGAAAGCAGAGAGGGCCATGGCCACACCTGCATATAGGGCCAACGTTTGGATATAGTCTCCATCTCTGTGTTCTGGCTGCATAGCGCCTGCTTGGCTGTAGGTGCGGAATGGTAACTCACCCTGACTTTTCTAGTGTTCCAGAAGATTCTGATGATCATCTAGGCTTGCGAACCTTACTTCTCTAAACTGTCTTTCCCTGAATACTTAATGGGTGAATCATCTCAGGTTAAATGGGATTGATAAATATAGGAATCTAGCAGCTGAATGTGATTGGTGGATAAGAAGAAGATACGGTCCTTGAATGAGGAACATATAGCCCGTCGGCAAATTGAAGCAGGTAATCAAAGAAAGAGCAACTCTTTTTACTTAATTCTTTTAGATGTTTTTGTATTTCCAAAGTAAAATCATTCCTACAGACAGAACCAAAGGAGGGCCTACATGAATCCCACATGAGTACCGTTGACAACTGCAGTCAGGATGTCCAGAGTGGGCAGAATAGGGCCCACATCTGTCTGGGAGGGACACACACACACACACACACACACACACACTATCCTGTCCTTAGTGTGGAAAGGTCTGAGAAAATGGCAACTGACCTGTGGTCTGTCTTGTCCCCTTAGAAATTCAAAACTGCCGTAATTAGACATCTCTCAGAATTTCCAAGGACTTCCCAGGATGTTATAGAGACTTAGAACTAGAAGTGTTCCCAAGGTGGTAGAACAGAGGGTGATGTGGAGGACAGGAAACAGGATAGCTGGGATGCCTGGCTGGCCCAGTCAGTAGAGTACATGACTTGATCTTGGGGCTCTGAGTTCGAGCCCTGCATTGGATATAGAGATTACTTAAAAATAAAATCTTTAAAAAAGAAAAAGAACATTGCTGGTAAGACAGTAGCAAAGTCTTGAGAATAGAAATTAGCTTAGGTGTTTGTGAGACCCAAGAAGAGACCTGCTAGGAGAAAGAGAAGAAAAACATGTACTAAGCAGCTGATTCCATGCCTCATTCTGTGCTTTTGTATATTCCTTATTTCATTCTCAAATAGCTATATAGATAGTATTTTGGCTCTATTCTATAGCTAGGGAAATGGAGGGTTAGACAGGACAGGTTATTGACCACAGTAACCCAGACAGTATAAAAGAACTAAGCTTGAAATCCAGGTCTTAGGAACACAAAGTCATGCCCTCCCTGTTGCATACTTACACAGGTGAACCTCTGTGTGTTCTAGAAAATGCAGCCTCTAGTAAGTTCCAGGCTCTGTCGTAAGTGCTTGACAAATACTAACTCATGTAATACTAACAGTGACCCTGGGAAATAACTGAGTTCACGGATGAGGTAATTGAAAGAAAAAGAGGTTGTGTAAGCTGCCAAGATCCCCTATCTGGTGGCAGAGCTGCCTGCCTGGCTCAGAGCCCGTACTTCTCATCATTACTCTGTGTGCTGCAACACGAATGGAAACACATTTGCGGAGCCCTCACTCTGTGCCAGGCACTGTTGCTCCCGTTGGGAGTGCTTTAAATGTCCTTACTTGTTCAGTCCATGTGGTCAGGCTGTCTAGATGGTGGCTAGATAATCAGTGTGGGCTCTGGACTCAGTGCCCGTCATTTATTAGTTAAGTGACCTTGGGTAAATCCTTTAATCGCTCAGTGGCTCTTTCCTCATCTGCAGAATAAGAGTCATAATTGCTTCGACTTCACAGATTTGTGGTAAAGATTAATTGAGTTATTATGCATAAAGTACTTAGACACTGTCTGGCAAGTAGAAAGTGCTGGAGATTTTTATTTTGTTTTTGTTTTTTTGTTTAAAGACAAGCAGAGACAGACTCTTAAATGCCAAGGACAAAGTAATGGTTGCCAGAGGACGGATGGGTGGGTGGACTGGGGAAATAGGTGATGGGGATTAAGAGTACACTTATCACAATGAGCACTGAGTGATGCACCGAATTGTTGAATCACTGTCCTCTACACCTGGAACTAATATAACACTGTATGTTAATTATACTTGATTTAAGGGGGAAAAAGGCAAGCAGAGGAGCTTACATGTAATGCATGAGGATGTGAGGGTGTCCTACTGAAATTCTGCAGCTGACTCACACAGGTCAATATGTACATGGTCCCACAGCCATGATTTTCACCTCCTGCAGGGTCCCTACCAGCTCCAAGACTGGATGCTTATGGGTGCTCTCCTTTGACAGATCAGGCCTCACCAGAATACTGGCCGGCCACTGATATTTTAAGTTGGAGTCATGGATTGACTCCAACCCAAGAAATAAGCTGAAATGGGGAAACTAGGACTCACTAAGAGGCTATAAGATGCTAGAGGATGCCATCTTTGAAACATAACTTGACTGGCAATTAATCAACTTTTCAAGGCTATTTGACATGGCATAAAATAACGAAAGACTTGGCAAAACCAAGATGACTGTTTAGCCTCAAGTCTGAGGACTGTACTTCAGGGACCTTTCCTGGCAACCTAGAGGTGGGAGGCTCAGGGAGCCAATAAGCAGCAGTCTCATTTATTATGGCTATAACCAGGTTCAGCACTCCCTCCTCCATCATCTCTCCAGCCTGGACCACCGCCTTCATTTCGGAAACCCTGGGTCACTGGGGATTCACCTGGTAGGGTCAGAACCTGTGGGCCAGAGCTATTCCACACAAACTGGGTCTTTGGCCCATTCCAGGAGGAATGGTGGTTTAGCTCTGAATCTGTGCTGAGATGAAGAACCACGTGAAGTTACCGTGATCATCTCCTCTTCGCCTTGTGCCTCCCACACTGTGCTGAGCTTTTGTACAGATGACCTCAATTGATGATAGGAGTTATTCTCTTCATTTTTTTAGGGGAAGGAACTGTAGCTCAGAGATGTAGAGTAAATTGCCCAAAATGGCACAGCAAGGACACAGGTGTGGAAGGGTGGCCACAGCGATGAGGAGACCAGAACATATAAGGATTTGTGTATTTAATTTTTTTTTTTCATAGAACAAAGGAGCACCACTGAAAGATTTTAAATAGGGCCAGGGCAAAATCAGACTTGCATTTTGAAGAAGATGCTCTGGCTACCAAGTGGAGAATGGATTAAATGAAGGGAGACGAGTTTTGAGTCTAATGCAGTTGTCCTGGTGAGAGGAGATGGTAGACTCAAGTGGTGGTAAGGGAAGGAAGTAGATGGATTCCAGAGATATTTGAAAAACAAAGGCCTGCTTGCATTTGAGGGGCCCCTGGCTAATCATCATATCTTTCCATCAAGTTTTGCAGAGAAGAAACCTTCAAAAGCCACACAGTCAAGACAAAGGAAGAAACCTTCAATGCCATGCTGACCAAGGAGCATATCTGGAAGCTCCCCAGGAATTAATCGGAAAAGCCTTGGCGCTATTTGTAAATTTTTCAGAAATGCAGCCTAGGCAGTGAGCAACCAAAGAGTATGGCACAACTTGAAACACTTGGAAAAGAATTAGTCTGGTCTCAACAGTCTCAACAGCTTCCAGATCTTTCCCTGTCCAGGCTGCTTAGAGCACAGCATCAGGGTCCCTGGCCACAGAAACCCCATGTCTCATAAAGGACAATGCGAACTTCTCCTTCAATTCTGAAAGTCTGTGCTTTTCATACCTTTTCTCCTCAGTATTTTACCACAATCCATGTCAACGTAAATGGAATGGAACTGGCAGTAACAGATTGATGAACAAAGAGTGCGAAGGCTAAATGGAGAGGCTTGGCTGAGGGTCCAGTGAATGAACCTGACAACAGGCTGGCACCAGGCATTGAAGTGTGTAAACAAAAGACCTTCCTGGAAAAGCAAGGAGGGAGACACAGAATAACTGCACCAAGCAAGCCCTAATTACTTAGATATTCCCCACTGAGGAGACAGAAGAACCACAGATGGAGACGTGGGTGTGACCCGAGGCATTTTAGGGCTAAGGACTGACAGAAAAGAGTGACTTCCCTAAATTTGCAGAGATAAGTCTGACTCCAGGACGGAGGCTGGAGCCCCTTGATTTCTGTCCTTGGTTGAGCAAATGAGTGAATGAGGCCACTAGAGCCTTGGTTCAGCCACAGGCATTCTTGCCTCAAGAACATCGCTCTAACTGTTCACTCATCTGGAATTCTCCCTCAGGTCTTCACGTGGCTGAATTCCTAAACCAGCCTACCAGGAACTCTCCACTGCATCACATTACTTCATTTTCCCTGAAGCACTTAACGTTATTTGAAATTTTCTCCTTTAATTTGCTTGTTTAATTATCTACTATTGGTCAGGTGTCTGTGAGAGCAGTCATTTGATGTTTGTGCGAAACAATGTCCCAGGGCTAAGAGTCTAGCAGGCACTGTTTTGTTGAATGATTGCCCTAAATTGAAAAGTTTGATCAATCAAACTAAGTTGATAAACCAGGAAGCCTAAGCTTTTTTTTTTTTTTTTAAGAATTTATTTATTGGGGTGCCTGGGTGGCTCAGTGGGTTAAACCTCTGCCTTCAGCTCAGGTCCTGATCTCAGAGTCTTGGGATCCAGCCCCACATTGGGCTCTCCTCTCAGCGGAGAGCCTGCTTCCCCCCCACCACCCCCCGCCCTCGCCAGCTGCTCTGCCTACTTATGATCTCTCTCTCTCTGTCAAATAAATAAAATAAAATATATTTTAAAAGAATTTATTATTTGACACAGAGAGAAAAATAGAGAGAGAACACAAGCACGGGGGGTGGGAGAGGAAGAAACAGGCTTTTCACTGAGTAGAGAGCCTGATGTACTCGATCCCAGGACTCTGGGACATGACCTGAGCTGAAGGCAGACGTTTAACTACTGAGCCACCCAGGCGTCCCAAGCTTAAGTTTTTTATATATGTTACAATAGTTACCAGTTGGAAGATGGAAAATTTAGCTAATAGCTCATTTGGTGTTTATTATGTGAACCAACTAATTGAACCAATTTTTCTTATTTTGTCATTTAATTATCTTAGAATGTCTCAGGAACTAAAACAAATGCTTATTTATATAAAAAAAACTGTAAGGCACAATATAGTGAGGACAAAGAAATAGTGTACACATCTAGGTTTGCTAACAAAATAAGCTATATCAGAGCATTTTCTCAGTAACATCATTGCAAAAAATAGCTCTAATATAAATGTTTAACCAAAAACGTAAAATAAAGGAGCTAATTATTTGTCACTTCATTTTTAGAAAGATAAATTTCTGCTTCTGCAGAAACAACCACTTGAAGTTTATAGGAGCCAGAATAATTTAAATGGAGCATTTTTGAGTGCACAGTCATTACAAGATGTCGGAATTATAGTTGAGATTCAGACTCAGCCTCCTAGGAAAGTAAGCCACAGCAGGAGAATTCTAATTAGTCACACCCAGGAAATAAACCAAGCAACCACTGCACGGGAATGAGATCAGGCCCCAGGATATCCAGGTTCTTTTTTTTTTTTTTTTTTAAGATTTTATTTATTTATTTGATAGAGAGAGATCACAAGTAGGCAGAGAGGCAGGCAGAGAGAGAGAGAGGAGGAAGCAGGCTCCCTGCTGAGCAGAGAGCCCGATGCGGGACTCGATCCCAGGACCCTGAGATCATGACCTGAGCCAAAGGCAGCGGCCTAACCCACTGAGCCACCCAGGCACCCCCGGATATCCAGGTTCTTTTCCTTTCTCCATTCACGGCCCAGTGTTCACCCCTGAGTGATAAAGACACTGAGGTTTCAAACTGCTGACTATTAGGGCCACTGTGAGCTTGTCCTCCTCTCCTGTCCTCAGCAGAGGCCCAGGTTCATGAGCACATATTAGATGCTGTTTGGTCTAGAGGCTGGGGAAACTAGCAGATGCATTGTGTTGGTTAGACTGTGATTGAGCCAAGAAAGACTCATCAGGAGAAGCCTGGCAAAACTGAACAGCTCAGTAATGCTACACTCCCCAACCTCTGCAACAGCATATGGGCCTCTGAGCTGTTGTGCATAAAGCACACCTGGTTAAGGTGGAGTTTCAGTCTGCTCATCTGTGTTTTCTAAATTTCCCATTAGCGATTCGTTCTTAGCTGGGAGCTACTCAGAATAAAGCTGAAAATCAGACACAGGCCTGTGGCACTCTCTGTGTTTCATTGCTTTGCCCTCTTCCTGTTACTCTGCACTGGAAAAAGGAGGGAAGAGAGATAGAGGTGAGTTTGCATCTTGCTGCCTGGTGCTGGGCAGAAAAAGTTTATTGTAAGTGTCAGAACATTTAGAAAAAGCTGTTGTTGAGGGAAAACTGTAATTCCAAAGACTTATATCAGGAAAAAAGAAAGGTCTGAAAGAAATGATCTAAGATTCCATCTTAAAAAGCAAATTGAGCCCAAAGTAGAATAAATGATGAAAATAAGAATAAAAATTGGGACACCTAGATGGCTCAGTTAGTTGTGTCCAACTCTTGATTTTGATTCAGGTCAGGATCTCAGGATTGTGAGATCAAGCCCAAAGTCGGGCTCCCCACTCATCACAAAGTCTGCTTGACTTCCCTCTCGCTCTCTCTCTCACTCCTTCCCTCTCCCCCCCCCCCCGCCTCTACCTCCTCTCACTCTCAAACTCTTTCTCAAATAAACACATAAAAATCTTTTAAAAAAATAAGAATGAAAATCAATAACATTGAACACTACATCTGAAACTAATGATGTACTATGTGTTGGCTAATTGAATTTAAATTAAGAAAATAAAAGAAAGAAGATCTTAGTTGGGAAAAAAAAAAAAAACGAAAGAAAGAAAATCAATGAAACAGAGAAGAGCCAAACAATAGAGAAAAAAAATCAATGAAATTAAAAGAGAGTTTTTGGAAAAGATCAAATGACTACTATGCATTTAATCTTCACAACAACAGCACAAGTTATGTATTATTATTCCCATTTTATAGATGAAAGAATGAGGCACATAAAAGCCAAGAAATTCACCCCAAATTGGTAAGGTACTGAGCTAAAATCTGACTCCTCTTTCCAGCTTCTTTTGCATATAGCTTTCTGATTTCGTCAACACAATTCATTGAATAGACTATCTTCCCCCCCTTTATATATTTTTGCCTCCTTTGTTGTAGATAAATTGACCACGTGAGTGTGGGTTTATTTCTGGGCTCTCTACTCTGTCATATATGGCTTTTATTATGTCATGGTATTGTCCTTATAAACCCACTTTGTTGAATTTTTTCATGAGCATATGTTGGATTTTGTCAAATGCTTTTTCTGCATCTACTTATAATGATAACCTTGCTGGATAGCATATTCTTGGTTATAGGTCTTTCTTATCAGCACTTTAAATGTATCATGGAAAGTTTCTGGCATGTAAAGTTTCTGCTGAAAATCAGTTCACAGCCTATGGGCTTTCTCTTCTATGTAACTGCTTTTTTTTTTTTTTCTTTTAAGATTGTTTCTTTTTCTTTAATATTTGCCATTTCAATGAGTATGTGTCTTGGTGCGGACCTTCTTCGGTTCATCTTTTTTGGGGCTTTCTGTGCTGCCTAGACCTAGATATCTGTTTCCTTTGAAGATTTGGGAAATTTTCACCTATTATTTCTTCAAATAAGTTTTCCAACTACCTTGTCTCTCTCTTCTTCTACTTGGATCCCTAATATGGATATTATTACACTTGATGATTTCAGAGAGATCTCTTAACCTATTCTAATTTTTTATTATGCTTTTTGCTGTTCAGTTTGGTTGCTTTCGATTATCCTGTCCTCCAGATCATTGATCCATTCTTCATCCTCTAATTTTCTGTTGATATATGCTACCCTTCTTACTAATATTCATGAAAATGCTTAGGGACAGGTTACTCGGGTATTTAGTAATTTTGGCTCTCTTCCCCCAAAATGAGAACTTCATTCTTCATGTCTTGGCATTAAGTTGAATTTCATAGTCCCCCAGTAATATTCCTGAAATGGCTCCCTTACTAAAATCAATGCCTAAGTGAAACAGCAAGGCCTCTAAGTGAAATGGACCTTATCCCATGGAATGATAGGTTATCAATTTTACCATATCAATGATACTCTAAAAGATGTCCTACAATGAGTGTCATTTTATAGATAAAGTGTATTGCTATTATTCAACATTCAGAGGGCTTATTAAATGCCATCTATGTGATATTGAGCACGTGGTTACTCTTGTAGAAGCTGAGTTGCTGTGACTGTATCATATATAGTAGATCTTAGATAGGAGTGCACATCAAAATTTTGGAAACTACATTTGTTTTAGTCTTACTCTAGAAATTCTTACCCAGTAAATCTGGGTTAAGGTCTAATTATCATAGTAAAAACAAAACAAAACAAAACCCTCCCCAGGTGATTCTGATTTGTACCTATGGTAAATGTGTACTAGATATATAGTTGACAAACATTTTAAACATATTTATATAAACACAAACAACTATATGGTTATTGCATTCCTAAAAGCTACTTAGCAAACTTGATAACTATCAAACATTAAAAAATTACTTAAGGCTTCTATTGGATGAGGCAAGATGGAGGAAGAGTAGGGGACCTCATTTCATCTGATCCCTTGAATTTAGCTAAATAACTATCAAATCATTCTGAACACCCATGAATTCATCCTTAGATATAAGAAACGAATATCTATAAATCTACAAGTAGAAAAGAAACCATGTTTTGCAAGGTAGGATGAGTGGAATATGAGGGGATATATCTGAGGGGGGATATATCTGAGGTGAATCTGAGGAGATATATTGAAAGATAATGGGGGGGTGTAACTGGTGAAGGAGCCTCAGTAAGCCGGCTACCAGAAAGTGATATATCCCTGGAGGGCAAAATTGGAACTGTTAGAAATCCGTTATCATGAGAGACAGCTCTGCCTGTAGGGAGCTCAGGTAGTGAAATGGGAGAAAGATCTAGGTGGAACAGTGTGTCTCAGAATCCCTGGAGGCACAGAAATAGTGGGTTCCCGAACTGGTAGAGTTTCTAAGCATTGGAGCAGGGAAACTGGTTATAATCAGTGAGCTCAGCAGGGGACTCTCAGCTTAGTTCACCATTAACCACTAATGGGGGCTCCATCAAGTGACCACTCTTTGTGTGGAGATGATGCAAAGAACAGAAACTTGGGGGACCCTCCACCTTCTCCATGAAGGGGCAGAGCATGTGCATGCACAGTTAGGCGACTACTCTCCACTGCAGGGTCCTACAAATTACAGTAATGGAGGACCCTCTGCCTTCCCCAAGGAGGATTGATGTAGCTGTGCACTGCAGGAATCTGCAGAGTTTGGCATGCACAAAAGTGATGACCGTTTATTCCTGAAGGTTTACTGAAGAGAGGGGACCATGACATTTCAACACTGGGGCTGGTGATCATTTTTATTTTGATCGTCTAAAGAGGCATAGAAAGCCTTCAGGGAACAAAAAGCACACAGAGGACCAGCTTACACTAAACCTGGCCCCCTGGCAAGTGGCAGTGCAACTTTAGCCAAACAAAGCCACCTGAGAAACAATGCAGCAGGCCCCTTTCCCATGAGACCAAAGGGAAGAAAATGTACATAGCAAATTTACCACACAAGACTGTAAAACTCCAGTGCTAGGGGAAAATAGTATATAGAATTTGAGGTTTTTTCTCATGACTCATTTATCTTTCAGTTTAAAATTTTATATTTCCTTATTTTCTTTTTCCCCTTTTCAATTAGTTTCTTATTTTATCAACTCTTTGTTTTTAAATGTTTTTTTAACTTTCATTTTTTACATTTATGTCTTATAGATATAGTTTTCATTTTTGGCTTCCTTTCACTCTATCTTATTTTATTTTTGTATATATTTAAGTTTTTGTTTTCATTAGAATTTTGGGGTTTAGTGTCTTCTAACACAAAGACCTAAATATATTCAGGACCAACTAGATCACCTTATATTGTACCCCCTGTGAAATTATATGCTTCCCCCCTTTTTATTCTTTTGCTTTTCCATTTGCCTTTTCTTTTTCTTTTTGGTTTCTGACCTCTTTGGATTTATCTAGTGTGTCTTTTGCTTGGATCCTGGTTGATGCTTTTGATAGTGCTCTTGTTCATCCATTCTTCTCTGGGCAAAATGTCTAGAAGGAGGAATTCACAACAAAAGAAGGAACCAGAGGTAACTCTCCACAAATCTAATCGATATGGATATAAGTAAAATTTCAGAGCTGGAATTAAGAATAACAATTATAAAGTTACTAGTTGGACTTGAAAAATCATAAAAGATACTAGAGAATCTCTTCGTGCATAAATGAGATCTATTAAGGCTGAAAGTAAAAATTCATAAACTGACATGTAGTCTAAATTGGATGCTCTAATAGCTAAGGTAAAATGACTCAGAAGAGAGTCAGTAATATAGAAGATAAGTTGATGGAAAGGAAGGGAACTGAGGTAAAGAGAGAGAAGTAACAAGTAGGCCATGAGGAGAGGCTTTGAGAAATCAGTGATGGTATAAAACATACCAACATCAGAATTATTTGGATGCCTAAGGGAGAGAGGGCCAGAAGGTTGAGCAAATCATAGCCGAGAACTTTCCTAATCTGGGGAAGGAAACAGGTATTCATGTCCAAGAGGTAGAGAGGACTCTTTCCAAAATCAATACAAATAGATCAACATCCTGGCATATAATAGTGAAGCTTGCAAATTCGAGAGATAAAGAAAATCCTAAAAGCAGCTCAAGACAAGAAGTTCCTAAACTACAGGGCTAGGAACATTAGATTGGCATCAGAGACCACAGAGACCTTGCAGGTCAGAAAGAGCTGGCATGGTATATTCAGAATATTAAATGAGAATAACATGCATCCAAGAATACTTTATCTAGCAAGGTTACCATTCAGAATGGGAAGAGATATTTAGAGCTTCTGGGACAACAGAAACTGAAAGAATATGTGACCTACGGGCCAGCCCTGCTAGAAATATTAAGGGGGAATCCTGTAAGAGACAGGCCAAAAATAACATAAACCAGAAAAAAAGAGACAATATACAGAAACAGAGACTTTACAGGTAATACAAAGGCACTAAACTCATATCTATCAATAGTTACTCTGAATGTAAATGGACTAAATGCTCCAATCAAAAGACACAGAATATCAGAGAGAGAAAAAAAAAAAGCAAGATCCATCCATATGCTGTCTACAACAGACTCACTTTAGACATAAAGACACCTCCAGACTGAAAGTGAGGGGGTGAAGAACAATTTATCATGCTAAAGGACCTCAAAAGAAAGCTGGGGTAGCAATCCTCATATCAGGCAAATTAGATTTTAAACTAAATAGTGTAATAAGAGATGAGCAGAGACACTACATCATACTTAAAAGGTCTATAACAAGATCTAGCAATTATAAATATTTATGCCCCTAATTTGGGAGTAGCCAGTTATATTAACCAATTTGTAACCATATAAAAGAAATACATAGATAATAATACAATAATAGTAGGACACTTCAACACCCCATTCACAACAATGGAAAGATCATCTAAGCAGAAGATCAACAAGGAAACAAGGGCTTTGAATGACACACTGAATCAGATGGACTTCACAGATACATACAGAGCATTCCATACTAAAGCAACAGAATACAGATTCTTCTCAAGTGCACATGGAACTTTCTCCAGAATGGGTGACATATTGGGTCATAAATCACGTCTCAACTGATACCAAAAGATTGGGATTATTCATTGCATATTTCCAGACCACAATGCTTTGAAACTTGAACTCAGTCACAAAAGGAAATTTGGAAGGAATTCAAACACTTGTAGGTTAAAGAGCATCCTACTAAAGAATAAATGGGTCAACCAGGAAATTAAAGAAGAATTTTAAATATTCATGGAAACAAATGAAAATGAAAACACAACTGTTTAAAACCTTTGGGATACAGCAAAGGCTGTCCTAAGAGGGAAGCACACTGCAATACAAACCTCTCTCAAAAACTTAGAAAAAATCTGTTACACAAGCTAACCTTACGCCTAATAGAGCTGGAGAAAGGACAGCAAATAAAGCCTAAACCAAGCAGGAGAAAAGAAATAATAATAATTAGAGGAGAAATCAATGAAACAGAAACTGGAAGAACAGTAGAATAGATCAACGAAACTAGAAGCTTGTTCTTTGAAAGAATTAATAAGCTTCTCTGTATTCTGGAAACTTATAAACTACCAAAACTGGAACAGGAAGAAATAGTTGATCTGAACAGACCCATAACCAGCAAAGAAAATCAAGTAGTAATCAAAAAAATCCCACAAAAACAAGAGTCCAGGTCCAGATGGCTTCCCAGGGGAATTCTACCAAACATTTAAAGAAATCATACCTATTAAACTGAAGCTGTTACAAAAAATAGAAATGGAAGGAAAACTTCCAAACTTGATCAATGAGGCCAGTATTACCTTGACCCCCAAACCAAAGACCCATTCAAAGGAGAATTACAGACCAATATCCCTGATGAACATGGATACCAAAATACTCAACAAGATACCAGCCAACTGGATCCAACAGCACATTAAAAGGCTTAATCGGGGTGCCAAGGTGGCTCAGTGGGTTGGGCCTCTGCCTTCAGCTCGGGTCATGGTCTCAGGATCCTGGGATTGAGCCCCGCATCAGGCTCTCTGCTCAGCAGGGAGCCTGCCTCCCCCCCTCTCTGTGCCTGCCTCTCTGCCTGCTTGTGATCTCTCTCTCTCTCTGTCCAGTGAATAAATAAAATCTTTTTTAAAAAAATAAAAGGCTTAATCACCACAACCAAGTGGGATTTATTCCTGGGATACAAGGGTGGTTCCACATTTGCAAATCAATCAATGTGATACCTCACACAAATAAAAGAAAGGACAAGAATCATATGATCCTCTCAATTGATGCAGAAAAAGTATTTGGCAAGATATAACATCCTTTTATTATTATTATTATTAAAACTCTCCACAGTGTAGGGATAAAAGGAACATACCTCAATGTCATCAAAGCCATCTACAAAAAGCCCAAAGTGAATATTGTTCTCAGTGGAGAAAAACTGAAAGCTTTTCCCCTAAGGTCAGAGAAATGACAGGGGTGCCCACGCTCACCACTGTTGTCCATCATAGTATGAGAAGTCCTAGCCTCAGCAATTAGACAGCAGAAAAATAAAAGTCATTCAGATTAGCAAAGAAGAAATCAAACTCTCAGTCTTCACAGTTGACATGATAGTTAAGTGGAAAACCCAAAAGATTCTATCCCCAAAGTGCTAGAACTCATACAGGGATTCAGTAAAGTGTCAGGTTATTAAATCAATGCACAGAAATCAGTTGCATATCTATACATCAACAGCAAGACAAAAGAAAGAGAAATTCAGGAGTCTGTCCCATTTACAATTGCACCTAAAACCATAAGATACCTAGAAATAAACCTAACCAAAGAGGTAAAGGATCTGTACTCTAAAAACTACAGAAAGCTTATGAAAGAGATGGAGGAAGAAACAGAGGTAGAAAAACATTTCATGCTCATGGATAGGAAGAATAAATATTATAATGTCTCTGCTACCCAGAGCAATCTACACATTCAATGCAATCCCTTTCAAAACACCATTGACATTTTTTACAGAGCTAGAATAAATAATCCTAAAATTTGTATGGAACCAGAAAAGACCCTGAACAGCCAGAGGAATGTTAAAGAAGAAAGCCAGTGCTGGTGGCATCACAATGCCTGACTTCAAACTATATTACAAAGCTGTTATCATCAAGACAGCATGGTACTGGAACAAAAAAAGACATATAGATTGACGGAACAGAATAGAGAGCCCAAAGTAGACCCTCAACTTAATGGTCAACTAATCTTTGACAAAGCATGAAAGATTATCCAATGGAAATAGAATAGTGTCTTCAATAAATGTTGATGGGAAAATTGGACAGACACATGTGGAAGAATGAAACTGGACCATTTTCTTACACCATACACAAAGATAAACTCAAAATGGATGAAAGACCTGATTATGAGATAATCCATCAAAATCTTAGAGGACAATACAAGCAGCAGTGTCTGTGACTTCAGCCACAGCAACTTTTGGCTAGACAAGTCTCCAAAAGCAAAGGAAACAAAAGCAAAAATGAACTATTGGACTTCATCAAGATAAAAAGCTTCTTCACACTAAGGAAATGGTCAAAAAACTAAAAGGCAACCTACAGAATGGGAAAAGATATTTGCAAGTGACTTATCAGATACAGGGCTAATATTCAAGATCTATATAAAACTTGCCAAACTCAACATGTAAAAAACAAAGAATCTAGTTATAAAATGGACAGAAGACATGAACAGAGATTTCTCCAAAGAAGACATACAAACAGCCAACAGACACATGAAAAAATGTTCCATATTACGTGCCATTAGGGAAATACAAATCAAAACCACAATGAGATATCCCCTTACACCAGTCAGAATGGCTAAAATTAAAAAGACAGGAAACAATAAATGTTGATGAGGATGTGGAGAAAGGAGAACCCTCTTCCACTGTTGGTGGGAATGCAAGCTGGTGCAGCCACTCTGGAAAACAGCATGGAGGTTCCTCAAGAAGTTAAAAGTAGAGCTACCCTACAACCCTGCAATTGCACTACTAGGTATTTACCCCAAAGATACAGATGTAGTGATCTGAAGGGGCACATGCACCCAATGTTCATAGCAGCTATATCCACAATAGCTAAACTGTGGAAGGAGTTCATATGTCCTTCAGCAGAAGAATGGATAAAGAAGATGTGGTTCATATATACAATGGACTATTACTCAGCCATTAGAAAGGATGAATACCCACCATCTGCACTGACCTGGATGGAAGTGGAGGGGATTATGCTGAGTGAAATAAGTCTATCAGAGAAGGATAATTATCATATGGTTTCACTCATATGTGGAACATAAGGAATAACACAGAAGACCATAGGGGAGGAGAAGGAAAACTGAATGGGAAAAAAATCAGAGGGAGACAACTACAAGACTCTCTTAACTATGGGAGACAAATGGAGAGTTGCTGAAGGGGAGATTGGTGAGGGGATGGGGTAACTGGGTGATGGGCATTGAGGGCACATGATGTGGTATATGCAACTGATGAATCATTGAACACTACCTCTGAAACTAATGATATACTATGTGTTGGATAATTGAATTTAAATTAAAAAAAAACAAAAAAATCCCTAAAGACATGAATTCAATAGAATGAAAATGAAAAATGAAATTTATGTCTATTATGCAACAGGGCAACAGTTACACATATTTCATCAAGATGGTGTAAATCAGCATCTCAACAGAAGAGATGACACACTCAATAATTTGAGAACGGTTTATTTATATTCAATTTATATTTAACTCAAAAAATATGGGCAAAATAGCAGAAAGCAGAAGAATACTTCAGGAACACAGGACTATCCATAATATAGTTTTTACACCTCTAGACCTGATGGGACAGAGAAGGGAAGGGAGCTTGGAAGGAGAGAGTGTCCTACAAGTGGATATGTTGTGGGACATAGGCAATCTGAGGCAAATGCACAGGGAAGGAGCCAAGAGAATTAGCACTCTGACTAGCTCTTCTTCCTCCTTCTGGAACTACCATTGGCAGAACCAACCTGGACCTCAAGGACAGTGGAGCCTATTACTGTGATCCACCTCTGCTGAGAAGCAGAGAGCTGGCTGGAAAAGAGTAAGAGGTGAGTCAGTAAGAAGTGAACACAGTGCAAGAATCTGGCAAATAGAAACAAACAAACAAACAAAAAAACCTACTACATGGTATTTAAGTCACTTACCTCTTTCTCATCCCACAATTTAGTTTACATCCCCACCCCAACTCCCAGGAAATTGTTCTAAAATACGCCAGGGACCAACAGTGAAAAGTAGTATGGATGGAGATAAATCACCACAGAAGTATGTAAGTAGAATCTAATAATATTTGCTGTTGGACAGGTTGGTATGTGGAAAAAGTAGGAGAATCAAGGATAGGAAGAATTATGAAAAAATGTCTCATGCATATATGTAGGGAATTCCAGAAACCAGGATTTTACTACAAGCTATTCTTCAAGCCATTAAAACTTGAAGATGAGAAGTAGAAGTAGAGATCTTGAAGTAGAAGATGAGAAAAATAAGCTTTCTTATTATATACTTAATTGAATGAAGGACTTCAAAATTTGTATAGCGGAAAGTGTATGAGTTTGGGCTCTTCTGGGTATTTACTATTTTACTTAAAAGCAGTTCTTTCAATCTCCAGTTCAATTCCTGTCTTCTTTTAAAGGCTGATTTCTTTTTGCTTTACAAAACAAATAAATGATCAACTCTTTAGCTTATCTTTTATATTAAGAAGGATGTTCATTTGCTGGCTTTGTCCAGTGTAGGATCAATCTCAATAAAAATACAGTATATAAGAATACAGTATATAAGATATATAACATACAATATAGAATGTTATTAATCTATCCAAAAAGAAGTCAATCGTGTAAAAAATACTAAGTTTGTGACTACAACCAAAAAGAGTGGAGCAAAGTTACACAATGGATAGTAGTAAACATTTCAAAATGTTCAGCCTTGGGGCGCTTTGGGTGGCTCAGTTGGTTAATCAACTGCCTTCGGCTCAGGTCATGATCTTGGATCATTAACTATGGGTTAACCCCCCACACACACACAAAATCTCTTTTCCTCTCTTTCCTTAGTAATAGAAACTGTACATTTTTTGTGAGCAAGTGGCCATCCAGAAAAGAGACTATCTTTCTCAGCCCCTCTTATGCCTAGGTATGGTATATGGCCAAGTTCTAACTAGTTAAAGTCCTGCAATAATTCCTAAATTCAATTCCTAAAAGATTGCGTTTTACACACTTTTCTTTTAGGGGGCACTCTTTCTCCATCCTTCTGTCCAGAACATGGATGTGAAACCTATACTTCTTGCTGTCATTTTGGACCAGGAAGGCAGAGTCCACAGCCTAGATAGCAGAGTGACAAGCTGTATAGCGTCAAGGGTCACTAGAAGTTGAAGGGCAGAACCCACATGATAACCTTGGAATACCCATTTCCAGACTTGGAGATGAAAGAAAAATAAGCGTCCTTCATGTTCAAGCCAATATTTGGGTCTCTGTTATCCACAGCCAGATCTACTGCTAATTGGTATAGGCCAGAGATTTTTCTTCTAACACTTAAACCTTTCTTCTGCTTTCCTATAAGTTGACCCTCGAACAACACAGGTTTAAACTGCACAAGTCCCTTTATATGCAGATTTTTACAATAGTACTGTAAATATATTTTCTCTTAGTTAATGATTTTAATAGCATTGTCTTTTCTGCAGTCTACTTTACTGTAAGAATACAGTATATAAGATATATAACATATAAAATATGTGTTGATTGTTTATGTTGTCAATAAAGCTTCTGGTCAATAGTAGACTGTTAGTAGTAAAGTTTTGGGGAAATCAAAAGTTATATGTGGATTTATAAAATTATATGTGCACAGGGGGGTCAGTGCCCCTAACCTCTACATCAACCAAATGTATATGATAACAGTGTGTTAAAATATATTTATCATAAATCATTGGGACATAATTTATATAATGAAATGGGAATTAGAAAAGGGAGCTGTCTTCTAAAAGTCGCAGGCAGTGTCCCCCTTTAAAGACTGAAATTTTAACTCACCTTTGTGGAATATTATTACTTTTACAAAAAGATCACCTAAAAGGGTCCTTAAGGTACATGAAAGTAAAAATAAGAACTTACCCATTATTTTTGTGGAAATTGTGGTGTTTTAATTTGGAAATGATATTTGTCATATACAACTGAACCACTGTCTCCAGACTTCTGTTTTTGTGTTGAGCTGTTACTGTTATGGTTTTAAGTGATAGTAGTGTTGGTTATAAAAGAAGGAGAAGGAAATACTCCCAGGGAGAAATGAATGGACTCTGTCTGGATTAAGGCTTCTTCCAGTGTAAGACAGTGAGGTAGCTCATTTTAGTTGGCCTGCTGAAAAAGAGGAGAAGGAGAAAATCTGAAAGGAATGCCTTTAGGAGGATTTTCAAGATGAGCATGAGCCTTGGATGCTTTAGAAGTACTCAGGGGGAAAAAAAAATGAATAGAGCATGAGGAGGAGTAGAGAAGCATGTTAGATGAGGTGGGTCCCTGTGATGTGAGTTTGAGAAAAAAAAAAAAAAAAGAGAGATTTAGACAGAGACCATAAAAGTACAAATTTCCATAGGGGACAAAGAAGCTCTGGGCCCTTGTAGTCAGCTGCCTAACAGTGTGCCTCCATATGGATACCCTCAAAGCCGACTGCCAACATGGCTGCTCAAATCACTGTGCATACTACTTAACTCCTGTCCTTTCTCCTCTCACTCAAGCAACTGCCAAATCCTGATCCTCCTCCCACATATCTTCAAGTCACCGACTTCTTTCCATTCCATTGACACTTTAATGTCTCCTTTTTAGACCGCCATAATCTCTTACAGGAAGTTAAGCAACAACTTCCTACTTGATTTCCCCCAACTTTGGTTTTCTCCTGCTCAAATAGATTGTCTACATTTTATACGGAATCATATTATTTTTTTAAAAATCCAATCAGTAATAGGAAAAATTCTTTGGAGAAAGTACATTTTATTTTTTGGGAAACCTCAAGTACTGAGAAAACGTTGCCAGAACATGTTAAATTCTTCAACTGATGGATGCACCATTATCCCTGATTAGCCTTGCATTGAGTTGCAATTAATGCTGTACTCTCCAGTGCACCAAATCAATATCATAAAAATGGTTTCAAGGCTTAATTTTTAATCTCCCTGTGTTCTGTGCCAGCCTTTAAAGGTTTCTGCCTTCTTCTCTTTCATCTTAATCTTTTCGCTCACATTGAAATGCATTACTCAGAGCAGTCCTTGGAAGTCTTTAAATACAGCATATAGTGCACATATTATTCTAAATACATATCATGGAGTTGATTGGAGTACCCCATGCCCAGTCTTTAATAAAACTGTCATCACAAAGATTATTAGCTATGCTAAGGGTGTTTATTTGTGTGGAATTAAGCATTTCTCTTATTTTGTGGGCTTTATCAATAATAAGTAAAGCCAGCTGGCTTTAGAGAAAAAAGAAAGAAAGAGAGAGAGAAAGAAAGAGATCCCTAAAACGCTTGCCTTACTTACCACCTGAGAATTGAACTGTTTTGTTTCAGTCCACATAGCACTTCTTTTTTCCTGATTTTCTGGGCCCCTGATCATTTGACTCATCTCCTATTTATAACTCCTCAGACGTGATGCATCAGCCCTGCATTGACTTGGCTTGTCTCATCTACACCTCGGTCTTACTCTCTGTGCTTGTCTGCTTCTGACCACCTAGGTAAATTAGCTACCTGCTTCTGTCCAGTCCAGCAACTCTTCCCAGCACAGACCCTGTGAAGCCTGTGTTCCACTTCAAAGCCTTGCTCTCATAGCTGTGAGCAAGGATTAGTTTATATCTAAGATCTTATTCTTCACTAAAATTCTTTAATGTCATCATCTATAAGAAGTTATGTAAATACAACTCTTTTATTTTGCCCCATGACTTAATTTCTTTAAGAAGTATCTAATCTCTTTAATAAATTGTTATCAAGTATCTGACTGTGCCTTTCATCTTGGTCTGATTTAACTTTCAGGCCTTTCCTGACTTCTCTCTTTACTTTCATGCAGGTATTTCCCCTAATAAAGTCCTTGCACATCCAATCCCCATATGGTTCCTTTTTCTTGGAGAAATGGGACCAGGACACACTGGTTTTAAAGTCTAGTGCCCTCATTTGTTTTCTCTTGCTATATTTTTAAATTAAAAAAAAAAAATCACCATCCGGTACATTATGTCCTCAAGACTTATTTGTCTTACAACTGGAAGTTTATACCTTTTGACCACCTTCACCCAGTTCCCTCACCCCTCTGTCCCCACCCCCTGCCTCTGGTAATCACAATCTGTTTCCTGTATCCATATGTTCATTTTTTAAAGATTCCACATATAAGTAAGATTATACAGTACGTGTCTTTCTCTGACTTATTTCACTTAGCATAATGCCCTCAAGGTATCCATGTAGTTGAAACTGGCAAGATTTCCCTTATTTTTATGGCTGAATAATATTCCATTGTAAATATATGTACGCTGCCTTTTCTGTATTCATTCATCCCTCAACAGATAGTTAGGTTGTTTCCATGTCCTGGATATTGTGAATAATGCTGCATTGGACTTGGGAGGTCAAATATATTTTCAAGATAATGATTTTGTTTCCTTCAGATAAATACCTGGAAGTTAAATTGCTGGATGCTATGATAATTCTATTTTTAATTTTTTGAGAACACTCCATGCTGTTTTCCATAGAGGCTGCACCAGTTTGCATACCCATTAACAGTACGAAAGGGTTGCATCAACACTTACTACTTGTATTTTTCCTCTTCTCTTAAGTTTTTATTTTAATTCCAGTTAGTTAACATACAGTGTTATATTAGTTTCAGGTGTGCAATATAGTGATTCAACACTTCCATGCATCACCCCATGTTCATCAGGACAGGTGCCCTCCTTAATCCCCATCACCTATTTAACCCACGCCCTCTACCTCCTCCCCTCTGGTATCCATGTTTGTTCTCCATAATTAAGAGTCTGTTTCTTGATTTGTCTCTCTCTCTCTCTTATTTTTTTCTCTTTGTCTGTTTTGTTTCTTATATTCCACATATGAATGAAATTGTTTGGTATTTTTGTTTCTCTGACTGACTTATTTCACTTAGCATTCTGTCCCCTAGCTCCATCTATGTCATTACAGATGGCAGGACTTCCTCCTTTTTTATGGCTGAATGAAGTTTCCCTCCATCAATTGAGGGACACTTGGACTGCTTTCTTGGCTATTGTAAATAATGCTGCTATAAACATAGGTGTGCACATCTCTTTGAATTAGTGTTTTGTAGTCTTTGGGTAAATATCCAGTATTGGGATTGCTGGATCCTAAGGTAGTTCTATTTTCAACTTTTTAAGGAACTCCATATTGTTTTCCACATTGGCTGCACAAGTTTACATTCCCACCAACAATGTGTGAGTGTTCCTTTTTCTCTCCATTCTCGTTAACACCTGCTGCTTCTTGTGTTGTTGATTTTAGGTGTGATAGGTATGAAGGGGGTATCTCATTTTAATTTTGATTTACATTTGTCTTTTTGATGATATCTCTTCTTATAGATGTGAGGTAATTTCTCATTGTGGATTTGACTTGCATTTCCCTTTTGATTGGTGATATTGAGCACATTTTAAAATCAGGTTATTTATATTCTTCTTATTGAATTGTAAAAGGTTTTAATATATTCTGAATATAAGCCCTTGTCAGATACAGGTTGTAAAATATTTTTTTCTGCCTGTTTTTACATTTTCTTGTTTTACATTTTCTTAACTGTGTCTTCTGAAGCATAGATATTTTTCATTTTAACAAAATCTATTAACTTTCTTTTATGGTTTGTGCTTTTTGTTTTAAGAATTTATGCCTACCCAGTGTCACAAGGATTTTCACTAATGTTTTCCTCTCTAAGCTCAATTGTTTTAGCTCTTAAGATTAGGTATATGATCTACTTTGAATTAATTTTTATGCTTAGCAGAAGTTAAGGGATAAGTGTTTTGTTTTTTTGTTTTTGGGGTTTTTTTGTCTTTGTTTTTTTTTTTTTTTTTTTTTTTTTTTTTTTACTCCCATACAGATATCCGGGTGCCATTGAATTATGTTGGTACCTTTGTTGAAAATCAAATGATCGTGTAAGTGTAGGTCAGTTTCTAGCTTTTCTATCATGCTTTATTGGCCTATATGCTTATTTTTACACCAATACCATCCTGTCCAGATTATTATTGCTTTATAGTAGGTCTTGAAACATAGCACTACGTTCTTCTACCTTCTTTTTCAAAAATTTTTAGCTAATCCAGATCCTTTGCTTTCACATTTAGGTTGTTTTTTTTTTTTTTTTTTTTTTTAGCATCTGTCATTTATATTTTTTAATTTGCTGATATTTTTGTTCAGATTTCATTCAATGTGTAGATCAATTTGGGGAAAATTATCCTAACAATATTGAGAATTCCAATCTATGAATATGATATAGCTCCCCATTTATTTAGATCTTCCTTGATCACACTTTGCAATGTCCTATAGTTGACAATGTGCATATCTCAGACATCTTTTGATAACTTTATTCCTAAGCATTTTATTGCTTTAATGCTATATAAATTAAATTTACACACTTTATTTTCTAATTATTCATTACTAATGTATAGAAATACAATTGGTTCCTATATATTTACCTTTTATTCTGTGACCTTACTAAATTGATTTATTAGTTACAGGAGCTTATTAGTAGATTCCTTAGATCCCTTAGAATTTTCAACATAACATCTGCAAATAGAGACTAGAGACTTTTTTACTTCCTTCTTTCTAATATTTATGTATTTTATTTCTTTTTCTTATCTTACTGCACAGACTAGGATCTCCAAAACAATATGGAATAGAGTGAACATCTTTGCCTTGCTGCTGACTTTAAGTAGAAAATATACATTGAACGCTGCATATGAATTTAGGTATAAACTTTCTTTTAGTAGGTGTACCTAATCATGTTAAGAACATTCTTTTCTAAAAAAAAAGAAAAAAAAGAATTACTAAACCTGGATAGATGAGAGCTTTTTTCATAAATGGGTATATTAAGACTTTTATTGCACAGTATGATCTATTTTGGCAGATGTGGCAGATGAACCTAAGAGATGTATTTTTCCATTGTTTTATGGAGTGTTCAATAAATACCTGATTAAGTCAAGGTAATCAATGTTGTTCTGATCTTTGTTGATGAGTATTAACATCTCCATCTATGATTGTGAAATATGTCTATTTCTCTCTAATTTGGTCAATTTTCGTCTCATGTATTTTGAAGCTTTTACATTAGCCACACACATTTATGATCGTTTTTTTCTTCTAGTAAGCTGACATTTTTATCATTACAAATTATCCCCCTTTGCATCTGATAATTTTTACAGTATAAGAATCTATTTTTTCTGGTATTAGTATAACCAATGCAGCATTTTTTATTATTACTGTTTACATTGTTTGTCTTTTCCCATTCATTTAGTCTCCCAGCCTATCTGGGTCTTTATATTTAAAATCGTCTCTTATTGGCTCCGTAGCTCAGGGGTTAGAGCACTGGTCTCGTAAAATCGTCTCTTATTGACAGCACATAGTTGAGTCATGCATTTTTGCCAACTCTGACAATTTCTACTTCGTAGTTGGAGAGTTTAGTCCATTATCATTTAACACAATTATTAATATGGTTGAGTTTGAGTCTATCATATTATCACTTGTTTTCTGTCCGTCTCTTCTGTTTTCTGTTCTTCTATTCTCCCTTTCCTTATTTTTTGGATTATTAGAATGATTTCTGAACTTTATTTGAATTTTCTTATGGATTTTTGCCATACTTCTCTGTATTACATATTTTTAATGATTGCTGTAGAAATTATAAACTATGTCTAGCTTTTTATAGTCAACTAATAGTTAATATAGTACTACTTCATGTAATATATATGGAAATCTCACAATCATATTAGTCCATTATTTCCATCCCAGATCTTTGTGCCATAGCTATTATATGTACCACTTATACATATTTTAATTCCACACATTACTTTTGTTTTAAATAGATATATGTATAATAAACATATTAAGAAGAAGAAGGTAAAATAATTTATCCAGATAGTTACTATTTTTGATGTTCTTCATTCTTTTCTTGGGATCTGAGAATTTATCTGACATCATCTTCCTCCAGCCTGAAGTATTTTCTTTAGTATTTCTTGTAATGCCATTCTGCTTCAAACAAAATTCCTTATTTTTGTTTTATTTGAAAATTTCTTTAGTTTATCTCCAATCTTGGAGGCTATTTTCACTGACTGTAGAATTCTGGGTTTTCAAGTCTTGTGTATGTACTTCTTTTAGGTCTTTAAAGATGTTACACTTTCACAGCACCTGGCATCTTCCATGGACAATAGCTCAGTCAATAGCATCTGCCTTTGGCTCAGGTGATGATCCTGGGGTTCTGGTAGTAGGGAGCCTGCTTCTCCCTCTGCCCGCCTCCACTTGAGTGTGCTCTCTCTCTCTCTCTCTTTCTCTAATAAATAAATAAATAAATAAATAAATAGATAAATAAATAAATAAAATCTTTTAAAAATGTTTTAAAGTTGTTATGCTTTCATAATTTTGCATGAATATCCACCTTGAGATACTCTCAGCAACCTGGTATCTTGTTAAAAAAAAAAAAAAAAGCAAAAACTAATCTTCTTACTCTCCTTTTACAGGAAAATAAATTGCAGAGATGTGAAGAGAATATTTAGTCTTTTTTCTTTCCTGTCTATATAGCCCTGGTAAATAAAGGGTTATTTAAAAAAATTATTAAACCCAGATGTCTCCAACTTGACCTTGAATTAATCATCTCTACCCACTGTGACAAGAAAGAAAAAAGAGCATCTTTTTCTAGCCTCAGGATATATGTTCCGTGAATGACTTTTTTGGAACTGAGATGAGAGAAAAGTGTTTTGCTTTGAAAGTAGGCTTTATTCCCAGGTGTATTGGAAAGCTGGTGTTGTCCATGGAATATCTGGAGTTGGAATTAAGCCTATAATTATATCAAGAATAAAACATCAAGGGGCTAAGCAATCTTTCCGGAAACACTTTTGTCTCTATGCCTAGATGAAAAGGGAAAGAAGTAGCAAAACCACCGGTATAGGTGGTATATTGTAAACAAGGAGATTAACTTCTGAAAACAAAACAAAACAAAATAAAAAATAAAAAGGAAACAGAACAGACTGTGGTTCTGCCCTTTTAAACTTGCCACTCCCTATATCCTGAAAAACATATTCAGTGTTTAGGGCTCAACAACCTTTGTCTTTGGTCTTCTGTAATGAGCTTTTGTAGGAAATGTGTCTTGTTCCAGCATGCTAAAGGTGCTTTATACTTTTAAGTGTCTAAAAGGGTATACTACAAAGTTCCTCCTGAGTGTAATGAAAAATGAGAAACCATATGATACAGGTCAAACTACAGGGTTTGGAACCAAGCCAACATGAGTTCAAATCCTTGCTGTGCCTCTTATTTAAACATTTAAGATTTAATAAATGAATCAAAAACTTTAGATGAAAGGAACTTCAAGCCAAATTCATAGTCCTGAGCACACCTTCTTCTACAGGCTGGAAGTTGGCAAAATCCAGTTCTCGGTCTTTAGGCTACATGATAACATGCCATCTAGCTGCATGATTTGGGCATTTTTCTGAATTCCAGGCATAGATGGGGATTATCACTGTGTCTCTGGTAAAAGGAAGACCTCAGAGCTGCACACCTGCTTATTTGATGGTTCCTAAAGCTGTGGTCAGTCCAGAGCTTCCCTCTGTTAAGTAAATGGTACTTTTCTTGAATATGGTCTATCACTCCTCTTAGAAGATTATGAATCATAGAGAAAATTAAAGCAGATTGCAAAATTGGAAAATGTTTCTCAGCTTATTAACAAAACATTAAAAAAAACTATTTGTAATGGATAATTTAGATACTAAAAAAAGGTAGAAAGGTTTGGGAGACATCCTCTCTCATCTAACTCTTCATTCTTGACAACCCACAACATTTTTCTTGGTTCCAATGAAAATGAATGAAAAGTAGAAAGTGACTTACTTTGTTCCACATGTAAGTAACTCATAAATTCTGGAAATAATCTAAGTTGATGGCAGAAAAGGAGATAGGATTAAAATTATATACAAGATTGGGGGCTAAGAAACTACCAGAAAGAAAATTCTCTGTGATTCTAATGAAGACCATCTATCAAAGCAGGAGAGTATAGAGATGATGGTGTGCCATTAGGCATAAGGGACTGGCAGAAACCCTCTTCCCACCATATCTTCCAGCCTAACTGAGGCTGCCAGTGCAAGTTTATAGCTGTCACATAGTTATCATGCCACAATTTAATCCAACTAACAAAGGTATCTAGCAAGCCATTCCAAGATGGTACAACCTAGTAGATTACTTTCAGTTTGAAAATCTATGAAGAGTATCCATATTTCTAAGAACCCTGACCTCTACTGAACATTCCTGCCATATGTAGGTGGTGAGGTCCTCTTCTTTCCCTGAAACTAAGTGGGCTCCTGGAGAATGAAATCTATGGTTAACCGCAAGGACCCTACCCTTTTACTTTTGTTGTCAGGTTTAGAAGGATGTTGTTTAAGGGAATGACAATTAAGCCACTACTTAGAAAAGCCAAATGCCTTTGCCTTCATCGTTTGTTTGCTTCTATCCAGCCCTGGGTAAAGTAGCCTGCTACCCAGGCCAAGTTGATAGAGGTTGATTAGGATGTAGGAATTCAAATCTCTGGCAAAATTCCAGCTGTAGCCACCTTTTATGACCATCCCACGTCCATCGTTGACATTTATTTATTTTTTATTTATTTCACTTTTTACCTATCTCAGGTTCACCAGCTTTTCCTGCACATACACTTGGGGTTGTGAGACCAGGAGTCTCTTGGTGTATAAGTCTCCAGCTATTATGACTTAGGTGCTTATGGATCCCTTAATAATTAACGGGCAATTTTTTAAAAATTAAGTTAGAAAATACAGAAGCAAAGAAACAGGGCATTTACCACCAGGGATTTTTTATTCTAATAAAAAACCCAAACTTTCCCTCCCTCCTTCTCAGTATCTCCGTCTCTCTGTCTCTTTTTCTTTCTTTCTTCTTTTCTTTCACATTTCATTTCATCTTTTTTCTTTCCTTCCTTCCTTCCTCTCTTTCTTTTTTCCTTTGATTCAGTTCTATCTGGCTTTATCTTTGACTACACTATTCTGATTCTTAACCTGAGGGAATTCAGGGTTGGTATACATACTAAGTATTTTTTGTGGCTTCAGGGATTCTGCCCCTGGATTTGGACCTTAGTTGCCACTAGCATCTGACCTATCCTAGCCCCAACAATTTGCCAGTGGATCTCCCTTCTTCCTTAACCAAGTTCTATTCTTCTGCAGAGTTCAGTCCTTCATTGCTGTTCTGAACTATGGTCAAATCTTTAAAATAGAGTTTTAGTTCATTTCAGATTTCACTATTGTTAATGTTTAAAATTATCTTTGCAAATTATTAACTTACATTGAATTATTTATTGATTTATCTAATACATGCATATGATGCAAAATTCATAAGGTACAAAAGGCCTCGTAGTCAAGGCCTACCTCCCAGCCAATTTGTTTTCCTTCCCAGAGTCAAAAACTCCTATCAAGTTCTTTTTTAAAAATATTTTATTTATTTATTCATCAGAGAGAGAACGAGAAAGAGCACAAGCAGGGGGAGCAACAGGCAGAGGAAGAAACAGGCTCCCTGCTGAGCAAGGAACCCAATGCAGGATGCAGTCCCAGGACCCCAGGATCATGACCTGAGCCAAAAGCAGACACTCAACCTACTAAACCACCCAGGCATCTCTTATCAACTTCTTAAAAGTTTTTTCAGAGATAATCTATGTATGTACAAGTATATGATGTATATACATGTGTGTGTACATTCTTTAAGTTGATTTTTAATTATATAAGTAATGCATGAACATTATTTCCTTGTACAAATTAAAATAATCCAGAGTAGTTTAGATCCTCTCTGATGATCTCTCCAATCCCAATCTCTTCCCAAATGTAACCACTGTGAGTAATCTAGCATCAACACAGCATAATTCCTTCCAAAATGTTTCTTTGCATTTACTAAAAATATATGAATCTACAGAAAACATCTAGCATTATTATTACTGTTTTTACTAAAAATTATACTGCAAGAATCATTTTCCAGCTTGCTTTGGGTCAAAACTTTAGGGACCCCTGTTCTGATGGTAGAAGCCTCTCCACTATTGGACCTGGTTTTTCCAAAATCCAGAAGATGCCTTTATTTCCTCCACGTCCCAGGACAAGCCTCCTACTGGTCCACCCACAAAGTTCTTGTTTCTTGTCCTCATAGAGAGACCTTGGAGCTGAGATGGGGAAGAAATGGGCTATGTTCAGGGAAGGAGGGAGTTAGCTTGGTGACAAATATCTTATATTCTCTTTGATGGCTTATCCTGCAGTTTTTTCCTAGGAAGAAGTGACCTTTTATCATGCAATAAAACTTGACAGAGACACTAACAAGACAACTGACCTCTACTGTGGTCATTAGCTAGAGAGTTCAAAACCAGGAAAATGCGTCATGCAGAGCTGTTTTTCACCATGAACAGAAAAGGTGGGATCCCACCACTGTAATAGAAACTCTTAATCTATTGTCTAAGGAGAAAAGGCAAAATCTGACACATCTAAATGATCAGGTTCTGTGCAGCTACTTGACAGTAATGTCCATGTCATGTCGACAACCTACTGCACACTAATGATCACACAGTCTTCTAGAGGGAAGAGGCTATTTTTGAGAAATGATCAAAGCTTTGCCACAGATTTGTATGACCATCTTTATGATTTCAAAATCTTATATGATTTTATATAGGGTACCTGAGTATTTTAAGGAACCAGGAGGTGACTATATTACAGAGCCACCTACTGCATTGTGGGACAGCCTAATTGGCTCAGTTCCTTCATTATTGAAACTTCAGATCCTATTCTGACCTCTAGGTTAACATCAAATAAGTTTAATCCCTCTTACTAATGATCAGAGCCAATTTTCCATAAAATAAAACATCCAATTAATCTGAGCAAGGCTGTACCTGTCTAGAATTTGACCAGGTCCAAAACATCTTATTTTTACTAAACCCTGTCCATCAGAATTGAAAGGTATAGGCTTTCTTTCATCATTAACAATCTTCTTAACAATGTGGTTATCATTACTTGCTGTAAATTTCTCTGTTTGAAGTAAGATTCTTGGAGTAAATCTCCTTTTCTTTTGTTATGGTTTTTATAGAAATGAGAATCAAGGTCATCCCTGATTATATGTTTGCCAAAGCAGGAATTCAGGAAATGACTAGTCATAGCCTAGCCCGTCCTTCTCCAGAATATTTAATGTTATCATGGCTTATTCTTATTTCACTTATTTTAATCCCCATCAGATTTGTGGTTGATGAAACAAAGTTTTGAAATATTAGCTCATATATTTTCTACAATATAGCTATCAGTATAGTATAGAAATATTCCCGAGGGAGTACAATATGGGAGGGAAGAGTCAGTGATATGGCAGCTGCGGTGGTCAGGGGGGAGGACACATTAATAATTGGTATGTTTCCCCCAATGGGGCCAATATGAACCGTACTATTTGTGGTCCTGAAGTTGGGAAGTGGCCAGTCAATAGGGAGGGGTATCCCTACGATGTAGAGTGAGGTAAGGTAGATAGGCTAAAAGAGGCAGGGAAATGGCCGGAGGGCTATGATTTATAAGAAAGGGCCTGCCGTAGAGTAATTCAAATGGGCTTAAGCCCGAAAACCCGCGGGGCATAGCCAGGAGTCTGGTGAGAGCCATAGGCAGAAGTGTAGGCCAGGAAAGATGGGTTTCTAGGGTAGGTTTGGTGAGTTGGGCTTTGAGCAGCCCGTTGGCCTTTTCTACCTTACCGATGACTGTGGGTGGTATGGGATGTGAAGTTTCCAGGTTATGTTGAGGCTCTCAGCTACCTGTTGGGTTACACTGGAGATGAAGGCAGGTCCGTTGTTCGACTGGAGGGTCCGGGGCAATCCAAACCTCAGGATGATGTGCTCGATGAGTATTATAGCCACTACGTCCGCTGTTTCCCGGGCCATGAGGTATGCCTTGATCCAGCCTGTGAACGTATCAACCAAGATTAATAGGTAGCGAAAGGTTTTATGGCGAGGCATGTGAGTGAAGTCCAGTTGCCAGTCTTCCCCCGGCTGATGACCTCAGAGCTGTTGGTTAGGCCCTGGTCTGCGGATTCCTCCTTGTGAATTCACAGAGGAACAGGTTTTGCAAGCCCTGTGGACAACTTCAATTACTTTAGATAAGGAAGGATGATAGAACAATGGCTGAAGAAATTGGTGGAGAGCCTTTGGGCCAATATGGAGGGATCGGTGGATGTCAGTAATTAAGGTGTGTGCCAGATTGCCTGGCAGGGCAATCCTGTCCTGGATATAGATCCACCCCTTATCTGGCAAGGGTATAGGCAGTAAAGTTGTAGGGTTTAAGCGGGGGGGGGGGGGGGGGTAGAGCGAGAGAGATGTGGGTTCTCTAGGAATAGCAGATGGAATAGCTGGAGACGAGGAGGAGTCAGATGGGCCAGGGATCGGTGGCTAAGGTCTGTGAGTCGGCGGGAGAGTAGACCATGATGGGCTGCCCTAAGGTCATGTTGAGGGTCTTAGAGGGGGTGACTTGATATCCCTTGGCCCTCAGAAAGTTAAGTAGGGTGGAGGTGTCGTCTTGGGAGACTGAGAGGGAGGGGCTACAGAGGAGGAGGTCATCCACATATTGTAGTAGAGTATTAGGCTTAAGGACACACTGCTGTTAAGTCTGTAGGCCTGGCCGAAAATGTGAGGGCTGTCCCTGAACCCCTGGGGGAGAAGAGTCCAAGTTAGTTGTCCAGAAGCATGCGTGTCAGGATCCTCCCAGGTGAAGGCAAAAAGAAAATAGGAATCAGGGTACAAGGGGACAGTGAAAAAGGCATCCTTTAGGTCCAGTAATGTAAAGTGAGAGGTGTTTGGGGAACACAAGACAGTAGGGTTAGGAACGACTGCGTGGAGGGGGACCACGACCTTGTTGATAAGCCTAAGGTCTTGTACCAGTCGATAAGCCCCTGAGGGCTTGCGTACTGGGAGGATGGGGTGTTACAGGGGGAAGTGATGGGGATCAGGAGTCCCTGACGTTAAAGCCGTTCTATGATAGTTTCAGGCCCCGGCGGTGGGCTAAGGAAATAACAAATTGAGCTCGAGAGGGAAACTTAGAGTTATCCTTAAGCTGTACTTTAACCGGGGTAAGGTGGGAAGCAATGATGGGCTCTGAGATGTCCCACACCTGAGGGTCTACAGTAGGTAGGTCATCTGGAGTGAGGGTCGAGGGAGTGGAGAGGTGTAGGATGAGACGGGTTGAGGTGGATAGAGGGGAGGAAGGGGAGAGGCAGATAGTTGCCCTTAGTTTCTGGAGAATGTCCCTACCCAGTAGAGGGACCGGGCAGGAAGGAATCATAGGAACGAGTGGGGGAAGGGGAACCCATCCAGGCTACAGGTAAGGGGAAGGGTCACCCTAGGATTGGAGGAGGTCCCATCGATCCCCATAACAGTAATTGGTGAGGTTCGAGTAAGTCCCGAGTAGGAAGGCAGAACAGAGTAGGTAGCCCCCGTGTCCAGCAAAAAAGAGATGGACTTACCCACTACCTGGAGCGTAACCCTGGGCTCGGCCTGGGTGAGAGGGGTGGGCTTTGTCAGTCGTCCTCCAATCCAAGCAGTTGAAAGGCCAGACTTACTGTCTCGGGGGGTCCCCCGCGTTGAGGCACTGAAGATACCCCGAGGTTAGGGCAGTCGGATTTCCAGTGGCCCATCAAATGGCATTGAGGGCAAGGCCGAGTTCGTGGCTTTGGATTGGGGCACTGGCAAGCCCAATGTCCCTCAGCCCCGCATTTGAAACAGACCCCCCGGGGGGGTGCGATTGGTTGCCCCTCTCTGCTGGCTTCCAGAGCCGGCCGGCCGCAGGGCTGCTACCAAGGATTGGGTCTGCAACTGAACCTTTTGCTGGAATATGGCTTGTCGTTTAAGCTCAGCCGCCTCCTCACAGGAATTAAAGACCTTAAATGCCATTTTCACCAAGTCAGAAATGGGGGTCTGAGGGTCCTCCTCAGCCTTCTTTAACTTTCTCTGTATATCCGGTGCCGATTGAGAGATAAAATGAGTAGCCAGTACCGTGGCCCCCGCAGGAGAGGCAGGGTCCAAGCGAGTGTACTGGGTTAAAGCTTAGGTCAACTGGTTAAGAAACATGGTGGGGTTGTCGTAGGGGCCTGGACAATCTCCCTAATCTTGTCATAATTAACGGCCTTATTAGAGGCTGCCCGCATGCTGGCTATGAGACACTGGACCATGCGGTCGTGGCGCCAGTGGCCATCTTGGCCATCCTGATAATCCCAACCTGGTTCTACAGCTGGGACCCCCTGGGCTCCAACTGGCATGGCAGCTTCAGTGAGCTGGACCTGATCCACGTACTCCCGGGCAGCAGCCTGGATGCGTTCCCTCTCCTCTGTAGTGAGGGTGGTGGTCTGGACCACATGTAAATCATGCCAGGTGAGGTCATAGGCTTGGGCCAAATATTGGAATTCTTTAATATAGTTATCAGAACTGGCTGAAAAGGAGCCCAAACGTTTCTCAATTTGGGAAAGGTCTTGTAGAGAGAAGGGCGCATGAACTCAAACAACTTCCTCAACTCCAGCAACCTCCCTTAGGGGGCAGACTAACTCGGGGGGGGGGGGGGGGCTTTTGAGCCCTAGTGTGGGTGGAGCCATACAGACACATTCACGCAGTCAGGCACTCTTCAGATTCAAACAGATTGGACACCCTCCCCTTTGGATATCCCTGGCTAATGGGAGGTGATCAGTCTCCCCTTCCACTTTACGAAAGGATCTAGTTCAAACAGTAGCTCTGCAGCTGTTACAACAGAATTCAATTAAGCACAAAAGGTGTTTACCAACAGATTTCGAAAGCATAAACCTAGTTCCAGCGACCAGCTCTAGTATCTTATCCCATTTGGTTAACAGTTACCAAAGACTTTGAAAGCTACCTTAAGAATTACACATTAAAACTCCAAGACACACAATTAACCATCAGTTCTAGTCATCTCTTTGCTAGCAGATTTTAACAAATAACAAGAACCTATTTGACCTTCAGTAAACTTTGATTTGAGTTTGCCGTTTACTGCGGATAAATTTGTCAGGAGTTCGGATAGGAGTGGGGATGGGGAGGAGGAGGGGTAGACAAGGGTGCTGGTTCAGAAATCCTGAACTTAAGGGACCTTGGGGTAAGGGATTGCGATAAGGAGGAGGAGGAACCAGGGACCCTCTTGACAGTGGGTGGGTGAAGCTCTCCAGGAGTTCAGAGAGAGGAGACAGGGAGGAGAGGTCTGAGTCTTTGGGAGCAGGGGGGGGGCAGGGTAGGGGGAGGGGAGCGGGCCAAGAGGACCTGAGAGGTGGAGCAGTGAGTGCAGAATAAGGGGCGAGAGCGCAGAGTCGAGAAAGCTGGACATAAGGGACCTTGGCCCATCTGCCGTGGTGTCTGCTGAGGTTATTTAGGTCATGAAAATCTGATAATTAAACGTGACTTCCGGAGGCCATTGGGACTGATTGTCTAATCGGTATTGTGGCCAAGCAACAGTACAGTAACGTCGTTTTCGCAGGTCCTGGTCCAGTTCCAGGGTTTTAAGATTGGCCAGCAGGCCTAAAACACCCCCGGGATGTTTTAGGGTCGAATTTGGATTGGGAGGTCCCCATGATTCGTTGCGGGGCAACCCAACGGCTGGAGGAAGGCGTCCCCTCGTCCACCACTGGGTTGTAGAAAAACTGTGTCGGCTGCTGTAGAGGTTAGGACGTCTCCCAGCCTCTTGGAGTCACGGAGGCACGGAGGTCACCTAGTGACCGGCGGGGTCCACCCTGACGCGGCTGCGATTAGGGCAGGGCTTTCCAGAAGGAGGCGTGGAATTGGGGAAACTCACCACAGCTTCGGAAGTGGTGTTCGGAAAGGCAGGTCTGGTTCGGCCAGGGAAAGGAGAGAGCCTCCCCACTGTGTGGGGGCTCAATCTCCTTCCCGGGTTTCAGCACCAAATGTAAAGTTTTTTCCGGCGAGATAAACATAACACCAGGCAAAGTGGGTGTAAGGCAAGATTTATTAAAAACACTCTCTGGTGAAGTTTCAGGGTTCAGGAGAAGGCGAGCCAGGAAAGTTGCGCCGGGAGGAGGTGGGCACCCTTGGGCGAGGTTCTGCGACTCTGGAAAGCAGAGTGGCGGAAGTCGCGCCCAAGGCAGGGAGGAGGGGGCTTTTAAGGGGTCTTGGGGAAAGCTCAGGGGTCTTTTGGCAAGTTTTCTTTATTTGGATATCCCTCCTGCTCATAGGGATCCCATTGGTCCACAGGAGCCTGGGGCGGGAGGGTCTCAGATTCCTGCTTGGGCCTTTGTTCTCCTGTCCGAGCTCAGGTCTTGTGGTGGGAACTTTCGCCATCTTTAGTAGCCCTTCCTGCCAGCCCAACAGTCTTGGCAATAAGTCTTGGATAAGAAACCAAAAGCACAGGCAACAAAAGCAAAAATTGGTGAATGGGACTGCATCAGACTAAAAAGGTTCTGCACAGCAAAGGAAATGAGTGAAATGGCAACCTATGGAATAGAAAACAATATTTGCAAACATCTTTGCTCTCACATACCCTACTAACTTCTGAGGCACTCCACCTATGAGGTCCCATCATCACTTCTTATGTTCCTTATGGCATCACACAGGAATCTCTTGTTCTCTCTCCCATCCTGCCCACAGCCTACTTAATCCAGTGCAGATACTTCTTCCCACTAGGGGTCTCCTACCACCTCCACCACTTGTTGGATATACTAGGAGTGAATTCGTTTCCCACGGCTTCCCTAAAAAGTGTCCACATTTTATGTGGCTTAAAGCAACTGAAATTATTCTTTCACATTTCTGAAAGCTGGAAGTCTGAAATCAAAGTGTCAAGATTTTTTTCTTCCATGTCTCTCTCTAGCCTCTGGTGGTTGCTGGCAAACCCTTGGCGTTTTTTGGCTTACAGTTGTACTGTCTCTGCCATCACATGGTGTTCTCCTTTGGTATCCCTATGCCCAAATTTCCCTTTTCTTAGAAGAATCAATCATTGGATTAGGGCCAACCCTAATTCAGTATGACTTCATCTTAACTTGATTGCATCCACCAAAAACCTATTTCCAAATAAGATCACATTCACAGCATCTGGGACTTAGGACATCACCTTGTCTTTTTGGTGGACAGAATTTAAGACACAATAGGGGGACCACACTGGAGCACAAACCCAGATGTTCTCGGACTCTCCTTCAACCAGCCTGAGGTTTGTATTTGAGTTTCTGTCATCTAGCACTACCCAGCTCCAGGGGATGAGGATGTAAAATTCCTTCTACTTTAGTTTCATCCCACTGACTATCATTCTTTCATTCTTTGAATCCTCTTCTCCATGATGGAAGAATTCTAGTCTCCTTCATATCTGGTATAAACTGCTCCTCCTTCGGGTTTCCTTTACATCACTGTAAAACTCAGTGCTTAAACCTCCTAGCTCTGCTCTTGATATATCAACACTGAAGCCAGTCAGAGAGATTTCTCAGCAGATTTTGCTGGGGCTCAGCCATGGCTTCCCATCCACAGAAGACAACCAGTGCTTGGCATCATGGGAATTCTTCACATGCTCTGAAGGGACAGCTCTCCCTGATTACTTCTAAATACTCTCTTTCTCTCCTTAAAAAATCAGTATTTTCTCTGTGAGATGGCCTTTCCTGAACTTTGAATGAAGGACATAAGGGGTAAGCAGGTTGTGGACTCACAGACTCAGCAAACCATAGCCCCCATTGAAGAGGGCAAAGAACTAGTATTGATCTCTCCAGAAGTACAGAGTTTGGAGATTAGCAGATTCTGAGTCCACAGAATTCCCAGTATAAAAGTCCTGTGTGACCAGTTGTGTATGCATATTATCTTAGAGAGTCATCTGTCATGCTTCCTTTGCAGGATCATTCTAATTCCAGTGGACTCTGTCACATTCTGAATGGCTCAGAGTTGCATGACATGAGGTCTTGAGTACTTTATCTGCAGTTTAAGTGCCTGTAGGAAATATTAATGGTTTTATCTAAGCCTCAACTTCCTTATACATAATATAGTAGGGTAATATCCTCCTTGAAAGGTCATTAGCATTACTAGACAACATACATACAAAGTGCCTGGTGCTTAGGGGATGCTTAACAAAGAGTAACACATTTATCATTAGTCTATTCTGCTTCCCTCTTCTCTCTCTAGATCACACCAATTCTCTGACATTGCCCCTATTATAAGTACTCCTTACCCTCAGAAGAAAGACAAGGGGGAAGAAAGAATACTATGCACTCTAGAGCTCATCTTGTCTGCTTTCCTAAAAAGGGAACTTCTCCTCAGATTCAGAGGTTTTTCTGGGCATCTCAGATCAGAACTGATTCTATAATTGGTCAGCCTGACCATATGAAAGCAATTCTAACTACAGAAATTTATGTGTATGCCAGTCTACCATGTTGCATAGTAATTATGCATAGCACAAAATATGTCTGAATTTTATTTGGAAGTGTTATTTGATCATGGGATTAATCTTAGTCCCCATGTGCTTATTCTTCACCATTTGTTAGTCATGATACCATGGAAAAAAGGAAATGCCAGTCAGTCACTTCAATGAGTCCTCTAGGAAGGAGAACTGGAACTGGTCCCATAGCCCCTTACTTCTCCTACTCATTGATACCTTCTCTCCATTAAGGTCTGGGCACCTCAGTTCAGGCTCTTACTGAAGACTGGGGAAGGGACTAGCATCTCATCAGAGCAAGAGAATGAGGGAAATTCATTAGAAGGATATAATAAAGATTCAGCTGGGAGTGGCCCAAGAGCATCACTGTGTTTGTTTTGTTTGTTCTCTTGCCACAGATAAGTGAGCCCTCCAGTCAAATTAACATTGGGTAGGTAGTCCCATCTTCATCACTGATACCACCATTCACCCTGTTGCTGACGCTAAAACCTAGGAGTCATATGTGACTTTCCTTTCCCTCCTATCCTGAATCTAATGTAGCAATGGCTCTATGCACATTGCCTTTAAAATATCCCCCAAACCTAATTACTGCTTCTTCCTCCACCTTCATCTCTTACCTAAGCCACAGCCTCTACTTGGCTTCCCAGTCCCTGCTCTGGTATCAGTCAGTTTTTCACCCAGGTTCCAGAGAAGTTTTTAAAATGTATGTCGAATAATTTTATCCCCCCATTCAAACTTTTTAAGTTTCCTACTGTACTCAGCCCACATGGCCCTTTAATGGTATCTCAGAAATTTTGCAACACTCTCTGCTGTCTCTTCACTCCACATTAGGCACACTTGCCTTGTAATCCTTCCCACTGCACAAATATGTTCCAATCTCACTTGCTATGCCCTTGGACTAGAACATTCTTCCTGCCTTCCCTTCATTCAGTTGTGACCATCTCCAAAAGGCCTTCCTCACACTTACTTCCATCATTGTCTCTTCCATTACCTGGTTTTATTTTTCCTTGTGGTTCTTAGCACAGTTTCAAATTATATATATGGTAAATATTTAATTTATATATTAATCTTCCATCTTCATATCTAGAAGGTGAGCCTGTGAAGCAAGAAGTTTGTTTTGCTCACTTCTGTGTCTTCAAGATTTTGAAGAGCCCCTAGTCATAACAGGTGCTCAAAAAGAGTTGGCAAATGAAGGGAAGTTCATCTCTTCTTTTGATAGCTCCAAATGATACCTTTAAAATACCTTCCTTGTATTTCATTCTTCAGCCTCACCTTCTAGCCACTTGAGTTTCCATTTCTTCAGCTGAATCAGTCTCTCTAGGCTTTTAGGCTTCAGGATATTTTTTAACTCCTCAGATGATCCCAATGGACAACCAAGGTTGAGAACCACTTTGATGTTGAATCATCCATAGAGTACTGGCCAGTTATTTTGTAGAAAGTTCCTCAATTTGGATTTGTCTGATGTTTCTAAATATTAAATTTATATGATGAATGGGGACAAGAATATCACAGCAGTGATATTGTGTCCTCCTCAGTGCATCATATCAAGAAGCACAAAATTTGAATTGATCTCAGTACCAGTGATGCTAACTATGTCTCTCGGTTAAAGTGGAATCTTCCAATATTATTTTCCCATTTGTAATTAAATAGGTATGTTGTTAAGAGACCCTTTGAAACTGCAAATATCATGTATCTTATCACATTTTCACCCACTAATATTAGCATCCATTAGTGATTCTTACCTAAAACAATTATTATTGTGGAATTTAGTCAAATAGTGATTTCCAGTTTCCATCATTTTTTTCTATATCTGTTGGAACTCTGTAGTAATGAAGAGCTTTTCTATTTTTGCCATTTATTTATTTTTAAATTACTTATATAGGTATAAATTTGGGGATTATTCTATGCCATGGGTTATAATCCATTGCTACCATTTATTATTAATAATAATTATTTATTTATTTTTGCTCAACTTGTCCTCAGTTTAGGTAATGGAAGCCTATTTAAGCTGACTTCTATATCCCCTAATATGTCCGCATGTTTTGAGCATTTTCTTACTATTTAGGGCCAGAAGGTGTTCCGGTCTCATGTATTTTCCCTCCCCTACCCCAGAATCAATGATTTTCCCAAAAATTGCTAGTTTTTTATGGGAAAATGGTATTTAGACGAGATCGGGCGCATTCAGGGTGGTATGGCCATAGATGGGAAAATGGTATTTAGAAATAAATATTTGAGTACAAGATGTTCTCATCAGTATTGGTATGTGTGATTCTAAATATATGTATTTATAAATACTTATTTGTGTCTATTTCCATATTTATCTGAAATCTGTATGAAAATTCATAACTTCATGCTGGTGATTTGTTTGTTTATATTATATTTTGGGATGCCCACCACTACCACTCTTCATTCATTTAAATTTCTTTTTTTTTTCTTTTTTCCTCCCTCCCTCCTTCCATCTCTTTCTTTCTCTCACCTCTCTCCCTCCTTTTCCTCCTCCTCATTCTTCTTATAGTAGTTCTCTCCTGACTTACTATGTGGCTATTTCATATGATCAAAGGCAGCAACTCTGGGATCTGAAGGACCAAGTACAATTCCTGGCACTACTAATTTCCAACCATGTGATTATTGGCAAAAAGTCTCTCACAATAACAGATCCTCAACAAAACAAAATGCTCTCCAGGCTCAATCCCTGGGATCAGGCTTAATCGTTTTCCTTTGAAATTCTCGGGTTTTATAGGCAAGTTTATTTCTCAATCCTGACTTCAGTTCAAGTCTTCCTTTTATCAGAATGCACAGGCAATCTATCTTCCCAAAGCTGTTCTCAGTTCTTCTATGGGAGCAATTTAACTACTGTTTCTTTTCTAGTTAATTCTTTTTTAAAAATATACTGTATTCAGGACATCTGGGTAGGTCAGCTGGCTAAGCTTCTGACTCTTGATTTCAGCTCAGATAGTGAATTCAGGGTCATAAGATCAAGTTGAACCCCCCTCTTCCCTGCATGTGGAGCTCAGCACTCAGTGGGGAGTCTGCTTGAGGATTTCTCTCCCTTGGCCCCTCCCCCTGCTCACACTCTCTCTGTAAAAGAAATAAATCTTTAAAATAAAGATTATTGTAAATCTTTAAAATAAAAACAGTAAACTATTTTAAAATAAAATACAATAAACTCTATTCAAGCATAACAATTATAAAAAGTTTAAAAAAACCTATGTACTGTATGATTATCAGAAAGTGAACAAAACTGTGTAAATAGTCCCCTAGATAGAGAAAAACAACATTACCAGCACCTAAAAGACCCCTGTGCACCTTCCTGATTATTATATCCATCTTCCTTCCTAATAGTAACCACTATCATGAATTCTAATATCACAGATAAATAATATCATGAATAAAATTTGAACTTTTTATAAGTGTTTATTCCTTCATATGCCATTTCTTCATATAAATTGTTTTCCAAATTGGTTATACAAATTTATACTTCTGGCAGCAGTGTTTGACAGTTTCAGTTACTCCACACCCTTGCCAACACTTGTTAATAGTATTTTTAATTTTATTCTTTTAGGAGTATAGTCATATGTCATTGTTATTCTAATTTGCATCTAATTTGCATTATTATCTCTGATAATAATGATTTGAGAACCTTTTCATTTGTTTCTTTGCCATCTGTTTAACATCTTTTGTGAAGTGCCTGTTCAAGTTTTTATTTTGCTTTTTTATTTTTATTTTTAATTTTTAATTATTTTTTATAATTTTTTTTAAAGATTTAATTTATTTATTTGACAGACAGAGATCACAAGTAGGCAGAGAGGCAGGCAGAGAGAGAGAGAGAAAGAGGGAAGCAGGCTTCCTGTGGAGCAGAGAGCCCGATGCGGGGCTCGATCCCAGGACCCTGAGATCATGACCCGAGCCGAAGGCAGCAGCCCAAACCACTGAGCCACCCAGGCGCCCCTAATTTTTTATTTATTTTTTTAAATAAACATATATTTTTTATCCCCAGGGGTACAGGTGTGTAAATCGCCAGGTTTACACACTTCACACACTCACCATAGCACATACCCTCCCCAATGTCCATAATCCCACACCCCTTCTCCCCACCCCCCTCCCCCCAGCAACCCTCAGTTTGTTTTGTGAGATTAAGAGTCACTTATGGTTTGTCTCCTTCCCAATCCCATCTTGTTTCATTTATTCTTCTCCTACCCCCTTAACCCCCCATGTTGCATCTCCACTTCCTTATATCAGGGAGATCATATGATAGTTGTCTTTCTCCGCTTGACTTACTTCGCTAAGCATGATACCTTCTAATTCCATCCATGTCATCACAAATGGCAAGGTTTCATTTCTTTTGATGGCTGCATAGTATTCCATTGTGTATATATACCACATCTTCTTTATCCATTCATCTGTTAATGGACATCTAAGTTCTTTCCATAATTTGGCTATTGTATATATTGCTGCTATAAACATTCGGGTGCATGTGCCCCTTCGGATCACTATGTTTGTATCTTTAGGGTAAATACCCAGTAGTGCTATTGCTGGGTCATAGGGCAGTTCTATTTTCAACATTTTGAGAAACCTCCATGCTGTTTTCCAGAGTGGTTGCACCAGCTTTCATTCCCACCAACAGCGTAGGAAGGTTCCCATTTCTCTGCATCCTCGCCAGCATCTGTCATTTCCTGACTTGTTCATTTTAGCCATTCTGACTGGTGTGAGGTGATATCGCATTGTGGTTTTGATTTGTATTTCCCTGATGCCGAGTGATATGGAGCACTTTTTCATGTGTCTGTTGGCCATCTGGATGTCTTCTTTGCAGAAATGTCTGTTCATGTCTTCTGCCCATTTCTTGATTGGATTTTTTGTTCTTTGGGTGTTGAGTTTGCTAAGTTCTTTATAGATTTTGGACACTAGCCCTTTATCTGATATGTCGTTTGCAAATATCTTCTCCCATTCTGTCAGTTGTCTTTTGGCTTTGTTAACTGTTTCCTTTGCTGTGCAAAAGCTTTTGATCTTGATAAAATCCCAATAGTTCATTTTTACCCTTGCTTCCATTGCCTTTGGCGATGTTGGAAGATGTTGCTGCGGCTGAGGTCGAAAAGGTTGCTGCCTGTGTTCTCCTCAAGGATTTTGATGGATTCCTTTCTCACATTGAGGTCCTTCATCCATTTTTTTTTTCATTTATTTATTTTCAGCATAACAGTATCATTATTTTTTCACCACACGCAGTGCTCCATGCAATCCGTGCCGTCTATAATTCCCACCACCTGGTACCCCGAGCTCCCACCCCCCCACCACTTCAAACCTCTCAGACTGTTTTTCAGAGTCCACAGTCTCTCATGATTTACCTCCCCTTCCAATTTACCCCAATCCCCTTCTCTCTAACTCCCCATGTCCTTCATGCTATTTGTTATGCTCCACAAATAAGTGAAACCATATGATAATTGACTCTCTCTGCTTGACTGATTTCACTCGGCATAATCTCTTCCAGTCCCGTCCATGTTGCTACAAAAGTTGGGTATTCGTCCTTTCTGATGGAGGCATAATACTCCATAGTGTATATGGACCACATCTTCCTTATCCATTCATCTGTTGAAGGGCATCTTGGTTCTTTCCACAGTTTGGCGACTGTGGCCATTGCTGCTATAAACATTGGGGTACAGATGGCCCTTCTTTTCACTACGTCTGTATCTTTGGGGTAAATACCCAGGGGTGCAATGGCAGGGTCATAGGGAAGTTTTATTTTTAATTTCTTGAGGAATCTCCACACTGTTCTCCAAAGAGGCTGCACCAACTTGCATTCCCACCAACAGTGTAAGAGGGTTCCCCTTTCTCCACATCCTCTCCAACACATGTTGTTTCCTGTCTTGCTAATTTTGGCCATTCTAACTGGTGTAAGGTGATATCTCTAATCTAAATTCTCTCAATGCTAGAGTAACTGAGACAGAAGATAGAATTAGTGATCTGGAGGACAAACAGATAGAGAGAAAGGATTAGGAGGAAGCCTGGAACAAACAGCTTAGAAGCCACAAAAACAGAATCAGGGAAATAAATGATGCCATGAAACGTTCCAACGTCAGAATTATTGGAATACCTGAAGGGAAGGAGAAAGAAAGAAATCTAGAAGATATAGTGGAACAAGTTCTTCGTGAAAATTTTCCAAATCTCGTGAATGGAACCAGCGTTTATGTACTAGAGGCCAAAAGGTTTCCCTCCAAGATTACAGATTCTCTAAAGTCCTCGAGACACCTAATAGTAAGAATGAAGAATTATAATTGTAGGCAGAACCTCTTGAAAGCAGCTAGGACAAAGAAGATCCTTATGTACAGAGAAAAGCCCATCAGAATAACGTCAGACCTGTCCACAGAGACCTGGCAAGCCAGAAAGGGCTGGCAAGATATATTCAGGGCACTGAATGAGAAGAACATGCAGCCAAGAATACTTTATCCAGCAAGACTGACATTCAAAATGGATGGAGAGATAAAGAGTTTCCAGGACCGGCAAGGCTTAAAAAACTATGCAACCACCAAGACGATACTCCAGGAAATATTAAGGGGGCTTCTTTAAAGGAGGAAAAAGCCCAAGAATAGCATTGAACAGAAATATACAGATAATCTACAGAAAGAAAGACTTCAAAGGTAACACGATGTCAATAAAAACGTATCTATCAATAATCACCCTCAATGTGAATGGCCCATAAAACAGCACACGGTTGCAGACCAGATAAAACGACAGGACCCATCCATATGTTGTCTACAAGAGACCCATTTTGAACCTAAAGATACACCCAGACTGAAAGTGAAGGGATGGAGAAGCATCTTTCATGACAATGGGCCTCAAAAGAAGGCTGGGGTAGCGATTCTCATATCAGACAAATTCGATTTTAAACTAAAGACTGTAGTCATAGATCCAGAAGGACACTACATCATTCATTTTTTTTAAGATTTTATTTATTTAACAGACAGAGATAACAGGTAGGCAGAGAGGCAGGCAGAGAGAGAGGAGGAAGCAGGCTCCCTGCGGAGCAGAGAGCCCGATGTGGGGCTCGATTCCAGGACCCTGGGATCACGACCTGAGCTGAAGGCAGAGGCTTTAACCCACTGAGCCACCCAGGCGCCCCCGACACTACATCATTCTTAAAGGGACTATCCACCAAGATGATCTAACAATTGTAAATATCTATGCCCCCAATATGGGAGCAGCCAATTTATAAGAAAACTGTTAATCAAGATAAAAGTCATATTGATATGAATACACTAATCGTTGGAGATCTTAACACGCCTCTCTCAGAAATAGACAGATCATCGAAGCAGAAAATCAATAAAGAAACAAGAGCATTGGGGCGCCTGGGTGGCTCAGTGGGTTAAGCCGCTGCCTTCGGCTCAGGTCATGATCTCAGGGTCCTGGGATCGAGTCCCGCATCGGGCTCTCTGCTTGGCAGGGAGCCTGCTTCCTCCTCTCTCTCTCTCTGCCTGCCTCTCCATCTACTTGTGATTTCTCTCTGTCAAATAAATAAATAAAATCTTAAAAAAAAAAAAAAAAAAAAAAAAAAAAAAAGAAACAAGAGCATTGAATGACACATTGGACCAGATGGACCTCATAGATATATACAGAACATTCCACCCTAAAACAACAGAATACTCATTCTTCTCAAATGCACATGGAACTTTCTCTAGAATAGACCACATACTGGGTCACAAATCAGGACTCAACTGATACCAAAAGACTGAGATTATTCCTTCATCCATTTTGAGTATATTTTCGTGTGTGGTGTAAGGAAATGGTCCAATTTCATTTTTCTGCATGTGGCTGTCCAATTTCCCCAACACCATTTATTGAAGAGGCTGTCTTTTTTCCATTGGACATTCTTTCCTGCTTTGTCGAAGATTAGTTGACCGTAGAGTTGAGGGTCTATTTCTGGGCTCTCTATTCTGTTCCATTGATCTATGTGTCTGTTTTTGTGCCAGTACCATGCTGTCTTGATGATGACGGCTTTGCAATAGAGCTTGAAGTCCGGAATTGTGATGCCACCAACTTTGGCTTTCTTTTTCAATATTCCTTTGGCTATTCGAGGTCTTTTCTGGTTCCATATAAATTCGAGGATTATTTGTTCCATTTCTTTGAAAAAGATGGATGGTACTTTGATAGGAATTGCATTAAATGTGTAGATGGCTTTAGGTAGCATAGCCATTTTCACAATATTTATTCTTCCAATCCAGGAGCATGGAACATTTTTCCATTTCTTTGTGTCTTCCTCAATTTCTTTCATGAGTACTTTATAGTTTTCTGAGTATAGATTCTTTGCCTCTTTGGCTAGGTTTATTCCTAAGTATCTTATGGTTTTGGGTGCAATTGAAAATGAAATTGACTCCTTAATTTCTCTTTCTTCTGTCTTGTTGTTGGTGTAGAGAAATGCAACTGATTTCTGTGCATTGATTTAATATCCTGACACTTTACTGAATTCCTGTTCAAGTTCTAGCAGTTTTGGAGTGGAGTCTTTTGGGTTTTCCACATATAGTATCATATCATATGCGAAGAGTGATAGTTTGACTTCTTCTTTACCGATTTGGATGCCTTTAATTTCCTTTTGTTGTCTGATCGCTGAGGCTAGGACTTCTAGTACTATGTTGGATAGCAGTGGTGATAATGGACATCCCTGCCATGTTCCTGACCTTAGCAGAAAAGCTTTCAGTTTTTCTCCATTGAGAATGATATTTGCGGTGGGTTTTTCATAGATGGCTTTGATGATATTGAGGTATGTGCCCTCTATCTCTACACTTTGAAGAGTTTTGATCAGGAAGGGATGCTGTACTTTGTCAAATGCTTTTTCAGCATCTATGGAGAGTATCATATAGTTCTTGTTCTTTCTTTTATTAATGTGTTGTATCACATTGATTGATTTGCGGATGTTGAACCAACCTTGCAGCCCTGGAATAAATCCCACTTGGTCGTGGTGAATGATCCTTTTAATGTACTGTTGAATCCTATTGGCTAGTATTTTGGTGAGAAGTTTTGCATTGTTGTTCATCAAGGATATTGGTCTGTAGTTCTCTTTTTTGATGGGATCCCTGTCTGGTTTTGGGATCAAGGTGATGCTGGCCTCATAAAATGAGCTTCGAAGTTTTCCTTCCATTTCTATTTTTTGGAATAGGTTCAGGAGAATAGGAATTAGTTCTTCTTTAAATGTTTGGAAGAATTATCCCGGGAAGCCATCTGGTCCTGGGCTTTTGTTTGTTTGGAGATTTTTGATGACTGTTTCAATCTCCTTACTGGTTATGGGTCTGTTTAGGCTTTCTATTTCTTCCTGGTTCAGTTGTGGTAGTTTATATGTTTCTAGGAATGCATCCATTTCTTCCAGATTGTCAAATTTGTTGGTGTAGAGTTGCTCATAGTATGTTCTTATAATTGTCTGTATTTCTTTGGTATTAGTTGTGATCTCTCCTCTTTCATTCATGATTTTATTTATTTGGGTCCTTTCTCTTTTCTTTTTGATAAGTCGGGCCAGGGGTTTATCAATTTTATTAATTCTTTCAAAGAACCAGTTCCTAGTTTCGTTGATTTGTTCTATTGTTTTTTTAGTTTCTATTTCATTGATTTCTGCTCTGATCTTTATGATTTCTCTTCTCCTGCTGGGCTTAGGGTTTCTTTCTTGTTCTTTCTCCAGCTCCTTTAGGTGTAGGGTTAGGTTGTGTACCTGAGACCTTTCTTGTTTCTTGAGAAAGGCTTGCACCACTATATATTTTCCTCTCAGGACTGCCTTTGCTGTGTCCCACAGATTTTGAACCGTTGTGTTTTCATTATAATTTGTTTCCATGAATTTTTTCAATTCTTCTTTAATATCCTGGTTGACCCATTCATTCTTCAGAAGGATGCTGTTTAGTCTCCATGTATTTGGGTTCCTTCCAAATTTCCTCTTGTGATTGAGTTCCAGCTTCAGAGCATTGTGGTCTGAAAATATGCAGGGAATGATCCCAATCTTTTGATACTGGCTGAGACCTGATTTAGCACTGAGGATGTGATCTATTCTGGAGAATGTTCCATGTGTACTAGAGAAGAATGTGTATTCTGTTGCTTTGGGATGAGATGTTCTGAATATATCTGTGATGTCCATCTGGTCCAGAGTGTCGTTTAAGGCCATTATTTCTTTGCTGATCTTTTGCTTGGATGATCTGTCCATTTAAGTGAGAGGAGTGTTAAAGTCCCCTACTATTATTGTATTATTGTTGATGTGTTTCTTTGATTTTGTTATTAATTGGTTTATATAGTTGGCTGCTCCCACGTTGGGGGCATAGATATTTAAAATTGTTAAATCTTCTTGTTGGACAGATCCTTTGAGTATGGTATAGTGTCCTTCCTCATCTCTTATTATACTCCTTGGCTTAAAATCTAATTGATCTGATATAAGGATTGCCACTCCTGCTTTCTCTGATGCCCATTAGCATGGTAACTTCTTTCCCCCCCCCCTCACTTTAAATCTGGAGGTGTCTTCAGGTTTAAAATGAGTTTCTTGTAGGCAACATATAGATAGGTTTTGTTTTTTTATCCATTCTTATACCCTGTGTCTTTTGATTGGGGCATTTAGCCCATTAACATTCAGGGTAACTATTGAGAGATATGAATTTAGTGCCATTGTATTGCCTGTAAGGTGACTGTTACTGTATATTGTCATGTTCCTTTCTAATATACCACTTTTATGCTCTCTCTTTGCTTAGAGGACCCCTTTCAATATTTCCTGTAGAGCTGGTTTGGTGTTTGCAAATTCTTTCCGGTTTTGTTTGTCCTGGAAGCTTTTAATCTCTCCTTCTATTTTCAATGAGAGCCTAGCTGGATATAGTATTCTTGGCTGCGTGTTTTTCTTGTTTAGTGCTCTGAATATATCATGCAAGCTCTTTCTGGTCTGCCTGGTCTCTGTGGATAAGTCTGCTGCCAATCTAATATTTTTACCATTGTATGTTACAGACTTCTTTTCCCGGGCTGCTTTCAGGATTTTCTCTTTGTCACTGAGACTTGTAAATTTTACTATTAGGCGATGGGGTATGGACCTATTCTTATTGATTTTGAGGGGCGTTCTCTGAACCTCCTGGATTTTGATGCTTGTTCCCTTTGCCATACTGGGGAAATTCTCCCCAATAATTCTCTCCAGTATACCTTTTGCTCCCCTCTCTCTTTCTTCTTCTTCTGGAATCCCAATTATCCTAATGTTGTTTCGTCTTATGGTGTCACTTATCTCTTGAATTCTCCCCTCGTGGTCCAGTATCTGTTTGTTCCTCTTTTGCTCAGCTTCTTTATTCCCTGTCATTTGGTCTTCTATATCACTAATTCTTTCTTCTGCCTCATTTATCCTAGCAATGAGAGCCTCCATTTTTTACTGCACCTCATTAATAGCTTTTTTTATTTCAACTTGGTTAGATTTTAGTTCTTTTATTTCTCCAGAAAGGGCTTTTATATCTCCCGAGAGGGTTTCTATAATATCTTCCATGCCTTTTTCGAGACTGGCTAGAACCTTGAGAATCGTCATTCTGAACTCTAGATCTGACATGTTACCAATGTCTTTATTGATTAGGTCCCTAGCCTTCGGTACTTCCTCTTGGTTTTTTTTGTTTTGTTTTGTTTTTGTTTTTTGTTGTTGTTGTTTTTGTTTTTGTTTTTGTTTTTTTTGTGGTGAATTTTTCAACCTTGTCATTTTGTCCAGATACGAGTATATGAAGGAGCAAGTAAAATACCAAAAGGGTGGCAACAACACCAGGAAAATATCCTTTAACCAAATCAGAAGAGTCCCCAAATCGTGGGGGATGGGAGAAAAGGGATAAAAAGAGGTTCAGAAAAAAAAAAAAGAAAAGAAGCTATTAAAAAAAAAGAAAACGAATAAAGAAAAAGTATAAAAAAGAAAAATATATATATTAGATAAACTAGTTAAAAGTGTTAAAAAAAGAAAAAGGTAAAAGTTTAAAAAATTGGCAGAAGAAGAGAGAAAAAATTGAAAAAGAAAAAAAAATTAAATTAACTGCAAGACTAAAGGATCATGGGGAGAAAGCCATGAGTTCCGTGCTTTGTTTTCACCTCTTCTGGAATTCCGCTGCTCTCCTTGGTATTGAAACTGCACTCCTTGGTAGGTGAACTTGGTCCTGGCTGGATTTCTTGTTGATCTTCTGGGAGAGGGGCCTGTTGTAGTGATTCTCAAGTGTCTTTGCCCCAGGTGGAATTGCACCGCCCTTACCAGGCGCCGGGCTTAGTAAGCCGCTGGGGTATGCTTTCGGGAGCTTTTGTTCCCTGAGCGCTTTCCGTAGAGTTCCGGAGGACGGGAATGAAAATGGCGGCCTCCTGGTCTCTGGTCTGTAGGAGCCGAGAGCCCGGGACCCCACTCCTCAGTTCACCCTCAGAGAACAACGCCCAATTACTCCCGTCTCTGTGGCCTCTGGCCGTGCTCTGAGCTCACCCAACCTGCGACTGGTTCAAAGTAACCCCGAGCTGGGAGCTCACTCCTCGGCTCTGTCTCTGTAGCCAGCTTCCCCGTTCTAATACCAGTAAGCTCTGCGACACTCAGACACCCCCAATTCTTTTGTGACCCCGCGGGACCTAAGGCCACACTGACCCCCCATGGGCTTCACCCCGGTTTAGCCTCTGGAGCAATGTCCCTCAGTGGAACAGACTTTTAAAAGTCCTGATTTTGTGCTCCATTGCTCCACTGCTTGCCGGGAGCCGGCCCCTCCCCCCAGGTTTTATCTTCCCATCGCCTTGGATTCACTTCTCCACTAGTCCTACCTTTCAGAAAGTGGTTGATTTTCTGTTTGTAGAATTGCTGTTCTTCTTCTCTTTGATCTGCCGTTGGATTTGTAGGTGTTTGCAATCTTTAGATAAGCTATCTAGCTGATCGCCTGCTAGGTGAAGTAGTCTCAGCCTGCTACTTCTCCGCCATCTTGAGTCCTCCCCCCTATTTTGCTTTTTTAAAATGGACACACAATGTTATATTAGTTTCAAAGGTGCAATATAGTGATTCAACAACTCTATAAGATGTACTATGCTCACCACAGATGTAGCTACCATCTACTACTGTACAATGCTACTTTAATACCATTGACTGTATTCCCTAAGCTGTGCCTTTCATCCCTGTGACTTATGAATTACATAACTGGAAGCAAATATCTCTCACTACCCTTCACCCATTTTACCCATCCACCCAGCCCCTTCCCTCTGGCAACCATTATTTCCCTGTATTTATGGCTCTGCTTCTGCTTTTTGTTCCTTTGTTCATTTGTTTTTTAGAGACCACATATCAGTGAAATTATATGGTATTTCTTTCTCTGACTTTTTTTCACTTAACATAATACCTTCTAGGTCTTTCAACATCATCACAAATGGCAAGATTCCATTCTATTTTTTTTTTTACATATTTATTGGGGGGGGCGGGGAGGGACAGAAGAGGGAGAGAATCACAAGCAGGCTCCATGCTGAGCACAGAGCCCAACACAAGACTCAATCCCAGAACCCTGGGATCACAACCTGATCCCAAACCAAGACTCAGATGCTTAACTGACTGAGCCACCCAGGCACCTCAGATCTCATTCTTTTTAATGGCTGAGTAATATACCATTGTGTATATATACTGTGTCTTCTTTATCTGTTCAATTACTGATGGATATTTAGGTTGCTTGCATATCTTGGCTATTGTAAATAATCCTGCAATAAATATAGGAGTGCGTGTGACTTTCTGAATTAGCATTTTCCTTTTCTTTGGGTAAATACTCAGTAGTGGAATTATTAGATCATATGGTATTTCTATTTTTAAATTTTTGAGGAAACTACATTCTGTTTTCCAAAGTGACCACACTAATTTACATTCCCACCAACAGTGCACAAAAGTTCCTTTTTCTCCACAGTCTCTCCAGTATTTGTTATATCTTGTCATTTTTCCTTTAGCCATTCTGCCAGGTTTAAAGTGATATCTCATTGTGGTTTTGATTTGCATTTCTGTGATAATTGGTAATGTTAAACATCTTTTCACATATCTGTTGGTCACTGTATGTCTTCTTTGGAAAAATGTCTATTCAGGTCCTTTGTCCAGTTTTTATTTGGGTTTTTGTTTTGTTTTGTTTTGAGTAGTATAAGTTCTTCATATATTTTGGATATTAACACCTTATTGTATATATTGTTTGTAAATATCTTCTCCCATTCAGTAGGTTACCCTTTTATTTTGTGAATGGTTACCTTTTCTATGAAAAAACTTTTTATTTTGATGTATTCCCAATAGTTTATTTTTGCTTGTGTTTCCCTTTCCAAAGAAGACATATTTAGAAAAATATTGCTATGACCAAAGTCAAAGAGATTAATGCTTATGCTTTCTTCTAGGGTTTTTTTTTTTGGTTTCAGGTCTTACATTTAGATCTTTCATCCATTTTGAGTTTATTTTTGTGTGTGGTATAAGATAGTAGTCCAGCTTCATTCTTTTGCATATAGCTGTTCATTTTTCATAGCACCATTTATTGAAGAGACTCTCTTTTGCCTATTGTATATTCTTGCCTTCTTTGTTATTAATTAGTTGACCATATGAATGTGGGTTTAATTCTGGGCTCTTAATTCTGTTCCATTGATCTATGTGTCTATTTTTTTATCAGTACCATACTGGTTTTTTTTTTTTTTAAGATTTTATTTATTTATTCGACAGACAAAGATCACAAGTAGGCAAAGAGGCAGGCAGAGAGAGAGGAAGGGAAGCAAGCTCCCTGCTGAGCAGAGAGCCTGATGCGGGGCTTGATCCCAGGACCCTGGGATCATGACCTGAGCATAAGGCAGAGGCTTTAACCCACCGAGCCATCCAGGCACCCCCAGTACCATACTGTTTTGATTACTGTAGCTTGTGGTATTTCTTGAATCTGGGATTGTAATACCTCCAGCTTTGGTCCTCTTTTCTCAAGATAGTTTTGACTATTCAGGGTCTTTTGTGATACCATATAAATTTTGGGATTATTTGTACGGACATTTTCACAATACAGATTCTTCCAATCCATGAGCCTGGTATGTCTTTCCATTTGTTTCTGTTGTTTTTAATTCCTTTCATGAGTGTTTTATATTTTTCAGAGTGCAAGTCTTTCATCTCCTTGATTACATTTATTCTTTTTGATAAAAAATAATACAGTTTTTGTATTTTATTCTTTTTGGTGGAATTGCAAATGAGTTGTCTTAATTTCTCTTTCCACTATTTCATTATTAATGTATAAAAGTGCAATAGATTTCTGTATATTAATTTTGTATCCTATAACTTAATTCACTTATTATTTCCTTTTTTTTAATTTATTTTTTATTTTCAGCATAACAGTATTCATTGTTTTTGCACCACACCCAGTGCTCCATGCAATCCGTGCCCTCTATAATACCCACCACCTGGCACCCCGACCTCCCATCCCCCGCCCCTTCAAAACCCTCAGATTGTTTTTTCAGAGTCCATAGTCTCTCATGGTTACCTCCCCTTCCAATTTCCCCCAACTCCCTTCTCCTCTCTAACTCCCCATGTCCTCCATGCTATTTGTTATGCTCCACAAATAAGTGAAACCATATGATAATTGACTCTCTCTGCTTGACTTATTTCACTCAGCATAATCTCTTCCAGTACCATCCATGTTGCTACAAAAGTTGGGTATTCATCCTTTCTGATGGAGGCATAATACTCCATAGTGTATATGGACCACATCTTCCTTATCCATTCGCCTGTTCACTTATTATTTCTAATAGCTCTTTGGTGAAGTTTTTAGGATTAGCTATGTATAGTGTCCATCTGGTCTAATGTGTCATTCAAAACTACTGTTTCCTTGTTGATTTTATAACTGGTATAACCATTCATGTAAGTGGGTTGTTAAAGTACCCTACTATTATATTTTTACCATCAATTTCTCCTTTTATGTCTTTTAATATTTGCCTTATGTATTTAGGTGCTCCAATGTTGGGTGCATAGGTATTTATAATTATCACATCCTCTTGTTGGATTGATCCTGTCATTATATCAGCACTCCTTTGTCTCATTATAGTCTTTGTTTTAGAGTCTGTCTGATATGAATATTGCTGCCCCCCTCTTTTTTTGCTTCCATTTGAATGATATATCTGTTTCCATTCCATCACTTTCAGTCTGTACATGTCTTTAGGTCCAAAGTGAGTCTTTTTTTAGGCAGCAAATAGATGGGTCTTGTTTTCTTATCCATTCTGTCACCCTGTGTTTTATGATTAGAGCATTTAGACCATTTACATTTAAAGTGCTATTAATAGGTATGTACTTAATGCCAGTTAAAATTTTTTTCTGATTGGTTTTGTAGTTCTTCTCTGTTCCTTTCTTCTTCTCTTGCTCTTTCTTCTTGGGATTTATGATATTCTTTAATGTTATGCTTGTTTTCCTTTCTCTTTATTTTTCACATATCTACTATAGGTTATTGATCAGTGGTTATCATAAGGCTTATGTAACACATCATACATATATAGCAACCTATATTAAGTTCAAGGTCACTTAAGTTTGAGCACATTTTAAGAGAACTTCATTTTACTATGTGCCTCAATGTTTTATATATATATAAAATATATATTATAAATATATTTTTATATAATTTATTTATATACTATATATAAATATTAAGTCAATAAATTAATTTATAATAAATTTATCAATAATAAATCTATTATCAAAATATATAATAAATTTATTATAATTAATTAAATTATATATTAATTTATATTTATAATATATAATATATAAAATTAATGTATATAAATATATTTATATAAAATATATTAATATATATTGTATATATTATATATTAATATATAATGTTTTTTATATATACATATATGTGTGCATACATATATATGATCATATATATAATATAGTCATATTTTACATCTTTTAAAAATATTTTATATCTTTTTATTATCTGAGACCCCTTAACTAATTTTTTTTTATTTCTTTTCAGCGTAACAGTATTCATTGTTTTTGCACCACACCCAGTGCTCCATGCAATCTGTGCCCTCTCTAATACCCACCAGCTGGTTCCCCCAACCTCCCACCCCTGGCCTCTTCAAAACCCCCAGATTGTTTTTCAGAGTCCACAGTCTCTCATGGTTCACCTCCCCCTCCAATTTCCCCCAACTCCCTTCTCCTCTCCATCTCCCCTTGTCCTCCATGCTATTTGTTATGCTCCACAAATAAGTGAAACCATATGATAATTGACTCTCTCTGCTTGACTGATTTCACTCAGCATAATCTCTTCCAGTCCCGTCCATGTTGCTACAAAAGTTGGGTATTCATCCTTTCTGATGGAGGCATAATACTCCATAGTGTATATGGACCACATCTTCCTTATCCATTCGTCCACTGAAGGGCATCTTGGTTCTTTCCACAGTTTGGCGACTGTGGCCACTGCTGCTATAAACATTGGGGTACAAATGGCCCTTCTTTTCACTACATCTGTATCTTTGGGGTAAATACCCAGTAGTGCAATTGCCCTTAACTAATTCTTCAGGTGTTATTGACTGTACTACTTTAGTCTTTATTTTATTTTATTTTTTATTTTTTAATTTTTTTTAAAGATTTTATTTGTTTATTTCACAGAAATCACAAGTAGGCAGAGAGGCAGGCAGAGAGAGAGAGGAAGAAACAGGCTCCCTGCTGAGCAGAGAACCGGATGCAGAGCTCGATCCCAGGACCCTGGGATCATGACCTGATCTGAAGGCAGAGGCTTACACTGGATGTACATACCTATGTACATACCTTTATAATTATCACATCCTCTTGTTGGATTGATCCTGTCATTATATCAGCACTCCTTTGTCTCCTTACAGTCTTTGTTTTAGAGTCTGGATTACACTGGGTTACACTGAGCCACCCAGGTGCCCCTTTAGTCTTTTTTTTTTTTTAAAGATTTTATTTATTTATTTGGCAGAAAGAGAGACAGTGAGAGAAAGAATATAAGCAGGGGGAGTGGGAGAGGAAGGAGCAGGCTTCCTTCTAAGCAGGGAGCCCAATGTGAGGCTTGATCCCAGGACACTGGGATCATGACCTGAGCCAAAGGCAGACACTTAATGACTGAACCACCCAGGTGCCACCTCTTTTTTTTTTTTTAATGTGCTCTTTTAACCATCATACTAGCTTTATAAGTGACTGCCTTACTACCTTTACTGTGTGTTTACTTTAACTTAGGAACATTTTTCCTCTCTTAATTTTTTTGCTTCTAGTTACGGCTTTTTCTTTTCCACTTAAATAAGTTCCTTTAATATTTCTTGTAAAGCCAGTTTATTGGTGGTAATCTTATTTAACTTCTCTTAGCCTGGGAAACTCTATGTCTCTTTCAAATTTTTAATGATAATTTTGCCAGGTACAGCATTCTTCATTATAGGTTTTTTTTTTTTTTTCCTTTTATCACTTTGACTATATCATGCCATACTTCTGACATACAGTATTTCTGCTGAAAACTTGGCCAGTAGCCTTATGGGGTTTCCTTTGTACATTACTAATAGCTTCTCTCTTGTTCCTTTGAAATTCTCTGTCTTTAATTTTTTACATTTTAATTACTGAATTACTAAATTTAATTACTAATGTGCCATGGTGGAACCTCCTTGGGTTCATCTTCATTGAAACTCTCTGTGTTTCCTAAACCTGTGTATCTGTTTCCTTCCCTATTTTAAGGAAGGTTGCATTTATTATATCTTCTAGTAAGTTTTCTGCCTCCTTTCTTCTTTCCTTTCCTTCTGGGACCCCTATAATACAAATGTTTGTTCACTTGGTGTTGTTCAGGATATCCTCTAACTATCCTTTTTAAATTCTTTTTTCTTCTTGCTGTTAACTTGGGTGCTTTCCATTACTCTGTCTTCCAGATCATTGATCCATCCTTCTGAATTTTTAGCCTGCTGTTGTTTCCTTCTAGTGTAATTTTCATTTTGGTTATTATTTATTGTATTCTTCAACTCTGATTGGTTCTTTTTTATATTTTCTATCTCTTTGTTGAAGTTCTCACTGAGTCTGTCCACTCCTTTCTCCAGTGTGGTGACCATCCTTGACCATCTCTTTGAATTCTTTATCAGGTAGATTTTATTCATTTCATTCGGTCCTTTTTCTGATGTCTTGTCTTTTTCTTTCATTTGGAGCATATTCCTCTATTTCCTCATTTTCTTGACTTTCTGCATTTGTTTCTATGAATTATGTGGAACAACTACTTCTCCTAAACTAGAAGTAATGGTATGTGTAAAGTCTGTATAGACTCGGTGTGCCTGATGACTTTGGCTGGCTGGCTGGAGCTGTGGTTTTGTGGTTTGCAGGTCCCAGAGCACTCTGTGCTGGAGCTGCCTTGTTGGTATGGCCAGAGCTGAAGTGGGCATGGTTCTGGGGCTCTTTATGCAGAGGGTACCTGCAGGACTGGTGAAGCTAAAGTGGGTGGGTACTGGTCATGGGCTTCCAGGGCCCTCTGCACAAAGGGCTTCCTGGCAGAACAGCTGAAACAGAAATAGGTGCTCAGCAGAGGGGTTGCTCAGGCAGGCAGTTGGACCCAAGGAGTTCTAGGACACTCCTCACACAGAGCACCCCAGCAGTGTAGCCAGAGCCAAAGGCAGCTGGAGCCAAAGCAGGCAATAGTCAGAAGGTTCCAGGGTGCTCTGCATTAAGGGTACCCAACCATATCATTTAGAATTAAGTGCGGTTGGTCTGGAGTGTTTCAGGCAGGGTACCTTGTGCCTGTGTCACCTTGACAAGACGGTTGAAACTGTAGTGAGCACTGACTATGGCTATCATAGTGTATGCTACACTGAGACTGTCTTGGTGGAACAGCTTGGACTGGTGTGGGCTAGGGGCCTGGGGCTCACTGAAGCAAGTCAACTATGGCTCCTGGACCCTGCTTGAGTCTGTTCTAGGAAGGTGGAGGGAGAACATAAACCATGGCACTCACCAACCCTTCTTACTTAGAGACAGTCCCAGGAACCCCTCCCTCCCCTCTCCACCACCATTTGGCAGGGTTCTAGGGTTGGTTTCCATATATTCAAGTCACTCCTTTAAGCCACAGCTTTTGTTTTTTTCTGTGCCCCAGGGTGAACAATGTGTTCATAGTCCCTCAATACTATCTCTCCCCACTGCAGCTTGCAGCACTGGAGGGTCAAGTTCCCTTCATTACCGTGTCTCCATCCCTCTTGCTGTTCTCTATGTGGTCTCTTTATCTTCTGTTGTGTAGAAGCTATTCTATCAGCCCTAAGTTCTTCTTTAGGAGGAATTGCTTCATAAATAAGTGTAGATTTAGTGTGTCCATTGAGGAGGTGAGTTCAGAGTCTTCTTACATCACCATTTGGACCAGAGGAATCCTTGTTAATTCTCTACTGTCATACAGGTGCATCGGCTCCCAGTTACCTGGGCACTGTGGTTCTATGTGATGTCATTTTCTACTCCATTTTCATTTATCCCCTTTATCTGTTAAATAATTGTCTGCTTATCATCCATTTATCTATCTATTTATCTACCCATCCATCCATCTACCCATCCATCTATCTTTTTTGGGAGGGAAGAACAAAAGAATTGCAACTTCAAACTACCTTTTAGAGAAGGGGAGTTTCTACAAGGATTGGCACTATTTTTCTCTTAAAAATTATAATAACAGTATCATAGACAAAAATCAGTTTGATTCCCAAAGCATTAAATGTGGCTTATTCCAAGAGTATACCTTCTCAAAGGGCAGTTATATTTAAGATTATCTGAGAACAAAGACTTTGGCAAACCTGTGGTGGCAAGGAGCTGCGTTCTTTTTTGGGTATTTACATTTTAACAGACTGAGAAATAAATCTGGCTTTTAAAGCAGAGAACTATTTACCATCTGCAGTTTGTTAATGTCTGAGGCAGGGAAAAATCTGTTGTTCACATACATTTGTGATGAAATTGGCAGATTCTACTCTTATGGAAGGTTTCATCAGCAATGACTGAGATAGAAACACTCTTCTTCTGAAAACCTGCTTGATGCATTATGGTGAGCCCACTACTCAGCTTCTGCTTGTGGAAAAAAAAATGTTAGCATCTTGAGAGTGGTGTCTTCTTACTTTTTTTCTCGTGACAAATATCCAAGTATCATTGATGAAATAATTGTACAGTCTGAAATAAAATAGTGACTAATGAATAGACTCACTAGATTTCCAAATACTAGTAAAATAGCCCAAATGGAATCAGGCTACCTTATCAAATGGCCTTGTGCAGGAGGGAGGGCCAGGCGTAAGGTTTACAGAAGAAAAGGAGGCAAGACAGGAAAAGACGATGAACTCAAAAAGCCACTTCGTAGAAATAGGACTGTGTGCATAGAGAGAGAGAAAAGGAAATTTTGTCTGCTGCCATGAGTAAAATCTCTAAATGAGGAAAAGATGTTTAAAGAGGTTGTATAGAAAGGTTTAGGTGATATGCTCTAAGCAAGCCTTCGGAGCTGCCTTTTTAAAGAAACTTAACATAAACCTTTACATTATTTTTCAGGTTGTTTGGTTTGGACTGATGTTTTGTAAAAACAAAAAACACTAAACACTGGCAGGATCTTGTAGGATCTAGAAGTAATTTGGTATATTTGAATAGTAAGCAGGAGTGACCATGATAATGAATAATCATAACGCAAGGGCACTAATCCACCAGGATGGATACTCAATCGCTCAGAAGGGCTGTTGGGTATAGAGGGCAATGTACCATACTGGTGTGTGCCAGTCTAATGTTACCACTGATTGTCAGTGCTTGTGAGGCCTGAACATGATGTGTAGTGATGTATGGGCATGGAAGAGCTGTATGAGCTCAAATGTCCTCCAGTGTTAGTTTTATTTGAGCCTCATGAGAAACTGTAGGGAGGGGGAGACCAATTTCCGGTGGCCTAAGCCCTGCCTTGTGCATTACTAGACAGTGCTACATCTGACATATATTTACTAACTCTATTTCAAATAGAATAAGAAGGGCAGTCTTGTTCATTTGTTGATCATGTATTGGAATAACAGAGTACAGGGTAACAAAGCTAGTATCCATTTCCTCCCCTGTTTCTTAGCATTGTTGCACTTAGGTTGAGGCTGTGAGTAATTTTGAGCAGTGAATGTGAGAAGTGACAGGAGTCACTTTAGATCAAGGTGGTCAAATCCAACATGCTTCTTCCATTCTTCTATTGACATAGCAACCTTTGAGGCCATGCATCCCAAATGCTATCAGAGAGGTGATCCCCGGTGTGTATCAAACTCGTGTGAGAGATTAAACCCTCTGTTTTAACCAGAGATTTGCACAGCATAGCATAATTTATCCTGACTAGAAGATGGTCCCTGGTGGACACTGCATAGCAAACACCTGAGGAGTTTTCTTGCATTTTCTTTCCTGGAAAGCAGTGAAGACACAGATGTTAGAGATAAAAATGCTGCTGATCCAAGTTACGCATTAGCAAAACATTTTCTACAGCTTCCACCTGCCATGACTCGCGGAGGTACAGCACAAACGTAATGTGCCAGCAGTTCCTAAGCATGTTAGAAAACAGAAAGTAAATAGTGTATGTTGGCTGTTTTTGGCTAGGGATTACACGAAAGAGAGGAGCTCAAAGAAGAAATGGCAGACAAGGGGCACCTGGGTCCCTCAGTGGGTTAATTCTCTGCCTTTGGCTCAGGCCATGATCTCAGGGTCCTGGGATCCAGCCCCACATCAGGCTGTCTGCTCAGCAGGGAGCCTGCTTCCCCCTCGCTCTCTGCCTGCCTCTTTGCTTACTTGTGATTTCTCTCTTTGTCAAATAAATAAAATCTTCAAAAAAGAAAGAAAGAAAGAAAGAGAAATGGCAGGCAAAACAAAAGTAAATGGTAAGTGTTCAGAAATCTAGAGTTTTATAGAACCGGAAAAGCCAAATTTTTCTAGAGCCCAACTGTGAGAGACAGGATGGAGGTGACTTTGCTTTTTCTTCCACTTTAGGATATAGAAAGCTTCCAGAGAACTTCACTCTCACACTGATGAGACAGAGCTGGTGAGCAGTTCACAAAATCACGCATTTTCTTGAATCTATCAAAAACCAAGATTACAAGACAATCAGGTAAACTGCATTCTGGAGAGAGGCAGCTGGACCCATGAACTACTTTACCTTTGCCAGAGCAAGGTAAGATGAGGTAGCCAGCATAAAAACAAGAAGAAATGAACTAAAAATTTACTATATTCTCAAAGGTCTAATGTAGGCGAGCATAACAGTTTAAAATAATCCCAGTAGCCCCAGACATAAGAGGAGTTTACACTGACTGTGGCCTCCGCTGGAAAATCCACTTGGCGTTATGGAAAAGCAAAGTGAAATAACCTAAGTTAGAAACCTCCTTGTCTGCATTGACAGAGAGTAAGAAACAATGTTAACACTGACTCACATATTTCCGGTCACCAAACAAGTGCTGTAAAAAATACTTAGGTCACAACCATGTTCTCACAATTAATGAATCAATTGATTCATTAATCTTTTAAGATTGGATCTTTGGCTTCTGTATATATTTTGTCTGTCGTAAGTACCCACAAATATCTACTTATGCCTGAACATAAGCACCTTCACCTTCATGTTGGCTCTGAGGTTTGTTTTTGTGTTTGTTTGTTTTTTAAAACCTTCAGGTTTAGAAAGGTGTTATTCAAGGTTTAGTACTTGATCTATTTAGTGACTTGAAGCTCTATTATTAAGTGTTAAGAAAGCTTTAAATTGTCACAGATGAATATTATTAAGTGTAAAGCATTAAAACTTCCCAGATGAAATGCAAAATGAGATTATTATATTGCTGATGGCATAATGCTGAGTTTAAAATCCTTCGCTCCTTAAGCCTCTCTCACATCTAGTTCAATTGAGAAACCACTGAGAGCCAGAGGAAAGAGCAAGACTGTGACAATAGTAATTCCCTACTCCAAATTTTTCCTTTTCATGTTTATGAGATATCGTTTGTTTTTACTTACAAACACGTTTTTATTGTAAACATTTTGAGAACAGAAAATAAAATAAAACACCTAGTCCTATAAACCAGGTATAACCACCATTAAGAACTTAGTGTTTATCCTTCCAGACTTTTCTTTCCTGTGCATATATATTTTCAAAATTGGTTTCATATATTATGGACTCGGTTGCATTTTCTCAAATTTCTGACCCTTTACCTAAGTTTCATCTATCATCATTTTAGGTAATGTTTCAATTACATTGTCCTGTAGGGGAATATCTTCAGCTCCCCCTGAGAATCTAGTCCAGTCTTTAAAACACAGCCTAACCTAAGAAATCAATTACTAAACATTTAGGTTTTAAAATTTATGGATGCAATTATTAAATATTTAGATTTTTAAATTTATGCTTTAAGTTTCTTCAAAATCCAAATAAGATACATCTTTATACCAAAAACCTTTACTGTGATATCTCTAAACATTTTTAGTCATAGACTAGGGATTATGACTTCAAAATATAAACTACTTAAGACAACATGTATTTAGAAATCTGCATTTTTAGAACTGTGTGAAAAATAGGTCACTGAGAGCTTCAGACTATTTTGAGCTGTGAGAGACCACTGTAACATATTTGAGAAAAGTAAAAACAGCTCTATTGGCAAAGGAATCTATACTTGATCTTTTTGAAGGCCAATGAGCATTTTTTTTTAAGTTTTGATTTTGTTCAAACCTGAGATTCCAGGGAAAGGCAAACCATGGGGTAGGTGTAGGGTCTACCTCCATGTTTCCTATAAAGATTAAAGGGCGTCCTCTTGATTCTTAGTTTCTTCAACATACAATGGTCATTTCTACTTGAATCATGGTGACAGTGTCCCTAGCATGTGGTTGGACTCATAACTGGCAGTGGCTTCAGAGCGTTATTTGTTTGTGGCCTTTTAAATGTCTCCAGGCAGAAGTCAGTGACCTGAAAGGCAGTGACAAAGTGACTGACGTTGATACTGAAGGACACTTCTGCTTCATTTATTTATGGAAACATACAGAAAACAGATTGAACATTTGTATTGTTAAAAGAGAGAACAACCTTTTTCAAAGAACACCACAGCATTCTTAACAAGAGAGATCGATCATCCCGCAATAAATCACATATAATCAAAGTCCTTTACATTGGTATATAATGAACTCCGGAAAATACATTTGAAGGTTGAGGATCTGAAAGTCAAACAGTAGGCATATGGGGGGGTAAGGGTTCTACTCCTAGAGAGCTCACATTATAAAATGTATGTTTGTGATTAAAGACATTTTTTGCATGAATATGCAATGTGTACAGATTATTTAATATATTAAAAACAGTGAACATTATATATAGATAATAAATTACAGATTTTGAAATTATTTCTTAACTCAGCTGCCAGTTATCCCAGCCTAGAGAGAAAACTTATTTAAAGCTTGCATAAGGACTAGCTGGTAAGGATTCTATTTAATGGTGTCAGATAGGTATTCTTGATATGGTTTTCAGGAGAAATTGGAATGCCTACCATCATCTTCTCTGAGAAGAGGTCAACAGCAGCCCTGTGCACTTCTCCCTGCATTTGGGTCACTGATCATTCCCAATCACACTTTTGCAGATAATCCAATTTCTCTGTTGATACACCATCTGCTAGTCTTCGGCTGGCTATTTTTCTCTACAGCCAAACTCACAGTCAACCATTTGAGGTCCATGGAATGTCTACTCAAGGTCAAGATTACCTGCCTTCATCAACCCCAACTGCATTACCCTTGGTATTGGCACTTTCATTTTACCACCTTCCATTCATTTTTACAAGAAAATAAGCAAAATGCTATTGATATTTAGATAATTGGGTAGGTACCCACAAATGATGATTGCCAGAATCAGAATGCAAGGAGGCAGACAGAACCACCACAAAATGGCTTAACATCTGCTTGTCAGCTGGAGTATAAATGTTCAGTGATGCGATAACGATAATGGAGAGACCTTGTAAGAGTTGTGTCAAGGTCAAGGACTGCCTAAATCTCTTTGAAGAATAGCCACTGATGATATATTAAATGAAAGATAAAACATTAAGAAATTGTAGCATTACTTTATGGGGAAATCCTTAAATTTAGAAAATTAATTTTTCACAAAGCTTTGTGAATTTCTCTGAAAGTATAGATGTGGAATCTGCCCAAACAGTAAGAACAATTGAAATAAGCAAAGCAAAGGTGGAAGAGGAGCAAAATATAAGGCTGTGAAATAGAACAAAACTTTTAAACTCAGGCAGGGCTGCCAGCAAGGCTGCTCACCAGCAGAGAGGATGGCCAGGAAAGCCCTCTGATGTTTCAGAATTGGGTATATAGAAGGTGAAGTGGGGCTTGAGTTCACTCCCACTATGTTGCCCATGGCCTCCAATACTTACAAGAACACACAAATGTGTCTGTGTGTGTTAGGTGACCCTGGCCTCAGTACCAGGATTTCTACCTTCTACCCCATGGATGAGAATAGTGGAAGTAAGCCCTCATTTTCAGAAATAAATAGAACCTCAGAAATGCAAGTCTCTCTTTAAAGAGGGAATCAGCTTCAATGAAAAGGAAACTGAGGAGTAAATCCCTTGGATTTAAAGAGCACTTTGTTTATCCAGGTAAATACTGTAAATATCTTTTCTGTGCTGATAAAACTATGGAAAGATACAGAATATTTACAACTCGGTCACTAATCAAAGGTCTGATTTGCTAAGAAGTCTGAAGCATAATTACATTTGATTTTGAGCTGTGGTGCCAGAAATTACCACTAGACCTGGGCAAGCACAGGGGAGGAAGGGGGAGGGGATGGGAGCACACACTTGAGAGTACAAGTCTCCCACCCATGGCTGCCAACCAGGTAGGTCCTTGAGTCCCAGCTGGGAACCATGCAGTATGGGCCTGTTTTGTTTTTGTTTTTTTTTTTTTCTCTTCAGTTACTCTCCAACCCTCTAAAATGCCTCTTGTTTGGGGTTGATGAGATGCCTGGAGTTCCTCCAGGACTTGGGCCTGTAGGGTTATCAGAGTTCCATTACCTGTGTCTGTCCGAAGCAAGGAGTCTGGTGAGCTAATCAATCCTGTTGGCTAGAGAGGATTTCTTCTGAGGTTGGACCACAGACTAGTACTGACACACTGATTTGGGGTGGTTTTCACTCATGTTCAATAGAGAATGAGTTCAGGACTCTGGGGTGCCAACTACCTACTGCTGACCCATGGGCTTGAGCTACCCATATGAACCCACCGGTCACATCTTACCTATTTATGTTTTGGCCATGATGCTGCATCCATTCTACATACATATATGAAGGCATCAGGGGTGGCAGCAGGCATCCTTTACCCTGAGCTGCCTCTGTAGCCACCACCCATAATCACCGCACAGTCTCACAGGCTCTACCCTCCATCCCACAGTCTCACAGCACTCGATGGCTGGCCACACCCATCTCCCCAAGGGGTTTTGAAACCATTGCTCAGCAACACCACCAGGCCTTTCTAATTGAATGAAGTCCTCTTTTTTTTTAATTTTTTATTTTTTATAAACATATATTTTTATCCCCAGGGGTACAGGTCTGTGAATCACCAGGTTTACACAGAATGAAGTCCTCTTTTATCTCTGACTGATATCATGACCTGGATATCTCCCAGGTCTGTCCTAACATCCAAGAGTAAAGGGTCAGAGATTCCACACATTGGCTAATGCAACTACTCTAGTGGCTCTACCCATGAGCCACTAACCTGAACTTCTCACTAGCTGCAATGTGAGGGTCAGAGTGCAGCCAACATTGCAAAAGACCATCTTCTAGGAATGTAGCAATTGTGGCCTAGAGATCTAGTTTAAGAGAATTTGTATAAAATGTGGTTTTCTATATTTGCATTATCAAATTCCAAAAAGTAAATTTAACATGATCAAAGAGCAGATTATCACTCATTTTTCTACATACTCCAGTTAAGGCTTGCATTTGTGGTCAGCATTAGTGAAACACAGTGAGAGTCTCTGGAAGCTAGCATTCATGAACGGCATGACAAATGACGCCACACTATGAGTTATGACATAACTAGTGTTAAATAGATGGTACAAAGGAACTGCAGAGCCAGAAAGAGTCACATTGTTTCAAGGATCTGAAGGTCCATGGCATTATGAATAACTAATACATTACCACCATTTCCTTGTGGCGGAAGATAAGAAATTAGTCAAGAAGAGTGCATTTGACAAGAAAAAAAAATGAAGAATATGGTTTCTGGACCATAACAGGAAAAGATGGTTCCTATGAACCCACTGTCATTGAAACACTATGAAGAATTATCACAAGGTCTGATTGGAAAATTTAAAAATACTTATGTACCACTTTCCTGCTGAGTATTCTAAATATTGTGAATAAATCCTATACTGATACCTATTCTATAATCCTACATCTCCCATGAATTTTGTGAAACATGTTTTAATAAATAAGTTGTCTATATAGATAGGGGCCCAATAACACACATTTGCCTAGGGCCCCACATATTCTAGGTGCAGCAGCCCTGGTGCCAGAAAGTATCAATAGAGCTTCACTTGCTCCAGCCACCACCACTCCACCAAAATTGACGCCACCTTGGTGCCATGAGATGAGGTTTCACTGAGCCCTTTGTGCTCTAGGGCATTTCACCTCATCCTCTCCCATCATTTCACAGCTTGATCATCACAGTCTGCTCTAGAAACCACCAGGGACAACCCTGTCATGTCCTACATCCCTGATTACCTCAGACACCTCAAGCAACCCAAGAATCTGGACTGTCACTATCATCCTGACTGTCATCATCATATGGCCCCATATTTTCCTATTCTGACCCAATATCACACCCAACCCCAACCCCCAGACATTTGCCTTCTGGTCTAGATCTGTCATTGGCAAAATCCTCCCAATCTTCCCCTTCCTGCCCTGATCTGAGTCATCTCTGTTGCAGCCCTCTTCCCATCCTCCACAAATCTAAAGGTTCTACATTTGAAATCTCTCAAGAATCCCCCATCTCTTCCAACATTCTACTACCACCACTTGAATCTGAAACATCTTCAGAGAGGTTTTCCTGACCTTTCTACAAATAGCACCACTCTTTCTCCCTCTACCCCCCACCTTCCTTAATTTTCCTTCATAACATCAGTCCCACCTGACATGTTATTGGTTGGCTGGTGTATAATGTGTTCCCCAACTAGAATACAGGCTCCCTGAGAGTAGCTACTGCACATGTTTTGGTCATTTTTTGTGTCCCCAGGACCTAGAACACTGTTTGCTACATAATACATACTCAAAAAATACTTGTTGAATATCTGACATTTAATATAAACAGAAGGACATTCTTACAAAGTTTTATTAGAGCCTATTTTAATATACCTAAAACATATACATGTGTAGACTGAAAGATTTTGAAAAACGTATTTTAGATAATTGTGAAAAGTAAAAATGTTAAGTGAAGAAGATAGTGAAATATCATATGTTGTACCTGTGGTTAATCACTTCAAATATAAAGGAATTTTCAATGCAATCACAGGTTTATCATTAATTTTTAATTTTATAACATATTATTAAAGAGCTGGGCAATTCTTTCCTCCACTCATTCCTTTGTTTATTACATTTAAAGAATTCCTGCAACTTCGGGTATTTATATAGTACTTCCTAATTTCATCTCCCTGCCATCATTGTTTACAGCAAGCTGGAGTCAAATAAAACTGCTTTTTTTTTTTACAAGTATTAAGTCTAAATACAATCAGAACCTCAGTTTTTGACATGACTCAGCTCTATAGTTATCCACCAACTGTGTGACATTCAGCTGGTCACCTGTTTCCCCCAAAGGGCCATTTTCTCATTTCCAACCCCTGGGCAGGTGCTACTTCCTCTGCCTGAAGTTCACCTCCCAGTTCTTCCTCCTCATCCTGCACCTGACTACCCTGACAGTCCGCACTGTGATGTGTCTCAAAGATCATGCACGATCACAGGACTCATTACATTTACTGTGAGGCAGAGATCAGATCTGACTTAGCCATATCTTGCCCCATGACTAACAGATGATAGGTGAACAATGAAAATTTGTTAAAGGAAACAGTGATTTTCCCCATCAGTGAACACCAAGGGTAAGACAAAGCAACTTGTAAATGACATGTGCCAACTTGTAAATGACATGATCTTGCTCACAGTGTCACTCCATAGAATACAATAGCTAAAAACTACATTTGGTCTGCTGAAGGTTACCTGTCCATTTAGGAATATTGCTCTTTTTTTTTTTTTAATCTCACAATTCAGTTCTTTTTTGTGTAATCTAAGATGTGGGAGGTAGAAGGTCACAGAATGAGCAGATCAGAGGATTGGGATGTGCCCTTGTCTTTCTTCAGTGTTCTTTGGAAAATCAGAATTTCTATGTCAGTGTAAGCTCTTCTAGTTCACCACGCCTCAAGCTCTTGCAGGACTAAAGACCTTGCCCTCTGCCCTTGTGACCACATGATGTTTGGACTGCCTGTGTGGGGAGCTGTATTCTAGTGGAAAAGGTCACCCCTGAGCTCTCCTTAATAGACATGCCTAGACCATGCTACCTGATTTTTCTAGCACTTACTTTTCCCTTTTAACCTGATGTCAAACATTTTGATGTATACAGCTTTCTTTGTTTAACTGAAGACATTTTTAATAACTTTTATTAAACAGTTCTTTCAATAAAAAACCACCTTTTACATTAGGGATGAGCTTAATAGGAAATTTTGCCTCTTTTTTTGTTTATAAACATATATTTTTATCCCCAGGGGTACAGATCTGTGAATCACCAGGCTTACACACTTCACAGCACTCACCAAAGCGCATACCCTCCCCAATGTCCATAATCGCACCCCCTTCTCCCAAACCCCCTCCCCCCAGCAACCCTCAGTTTGTTTTGTGAGATTAAGAGTCACTTATGGTTTGTCCCGCTCCCAATCCCATCTTCTTTCATTTATTCTTCTCGTACCCACTTAAGCCCCCATGTTGCATCACCACTTCCTCATATCAGGGAGACCATATGATAATTGTCTTTCTCTGCTTGACTTATTTCGCTAAGCATGATACGCTCTAGTTCCATCCATGTTGTTGCAAATGGCAAGATTTCATTTCTTTTGATGGCTGCATAGTATTCCATTATGTATATATACCACATCTTCTTGATCCATTCATCTGTTGATGGACATTTAGGTTCTTTCCATAGTTTGGCTATTGTGGACATTGCTGCTATAAACATTCGGGTGCACATGCCCCTTTGGATCACTACGTTTTTATCTTTAGGGTAAATACCCAATAGTGCAATTGCTGGGTCATAGGGCAGTTCTATTTTCAACATTTTGAGGAACCTCCATGCTTTTTCCAGAGTGGCTGCACCACCTTGCATCCCACCAACAGTGTAGGAGGGTCCCCTTTCTCCACATCCTTGCCAGCATCTGTCATTTCCTGACTTGTTGATTTTAGCCATTCTGAGTAGTGTGAGGTGATATCTCATTGTGGTTTTGATTTGTATTTCCCTGATGCCGAGGGATATAGAGCACTTTTTCATGTGTCTGTTGGCCATCTGGATGTCTTCTTTGCAGAAATGTCTGTTCATGTCCTCTGCCCATTTCTTGATTGGATTATTTGTTCTTTGGGTGTTGAGTTTGCTAAGTTCTTTATAGATTCTGGAAACTAGTCCTTTATCTGATATGTCGTTTGCAAATATCTTCTCCCATTCTGTCAGTTGTCTTTTGATTTTGTTAACTGTTCCTTTGCTGTGCAAAAGCTTTTGATCTTGATGAAATCCCAATAGTTCATTTTTGCCCTTGCTTCCCTTGCCTTTTGCATTGTTCCTAGGAAGATGTTGCTGCGGCTGAGGTCGAAGAGGTTGCTGCCTGTGTTGTCCTCAAGGATTTTGATGGATTCCTTTCGCACATTGAGGTCCTTCATCCATTTTGAGTCTATTTTCATGTGTGGTGTAAGGAAATGGTCCAATTTCATTTTTCTGCATGTGTCTGTCCAATTTTCCCATCACCATTTATTGAAGAGGCTGTCTTTTTTCCATTGGACATTCTTTCCTGCTTTGTCGAAGATAAGTTGACCATAGAGTTGAGGGTCTATTTATGGGCTCTCTATTCTGTCCCATTGATCTATGTGTCTGTTTTTGTGCCAGTACCATGCTGTCTTGATGATGACAGCTTTGTAATAGAGCTTGAAGTCCGGAATTGTGATGCCACCGACTTTGGCTTTCTTTTTCAATATCCCTTTGGCTATTCGAGGTCTTTTCTGGTTCCATATAAATTTTAGAATGATTTGTTCCATTTCTTTGTAAAATATGGATGGTACTTTGATAGGAATTGCATTAAATGTGTAGATTGCTTTAGGTAGCATAGACATTTTCACAATATTTATTCTTCTAATCCAGGAGCATGGAACATTTTTCCATTTCTTTGTGTCTTCCTCAATTTCTTTCATGAGTACTTTATAGTTTTCTGAGTATAGATTCTGTGCCTCTTTGGTTAGGTTTATTCCAGGGTATCTTATGGTTTTGGGTGCAATTGTAAATGGGATTGACTCCTTAATTTCTCTTTCTTCTGTCTTGTTGTTGGTGTAGAGAAATGCAACTGATTTCTGTGCATTGATTTTATATCCTGACACTTTACTGAATTCTGTATAAGTTCTAGCAGTTTTGGAGTGGAGTCTTTTGGGTTTTCCATATAGTACCATATTATCGGCGAAGAGTGATAATTTAACTTCTTCTTTGCCTATTTGGATGCCTTTAATTTCCTTTTGTTGTCTGATTGCTGAGGCTAGGACCTCTAGTACTATGTTGAATAGCAGTGGTGATAATGGACATCCCTGCCGTGTTCCTGACCTTAGCGGAAAAGCTTTCAGTTTTTCTCCATTGAGAATGATATTTGCGGTGGGTTTTTCATAGATGGCTTTGATGATATTGAGGTATGTGCCCTCTATCCCTACACTTTGAAGAGTTTTGATCAGGAAGGGATGCTGTACTTTGTCAAATGCTTTTTCAGCATCTATTGAGAGTATCATATGGTTCTTGTTCTTTCTTTTACTGATGTGTTGTATCACATTGACTGATTTGCGGATGTTGAACCAACCTTGCAGCCCTGGAATAAATCCCACTTGGTCGTGGTGAATAATCCTTTTAATGTACTGTTGAATCCTATTGACTAGTATTTTGTTCAGAATTTTCGCATCTGTGTTCATCAAGGATATTGGTCTATAGCTCTCTTTTTTGATGGGATCCTTGTCTGGTTTTGGGATCAAGGTGATGCTGGCCTCATAAAATGAGCTTCGAAATTTTCCTTCCATTTCTATTTTTTGGAACAGTTTCAGGAGAATAGGAATTATTTCTTCTTTAAATGTTTGGTAGAATTATCCCGGGAGGCCGTCTGGCCCTGGGCTTTTGTTTGTTTGGAGATTTTTAATGACTGTTTCAATCTCCTTACTGGTTATGGGTCTGTTTAGGCTTTCTATTTCTTCCTGGTTCAGTTGTGGTAGTTTATATGTTTCTAGGAATGCATCCATTTCTTCCAGATTGTCAAATTTATTGGCATAGAGTTGCTCATAGTATGTTCTTATAATAGTTTGTATTTCTTTGGTGTTAGTTGTGATCTCTCCTCTTTCATTCATGATTTTATTTATTTGGGTCCTTTCTCTTTTCTTTTTGATAAGTCGGGCCAGGGATTTATCAATTTTATTAATTCTTTCAAAGAACCAGCTCCTAGTTTCGTTGATTTGTTCTATTGTTTTTTTGGTTTCTATTTCATTGATTTCTGCTCTGATCTTTATGATTTCTCTTCTCCTCCTGGGCTTAGGGTTTCTTTCTTGTTCTTTCTCCAGCTCCTTTAGGTGTACGGTTAGGTTGTGTACCTGAGACCTTTCTTGCTTCTTGAGAAAGTCTTGTACCGCTATATATTTTCCTCTCAGGAATGCCTTTGTTGTGTCCCACAGATTTTGAACCGTTGTATTTTCATTATCATTTGTTTCCATGATTTTTTCAATTCTTCTTTAATTTCCCGGTTGACCCATTCATTCTTTATAAGGATGCTGTTTAGTCTCTATGTATTTGGGTTCTTTTCAAACTTCCTTTTGTGGTTGAGTTCTAGCTTTAGAGCATTGTGGTCTGAAAATATGCAGGGAATGATCCCAATCTTTTGATACTGGTTGAGTCCTGATTTAGGACCGAGGATGTAATCTATTCTGGAGAATGTTCCATGTGCACTAGAGAAGAATGTGTATTCTGTTGCTTTGGGATGAAATGTTCTGAATATATCTGTGATGTCCATCTGGTCCAGTGTGTCGTTTAAGGCCTTTATTTCCTTGCTGATCTTTTGCTTGGATGATCTGCCCATTTCAGTGAGGGGAGTGTTAAAGTCCCCTACTATTATTGTATTATTGTTGATGTGTTTCTTTGATTTTGTTATTAATTGGTTTATGTAGTTGGCTGCTCCCACGTTGGGGGCATAGATATTTAAAATTGTTAAATCTTCTTGTTGGACAGACCCTTTGAGTATGATATAGTGTCCTTCCTCATCTCTTATTATAGTCTTTGGCTTAAAATCTAATTGATCTGATATAAGGATTGCCACTCCTGCTTTCTTCTGATGTCCATTAGCATGGTAAATTCTTTTCCACCCCCTCACTTTAAATCTTGAGGTGTCTTCGGGCTTAAAATGAGTTTCTTGTAGGCAACATATAGATGGGTTTTGTTTTTTTATCCATTCTGATACCCTGTGTCTTTTGACAGGGGAATTTAGCCCATTAACATTCAGGGTAACTATTGAGAGATATGAATTTAGTGCCATTGTATTGCCTGTAAGGTGACTGTTACTGTTTATTGTCTCTGTTCCTTACTGATCTACCACTTGTAGGCTCTCTCTTTGCTTAGAGGACCCCTTTCAATATTTCCTGTAGAGCTGGTTTGGTGTTTGCAAATTCTTTCAGTTTTTGTTTGTCCTGGAAGCTTTTAATCTCTCCTTCTATTTTCAATGATAGCCTAGCTGGATATAGTATTCTTGGCTGCATGTTTTTCTTGTTTAGTGCTCTGAAAATATCATGCCAGCTCTTTCTGGCATGCCAGGTCTCTGTGGATAAGTCAGCTGCCAATCTAATATTTTTACCATTGTATGCTACAGACTTCTTTTCCCGGGCTGCTTTCAGGATTTTCTCTTTGTCACTGAGACTTGTAAATTTTACTATTAGGTGACGGGGTGTGGGCCTATTCTTATTGATTTTGAGGGGCGTTCTCTGAACCTCCTGAATTTTGATGCTCGTTCCCTTTGCCATATTGGGGAAATTCTCCCCAATAATTCTCTCCAGTATACCTTCTGCTCCCCTCTCTCTTTCTTCTTCTTCTGGAATCCCAATTATTCTAATGTTGTTTCGTCTTATGGTGTCACTTATCTCTCGAATTCTCCCCTCGTGGTCCAGTAGCTGTTTGTCCCTCTTTTGCTCAGCTTCTTTATTCCCTGTCATTTGGTCTTCTATATCACTAATTCTTTCTTCTGCCTCATTTATCCTAGCAGTGAGAGCCTCCATTTTTTATTGTACCTCATTAATAGCTTTTTTGATTTCAACTTGGTTAGATTTTAGTTCTTTTATTTCTCCAGAAAGGGCTTTTATATCTCTCGAGAGGGTTTCTCTAATATCTTCCATGCCTTTTTCGAACCCGGCTAGAACCTTGAGAATTGTCATTCTGAACTCTAGATCTGACATATTATCAATGTCTCTATTGATTAGGTCCCTAGCCTTCGGTACTGCCTCTTGTTCTTTTTTTTGGGTTGAATTTTTCCATCTTGTCATTCTGTCCAGATAAGAGTATATGAAGGGGCAAGTAAAATACTAAAAGTGTGGCAACAACCCCAGGAAAATATGCTTTAACCAAATTAGAAGAGATCCAAAATCATGAGGGGGGAGAAAGGGGATAAAAAGAGGTTCAAAAAGGAAGAAAGAAAGAAAAAAGAAAAAAGAAAAGAAAAGAATTTTAAAAAAAGAAAACACCTAAGAAAAATATAAAAAATAAAATATATATATTAGATAAACTAGTAAAAATCGTTAAAAAAGTAAAAGGTAACAGTTAAAAAAAAAATTTACCCGAAGGCGAGAAAAAAAACAAAAAATGAAAAAGAAAATAATTAAATTAACTGCAAGACTAAAAAAAATCACAGGGAAAAAGCCATGAGTTCCGTGCTTTGCTTTCTCCTCCTCTGGAATTCTGCTGCTCTCCTTGGTATTGAAACCGCACTCCTTGGTAGGTGAACTTGGTCTCGGCTGGATTTCTTGTTGATCTTCTGGGGGAGGGGCCTGTTGTAGTGATTCTCAAGTGTCTTTGCCCCAAGCGGAATTACACCGCCCTTACCTGGGGCAGGGGTGAGTAATCCGCTTGGGTTTGCTTTCAGGAGCTTTTGTTCCCTGAGCACTTTCCGTAGAGTTCTGGAGGACCGGAATACAAATGGCGGCCTCCTGGTCTCTGGCCTGGTGGAGTCGAGAGCCCAGGGCCGCACTCCTCAGTGCACCCTCAGAGAACAGCGCCCAGTTACTCCTGTCTGCCTGACCTCCGGCCGCGCTCCGAGCTCACTGATCCTGTGACCGGTTCAAGGTCACCCCGAGCTGCGAGCTTACTGTCGGCTCTGTCTCTGTAGCCGGCTTTCCCGTTCCAATACCCGCAAGCTCTGCGACACTCAGACACCCCCAATCCTTCTGTGACCCTGCGGGGCCTGAGGCCACGCTGACCCCGTGTGGGTTTTGCCCCGGGTAGCCTCTGGAGCGATGTCCCTCAGCGGAACAGACTTTTAAAAGTCCTGATTTTGTGCGTGGTTGCTCCGCCGCTTGCCGGGAGCCGGCCCCTCCCCCAGGGGTCTATCTTCCCGTCGCTTTGGATTCACTTCTCCGCCGGTCCTACCTTTCAGAAAGTGGTTGTTTTTCTGTTTCCAGAATTGCTGTTCTTCTTCTCTTCGATCTGCCGATGGATTTGCAGGTGTTTGCAATCTTTAGATAAGCTATCTAGCTGATCTCCTGCTAGCTGAAGAAGTCTCAGCCTGTTACTTCTCAGCCTGCTACTTCTCCGCCATCTTGACTCCTCCCCGAAATTTTGCCTTTTACCTTCAGTAGTTCCTCACCAAAATAATGGAATAAGCCTCCTAAAAGAATATATTGAAATAGAACCCACAAGTGGGTGATGCAATCATTATTTAAGAGAAATTGATTTTCAATCTTTAAGTGTATAAAACTTGAGAGGATTTCAACTCAAGTTTTTGATGTCTCATCTCTTCTGATGTTCAGTTTACTAGAGAAGTGCTATTCTCTCTCCCAAGAACTTCAGGAGCTTTTGAAGGACACACGGTGTCAAAACAATTGGGAGTTCTTAGTGACTTTGTTCCTCTCAACCTCCATAATTAGGAGAAGCATCCATCAAACTGCACACACGGGCTCACCTTTTTAAGATCAGGGCACTCACTGTGTTAAGATCTATAGGCTTTTCATTTTCACTTTAGGGCAAGAAGAAGGGTAGCCTTGAACCTGGAAAAGGCCCTGATTCTCAGAGCAATGGTAACCACTTAGCTATAGGACTCTCAGTGGAAGTGGAGAGTGTCTGGTTGGGGCTGACACCAAAGCCCACTGTGTAACAGTCTCCCAGGCCCTACACAGCATCACTTTGGATGCTAGTAGATGCTCATCTGACTGAATTTCTTGATGAGATGATTTTGAGAACAAGGCCTGCTTCTTAGATGTGCAAGGAATAGGAGTTGATTTCCTTTTCTCCCCCATAAGCCTTAGGGCATCTACTGGAAGCCACCGGGTAAGAGGGTGTCTTAAGTCCTAGGATAATGTAAATTTTCTGGAAAAGCACAGGGCCAAGGATTACCTAGAATGATAATAGCAGGCACTTATGCATCATACCTGGAAACTATTTTAAGCATTTTTTATTATAGTAACTGCAGCTGTATGAGGTAGATATTTTACAAATGAGAAAAGCAAGTTTAAGGAGGTTAAGAAAACTGCTTAAGGGCACTTGGCTTTTGCATGGCAGTGCCAGGATTTGAAGCTGGGCAATAATTTCCCAAATCAGAATTTTAATCATGACTCTTTCTACTCTACTTTTCCAGTCTCGCCCTACCAGACCTGCTTACATTTACCTGAGAAACTTCCTGTAACAACCCAATGCCAACTGTCCATCAAGGTATGTAACGGAAAGCTGGGATGCACTTTTTTTTTTTTAATCAGGGTGAAAAAAACAAAAAACTAAAACAAAAACCTCCTGGCTCTATTCACCTAACATTTGCCAAGGCAGCTCTCTACACTCACATCCACACACTCTTCCAGGCTCCCCTTATATACTAGATTCAGGAAACAAATATTTGTCTTCAACAGATTCTCTTGAAAAAAAAAATGCATACATCCCACAAAATAAAGAAGAATGAAGTGAAAAAGTAAGCTTGGGTTAATGCTAGGTCAGAACACATGGTTCGGTTCCTGGGTGGACTGAAGCATGTAGCAGTCCTAAAGTCTCCAGAGGATATTTGTAGAGTTCCAAACTGGTTTGATGAGACATGAAGACTTCTCTCTTCTCCTTCTCATTCAAAGACCACAGAAGCTTGAGGGAACCACAAGCAGAATAAGAACATAGTGAATGTTCTTCAGATCAGTTGAGGGAAAAAATCAAGGAAGGACATCAGGAAGGTCCTGGGCCTGTGCCAGAGTCAGGAAAGTAGAGTGATCTGCAGAGAGGTCCTGGGTGGCCTCAAAGTGCCCATATGTGCCAGGATAATGTTGTCACTGAAGATACAAGGAGAAGAGAGACGAGTGCTCACAGTTGAGTAGTTACAGATATATCTGTTTAACTCAAGTTCTAAGACACAAATGACTTTCTGCCAAAATTGAAATAGGCATCTGAAATGGCAAAATCCACCATTCCCACAGCTGTAACTGTTGGGACATATCATTCTGGTGAAGCTCTTTGAGCATATTTTTCCCTAAACCATCAAATCTGGATTTGCTGTGGAGGTACTTCCTACTTCAACCATTAAGTCCTATGATCAGAGTTGCTCCAGAGCCCCCTGGAAATCTCTAAAAAGGACGTAAAATTTCTCATTGATGGTGGCAGATTTTGCTTAAGGAGGAACACAGAGGGGGACATCAGAAGCATCCTAAGTATAAAAATTACTCTGCGGAGAAACTGGAGTCTATAGGAAGATAAATGAATGGACCTCATTTGTGGCAAAGTTAGGATAAGACATCAGTCTCTGATGCTTTCTCTGCTCTACTTTGCTGCTTCCAAAACAAAAACTTCTCTCTGCACACTCACACTCATCATTATTGCTCTCCCATCTTGCCCTCTGTGTGATGATCACTGCCCTCGGAATCCCCTCCTTCCCATCAAGGGTGGAGCCCTCTGTTATTCTAGATAAAGGAGAACCTCCACGAAACAGAATTCATTTGTTTGCTGACTCAGTTTCCCCAGCAGCATAAATAGTAGGTCCTGGTCTCCCTCTTTGAAGACACTTTTCCTCCAGTATATTTGAGGGGAGGGGATATCTCACAGCAGTTGCCTCATGAATTTAGTTGTGACTCCAACATTCAGTCCCTCCCTGTCTGTAGCTTCTGTTCCTCCACAGACCTGATTCACTTTGCTGCCTGTCTTCTTAGATGGTCAGAGGTATTATGATCATTCAGACTCCAACAGCTAACCCCACGCTTTAATGAGTAACAAGACATTAAGAAGAATTTGGAAAGAATAGACAGGAATTACAACTCTGAGAGAGCTAAAACTGGTACTAGAAATGAGGAATCATAAAATTCACAAGTCAGAGCTCTCCCCATATAAGCTCTGCTGGTCATCACCCATCTCAGCCTGCTTCACTAGTCCTAGACTATGGGCATCTCCTTCCATCAGAGAGATGGTTCTTCTTTCCATGGGTCACTTGCCTGGTAATCCCTGCTTCAGTGTTCCCCAAGTACTTTCCCATTTTCTGTCCCCTTCTGGCATGTCTCAACATGATTAACAGTTGAAATGTCCCCACCGCTCAAGAACAGTTGGTCTTGTCTCTGGGCCCCTAATCAGAAAATGAACTGATAGGCAATAAATTAAATATCAGTCCTTTTCCAAAATCTGGTTTAATTAGTCTAGAATATAGCAGAGTGCTGGGCCTCAAACAAATGAGCCAGACGGGCCTTGAGCTGCCCAGTCTGGCTCTCTTGGTGATCCCTCCATCGGCCCAAATAAGGGTAAGTTTCCATTGCTCCCACCTGCACTCACACCCAGATTCCAGCCTGCATTCTCATAACAACAACCACATATTTTCCAAGAGCAGGGAACAACTTTCAGAGTCTCTGAGGACTAAATCTTCTTTTAAAATGAAGCATTTCCTTATAGAAAACAATTTACAGAGCTGCGATTCTACTTGTGATGAAAGCAGCTTATGCTATGACACAGGAGCCCCTTGGAAGGTCACAGTCTACGTTTTGGCATTCTAGAATACTTGTTTTTCCTTTCAATGACCAAATATCCACTGTAATGTCTCCCAGAACAAAGGAATATTTGCCTCAGAGTTCTGTTTGTCCTCCTGTTTTATAATATATCAAATAAGGAAAGCTTTGAAAGTACAGATCTTTTTTTTTTTTTTCTCCCAAGATTTCAAAGATCCCAAGACAAATTCTTTGTTAGGGATCAAGATCAAAGAGCTATGTGTTTCCTTTCCCCCCAAGAATCTCTACAAAGAGGATGTTTTTCCCGAGCATATGGCCTAAGGTGGAGAGCCTGCGTCATATTCTGACAGCAGGGTTACAGAGATTAGCAATGGGAGAGACATGGGAAGCTCTAGGCAAGGTCTCTAATGTAGGCATTCTGGCAGCAGGTACCATGACCATGAAGCAGGTCCTCAAGGGCTCTGGAAAGCTGTCACCCACAAGTCAAATCCACCCCTTTTCCTATCATTTCCGGTAGACACTAGCCTCAGGGCAGGAGGGGGAAGGGATTGTCAGTGTGTCCATGTCCACGTTATCACCCCTAGGCTACAAACCCATGTACAGCAGGAACCACACTCCTCTAACACCCTCTTGATGCCAAGCATTTCACATGCAGAGTTCTAGGATTAAACTAGAATGGACCTTACAGTTTCTCAAATTCAACTTTTTTCATTCAGATAAATAAACTGACATCCAAAAGTAAAATTACATTGCTAAGGTTTCATAGCTTTTTTAATCCCACAGTTGAAACATAACCACAACCTCCAGCATTCTTGTTAGGTGTTCTTCCCATATAACAAGGTTTTTTGATAATGACAATATGAATAAAAATCAGCAGGGGAGGTCCTATAAATATTATCACTCAGAAAGATGTTCCTAAGTGATCCCTATATTGCAGACCCTGTATTTTGTTCTGGGAACACAAAGACCAATAAAATATGGTTCTTCCCTTAAAGAGCTCATGGTCTAGCCTTTGAGAAAAAAGATAATGACTCAGTAATGAAAGAGCTGTGACAGGTACTTTAGAGGCACCAAGGAGAGGTACCTTCCTTTGAAAAGTTCACACCCTTTCTTATTTTTACTATGTCCCAGTAATTTAAGTCTTCCTGGAATACTTAAGAAATAATTCAGCTTTAAGGAAGTTTAGAAGTCACCTTCTTGTTCAGGTAATATGGATGTGCCTATTCTGGGAGTTGGGGGGTGGATTCTCTGCTCTGAACCCCTGAGTGGTTGGGTTAGCATTTGTTCCAGCAGCCTCACAGAGGACTAAGTGTACCCATCCCCGATGACGCACACCCATGCACTGTGCCAACCTCAGGATGTACCTATAGATCTCCCCTCTGCAAAGAACCTATTCATACGTCTCCTGGTGGGACAGTGTTTCCTAAAAACAGGACCCAGCTGATGCTTAGCAGGACAACATTGCATTTTCAAGGCCTAGTCCTGGCACCAGGATGCAGGCAGGTGAGAACAGCCTAAGTACCTCTCTAGAGGCTGTGTCACAGAGTTGCTCAGTCATGGCTTCCCAGGAAGTAGGTTCTTGAGCTAAAGTCAGCAAAGGGACAGAGGAACCCCAGAGAGCATCACCAGCCCAACCTCAAGCCAGATGTACCCTACAGAGGGGATTCTACCCCACAAACCTGGTCAGCCAGTTTCAAAGCCATTGAGTACCCACAGAGAGCTCTTTTTCCCTGAAACCAACTCCCTAAAGAGAGTCCCTAGGTGCCTATGTATGTGCCACTCACTGAGATGGATACTGAGAGTGGGGGCCAACTGGGGTAAAGAGATACAGGAAGCATGGTAGAGAGGGTTGAAGAATACCAGGTCCGGGGCCAAATTTCTTGGGTTATCCTGTATGGTAGGTCAGTATCTGGAGTCTAGTCTTCTCATCTGTAAAATGGGGAGAATTAAGGTAGCTACCTTGTGATATTGTTGTGAATATTAAATGGATAAATACATGTAAAGTGCTTGGTCCATAAGAAGCATTTAATAATGCTAGCTATTATTAAAGTCTTAAACACAGTCCTTGTTCCCAATGGGAATAATCAAATGAGAGAAGGGAGAAAATCACGCATGAAACCACAATAAAGACATGAAACAATACGTAATCCAGTTTCAAGTTGTGTGGTGAAGAGTCCAAGATCAAAGAGAATTGGCATAGAATCCATTGAAGATTGTCTCCGGATGAAGGCCACCTGTAGAAAGGGAAATTATTGAGGAGTATTATGACAGAATATGATCTGAAGAGGCATACTACCTGGGCTCTGAATTCTGACACCACCAGTTACTAGTTGTAGAATCTTGAGAGTGATGCTGTGATGATTAATCTTATGTGTCAACTTGACTAGACCACAGAGTGCCCAAATATTTGGTCAAATAATATTCTAGATGTTTCTGTGAAAGTGTTTTTGGACAAGATTAACATTTAAACCAGAATGAGTAAAGCGGGTTGTCCTCTCTCATGTTGGTGGGCCTCATCCAATCAGTTGAAAGCTTGAACAGAACAAAATGTCTGACTCTCCTCTGGACAAGAGAGCCTTCACACCTGACTGTCTTAGAACTGTGATATCAGCTCTTTTCCTGCCTTTGGACTCAACTGAAACACTGGCTCTTACTAGATCTCGAGCCTGCCAGTTTTAGGATTATAATCACACCATTGGCTATCTTGGCTCTCAGATCTTCAGACTCAGACTAGAACAAAAGCGTTTGCTGTCCTGGGTCTCTAGCTTGCCAGTTACAGATTTTGGGACTTCTTAGTCTCTATGATGATGCAGAAAATTCTTTATAATAAATAATAAATCTTTATTCCCTCTCTTTCTCCCTCCCTAACTCCTTTTGGTTCTCTTTCTCTGGAGGATCCTGGCTAATATGGTACTAATTTTTCTAAGCCTCAATTTTCTCAGCTGTAAAATGAGGATGGATAGAACCTACTCACAGAGTTGCTACAAAGATTCAATCCATTCTTGCATTTGAGCATTGACATGGTGCCTAACACATTGGAGTGCTCAATAGATGTTAAGTATTAGGGGGCATCAATGCCCTCCAGCCAGAGACCACCAGAAATATTCCTATAGTTGAAAAAAAAAGTTGCATTCATTACTCATTGCAGCAAAGGGGAACACATCACAGTGAGCTGTAGGCTGCCTCAGTAAGAGAGTGTTAAAAAAGACTTATTCTAAGATTTATGTCAGATATTTTGGAGAAGTTTATGGAAGTGAGGCTTTGCTCTGGATTGAATGCTGTCAGGAAGCTGGGGTAATTCTACAGTTAGGGATCTGTAGTCGGTTGAATTATGGTCCCCCAAAAGATATGCCCAGTTCTTAATTCCCAATATCTGTGAATGTTACCTTATTTGGAAAAAGGGTCCTTGCAAATGTAATTAAACAAAAGCTCTAGAAATAAGGTCATCCCAGATTAACTGGGTGGGCTCTAAATACAATGACAAGAATCCTTATAAGAAGAGAAGACACAGAAACAAAGAGAAGAGATACAGGAGAGAAGGCAAGGTGAAAAAAGAGGCACACATTGGAATATATCCTATAAGCTAAAGAGCAACAAGAATTATCAGCAGCCACTAGGAGTGAGGAGGTAGGCATGGAACAGATTCTCCCTCAGACCCTTCAGAGGGAACCAATTCTGTTGGCACCTTGATTTCAAACTTCCGGTCTCCAGAGCTATGAGAAAATAAATGTCTGCTCTTTTGAGACACCAAGTTTGTGGTAATTTAGCAGCCCAAGGAAATTACTAATACAATATCCTAATAAGTCTTTAGTCTAGAAGGAGAGTAGAATAGAGCAAGGCTAAAGTTTTTTTTTTTTTTTAATTTTTTATTTTTTTATAAACATGTATTTTTATCCCCAGGGGTACAGGTCTGTGAATGGCCAGGTTTACACACTTCACAGCACTCACCAAAGCACACACCCTCCCCAATGTTCATAACCCCACCCCCCTCTCTCCCAACCCCCCTCCCCCCAGCAACCTTCAGTTTGTTTTGTAAGATTAAGAGTCACTTATGGTTTGTCTCCCTCCCAATCCCATCTTGTTTCATTGATTCTTCTCCTACCCACTTAAGCCCCCATGTTGCATCACCACTTCCTCATGTCAGGGAGATCATATAATAGTCGTCTTTCTCATGGATGGAACTAGAGCGTATCATGCTTAGCGAAACAAGGCTAAAGTTTTAATTCGCAAAGAGGAAGTGGTCATTCCCATTTGCCAGGAGAGTGGAACACTTGATGTATTGTGACTTTAACAATGTTCAAGTTGTGTCTGTGCTCACATGTGATTACAAACTAGACTTGTTTCTGTCTCGATCTATCATGATCACAGAGTGGCTTCATCTTGTGTTGATGTTCTGTGAAATTTGTTCATCCTCAACAGGAGAGCAGCAAGGCCCATTTGGGCGAGGATAGCTCCAGGATGTCAGGTGCTGCTTTTCCCTTTTTTAGGCACTTCTAAAAGAAATGAATAAGTTTTTAAAAGCCTCCATTTTACTCAAATTGCCTTCTGGAGGGCTATAGGAAGTGGCCAGTCTTCCATTTTAGCCTTTCTTTGCTGCTTATTGAGGAGTTGCTATTATTTGTCAAATGTGAAGATTTAGGTTTCCTTCATTCCAAGAAATACATCAGAGCACAGAGGCAACATATTTATCCTGTGACAAGTGAATTAAAATATGAGCAGTTCCAAGTGTCAAGAGTGTTCTCATCATTCTAGCTGTTCTCAAAGGAACTGATACCAGTGTGTGTCCAGACACAAGCCAAGTTGTTGGTGCATCTCCAAGAGGCCCATAGCTAGGGATAACTCTTTGGGGACAGCCAGCTGGAGCTGGACAACTTTCTCTGCCATCCAGAGCTGTTTTGCAAAGAATTTCCTTTACTACCCCACAGATGAAATACAGTAAATGTGCACTCACTCTGGGTCATATCACTAGGTGCTATAGTAATTAAAATCCTACTTTCCCCATCTTATTCCATCCTTGCTTACACACACATATGTATCTTCTTCATAGATGCTCTGACATCCTCTTCCAGGCTTCCAGGCATTCTGGGTACTCTGCATTTTCCTTGTGAACTAATGAAGTCTTACAGAAACACTGCAGAACAGTGGCTTTTTGCTCTTAACTCTCTTATTTCGAGCTCTTCAAAACTGAGATTAATTCAGGTGCTCCTAAGGTGGCTTCCTTTGCTGTTCTAATTAACATGGATCTCCCAAAAGCAACTGATGACCCAACACATACTCTTATAGCTTATCTATCCAAAAGCTGCAATATCTTTACTTCCCCAATGCTAAAGATGTTTTTCCCTTTAGTATACAAGTAATCATTTGTTAGTTCTTATTCTTAAGTACTATATCAGAATGCTATGAGTTGCAACAGAAAAAATTCAACTATGAGTATCTTAAATAAATTTTAAAAATATATTCTTTTACATAAGAAGCCCAGGGTAATTCCAAGGTTGGTTAATTCAGCTGTTCATAATATAAGAAAGGACATGGCTTTTTTTCCTTTTAGCACCCTGGCCAGTTCTTTAACTTTTCTTTTGGACTGGCTCCCCTCATGGTGGAAAAGATGGTGGCTCTAGGCATCACACATTGACATAGAAACCAAGTGACAAAAGACAGAAATGGAGAACATCCATCTTTTGGTTCCATGTTGTAAAGATAGGAGAACTTTCCCCAACACCCCATAGCAGACTTCTAGCCCTCAGGGGCCAGAACTGTGTCGCATTCCTATTCCTAAGTCAGATACTGACAAATTGGGTTGAATATGATTCATTGACTTAATCAAGATTTACTTTCTTGGGCTAAGGAACTGCCTCAACTCCCGGTAAAGGAGATGGTCACTAGCTACATTTAAAAAATCAAAGATGTACAATGAGGAATGGCTCCTGGTCAGGAGATAGAGCCTACCTTACCTAGAGATTTGCAAAAGAATACAGGTCCTATAGCACCTGCACACATATAAAAAAGCCACGTGGTATAGGCCCCCTTATGGAGTTATCTACTTCCAGATTAACTTAGAAACACAGAGATTATACCTGGAAGTTACTGTCAAACTCAACCTAAGGAGGCCATAGATGAGACCTAAGGAGACCATAGCTGTGCATCCCACACTTCAGTGCCTGGCTCTGATGGTCAGGAAGGATTGTGCTTCTGGCCCCATGGCTCATATCTTACATAAGACCACTCACTTAAGACTAAGAAAATACCTGTTTCACCTAATATATAGAAATAGAGAATCAGGTAAAATGAGGAAACAGAAGAATATGAACCAAATGAAAAGAAAAAGACAAAACTTCAGATAAATACCTTAATAAAATGGAATTAGGTCATCCATCTGATAAAGAGTACAAAGTAATGGTCATAAAAATGCTCACCAAAATTGGGAGAGGAATAAATGAACACAGTCAAACTTCCAACAAAGAGAAAATATAAGAAAGTACCAAACAGAACTCATAGATTTAAAGAGTACAGTAATTAAATTGAAAAATACAGGGGCGCCTGGGTGGCTCAGTGAGTTAAAGCCTCTGCCTTCGGCTCGGGTCATGATCCCAGGGTCCTGGGACCAAGCCCCATATCGGGCTTTCTGCTCAGCAGGGAACCTGCTTTCCTCTCTCTTTCTCTCTGCCTGCCTCTCTGCCTACTTGTGATCTCTGTCTGTCAAATAAATAAATAAAATCTTTACCAAAAAAAAAAAAAAAAGAAAGAAAGAAAAGAAAAGAAAAATACACTAGAGGGGCTCAACAGCAAATTGGATAAAGCAGAAGAATGGGTCAGTGAGCTAGAACACAAACCAATAAAACTTACCCATATAGAGCAGTAAAACAAAAACAAAAAAACAAAACAAAACCCCACAATTTTTCTCAGTGATGATATCATAACAGTAATAGCAAGAAGAATAACGTTTGCACTGTAGGGTTCCCAGGAAAAGAAAAGAGAAAGAAAGAGGCAGAAAAATTACTTGAAGATAATGGCTGAAAAGTTCCCTAATTAGAAAAGAAACCGACATTCTGGTCTGGGAAGCCCATAAGGCTCCGAGTAAGGTGAGCCCAAAAAGATCCACAGCAGGACACATTATGGTGAATATCTGAAAAGTTGAAGAGAGAATATTAAAAGTAGCAAGAGAAAAGCAATTTTTTAATGTACAAGGAAAACTCGTAAGACTACCGGCAGATTTTCCTTTCAGCCAGAAGGGAGTGGCGTGAATACTCAAAAGTACTGAAAAGAAAAATCTTCCAACCAAAAATAACCAGCAAGAATGTGATTCAGAATAAAAGGAGAGATAGAGTAGAGCAAAAGCTAGAGGAGTTTATCACCACTAAACCAGACTTATGGCGATATGTTTAAATGATTTGTTTAAGCTGAAAACTAATTAATGACAAGAAAACACATGCAAGTAAAAATCTCACTGAGAAAGGTAGATACATAACAAACATAGTGGATTAATCAGTTATAAAGCTAGTATGATGATAAAAAGACAAAAGTAAAAATAACTAAAATTATAATAATAAGTTGAGATACACAAAATAAAGATGTAAAATGTAACATCAAAAACATAAACATGGGAGGAGGCAGTACGTGGATAGCTCAGTCAGCTAAGAGTCTGTCTTCGGCTCAAGTCATGATCTCCAGGTCCTGAGATCAAGCCCCGCATCAGGCTTCCTGCTTAGCAGGAGTCTGTTTCTCTCTCTGTGCCCCTCCCCACTGCTCATTCTCTCTCCCTCTCTTTCAAATTAATAAATAAAATCTTTAAAAAATAATTTAAAAAATGAACATGGGGGAAGTAAAATTGTAGTTTTGGAAATGCATTCAAATTTAAGTTGCTATCTACATAAAATAGACTATTATATATATATAGTATGTTATATGGGAACCTCATAGTAACCACAAAGGAAAAACTTAACATCTCAATAGATGCAGAAAAACAACTGACAAACCTCAACACCCATCCATGATAGAAAGAAAGAAAGAAAGAAAGAAAGAAAGAAAAAGAAAAGAAAAGAAAAGAAAAGAAACTCTCAACAAGGTGGTTATGGGGAAAAATACCTCAAAATAGAAAAGGTATATCACAGACACACAGCTAACATCATAGTCAGTGGTGAAAAGCTGAAAACTTTACTTCTAAGGTCAGTAACAAGACAAAGATGTCTGCTGTTGCCACTTTTATTCAATGTAGTATTAAAAGTTTTAGCCAAAGCAATCAGACAAGAAAATGAATAAAAAGCATCCATACTGGAAAGGAAGAAATAAAACTGTCACTATGTGCAGGTGACATGATACTATATTTAGAACACCCTGAAGATTCTACAGAAAAACTATTAGAATTAACAAATGAATTTAGTAAAGTGGCAGGATACAAAATCAATTGTATTGCTACATGTTAATAATGAACTATTAGAAAAATAAAGAAAAAATCCCATTTATGATTGCATCAAAAAGAATAAAATACCCAGGAATAAATTTAACCAAGGAGGTGAAAGACCTGTATGCTGAAAACTGTTAAGACATTGAAAGAAATTGAAGATGAAAAAAAGAATGGAAAGGTGTATCACACTCATAGATTGGAAGAATTAATATTGTTAAAATATCCATACTCCTAAAGCATCTACAGATTCAGTGAAATCCCTATCAAATTTCCAATGGCATTTTTCACAAAACTGGAACAAACAGACCCCACACAGCCACAAAAGACTCCAAATATCCAAAGCAATCTTGAGAAAAAACAAAGCCAGAGGTATCATACTCCAGTTTCAAGCTATACCACAAAAACACAGTAAACAAAATAGTATGGTATTGACATAAAAACAGGTACACAGATCAATGGAACAGAATAAAGAGCCCAGAAATTACTAGCATCTGACTGCAAGATCCTTTTCAATCTTGAGTAGGTATAGATTTCCTCTTATTTGAAGGCTGGGTTTCCAAGGGAGCTGAGTATATGCAGGAGACTGAAGCATCTGCTCTGGGGTCCTTAGCATCCCAGATTTCTGAACTTACATAAAAGACTCTATATGGACACATCCAGATGCTTAGAAGCATTACATGTATATGCCCTTTTTTCTACTATCTGTTACGACATAACAAACCATCAGAAAATGCAGTGTCTTAAAACATCATTTTATCTAAACAAACTGGGTTTAAGGGAAGGAAAGAGCCTCTCTTCATGATGTTTGCCAAGAGGGGAACAAAGGAGTAAGAAGGAATAAGATGCTTGTATGGGTTAGGAATTCAGAAAGAACTCAGCAAAGTGCTGTGGTCTATGTAGCACTAGCTGAGGCAGGTAGGGCTAAAGGATACACCTTCACTTATGAGTCTGGTACTTTGGCACACTCCCTCCCTCCCTACACTGTACGCCTTCCTCTCAGGCCTCTCCACATGGCTTAGGCTTCTTATGGTGTCATGGTCTCAATGTGTCCTATTTCTTAAATGGTAGTTGGCTCCCAAGAGGCAGGAAGCAGAAGCTATAGGGCCAGTTAAGTTCTATGCCCAGAGCTGGCGCAACATCACTTAGGCTGTATTCTGTTGGTTGAAGTAGTCATGGGTCCCATCCAGATTCAAGAGAGTTGAGAGATAGAGTCCAAGTCTGGACTGGATTTGGGGAGACAACACTGTAGAAGAGCATATAGAAGATATAGTTGTGGCCATATTTAGAAAGTACAGTCTGCCACATCCTTTAAAAAAAAAATGTGACTTTTCTCCTTTCTTTTACTTTATAGAGATTCCTTGAGGTTAAACCACATGTGTTGAATTTATAAAGAGCCCTAAATACACTATGTTAGGTGCTACAAATAAGTCATCCCTCGATAAGCCCCAACCAACTCAAAGGCTTAGAATTCAACTCATTAATTGATGAGTCAAAGAAATGCCAATGATTGACTCTGTTCCACACCAATTCTTCAGTCCTTCCCACACTTGCTGGTAGTATATATGGAAACTACACCACAGAGGCCTTTGTTGCTTTTAGCAAAAGGTAACTTCCAAGTCTTGTCAGAGTCCCTGATGTGTAGAAAATCTTGTCAAGGTGAAGGATGTAAAAAGATCAAGAAGAGTGACAAGAACAGACGATAAGAATGAAGAGAAGGGGAGAGACAAGAAGGCATCCAGGGAGGGTGTATCTGATTGGCTGAGCCTGGGTCACATGTCCATGCATCACTGCAAGGGCGGGGCTGGGTCAGTGAATATCATTGTCAGAACTTTCTCCCATCAAGAGTCATAAGTGGATGTGCCCTAAAATAGAAAGGGGGCTCAGGTGATAGATAGACAAATCATGGACAGATATCCATCCTATAACCATTTAGTCATCCTGTAACCATTTATGGGGGTTTTATGTGTGCCAGGACTACCAGGCACTGAAAATAAAAGGTGAGCAGGAAAGACTTGGAACCTACCTTTGTGTTGGAGAATGACCAAAACAAACAAAATATTTTAGATAATAAGAGCAATGAAGAAAACAAGATTGTGTAATAGGATAGAGGGTTGCTGGGGAATGTGTGGGGTTTTTTGGGGTATCACTTTAAATGGGCTAACCAAGGAAGGCCCCTTTGGAGAAATAGTAGAAGTTGGGTGGTAATCTGAGAAAGGAGAAGTCAGCTACTGTGAAAACCTGGGGAAGAGCCTTCTTGGTAGAGGAAAGAGGAAATACAAAGGCCATGAGGTGGGAACACATGACAGGCAGGGAACGGAGCCATTATACTTACAGCAAAATGAGCACTGGGGACGTTTCAGATGATGTTAAGGAAGCAGGCCTTAAATGGTGTCTAGGTCTCCTTTAATGGCACGAGAAGCAGACTATGAAGCACACTTTTACGTTTGAGGGTACTTTCTTGTGTTAGGGACAGTACTGTCTTAGAAGCAGGGTTAAGAATGGTTTTGTGGACTCACAGGAGTTCTCAACCTTCTTGGCCACATTCCACTATAAGAAATATGTTATTCCACTACCCAGTACACACACACAGACACATGTATATACATGTGATAGTTAAATTTTTGTGTAAGTTTAGTTAGGCAACAATATCCAAATACTTGGTAGAACATCAAACTGGGTGTTGCTATGAAGGCATTTTTTTTTTTTAGATGAGATTAACGTTTAAATCAGTACACTTTGAGTAAAGCAGATTATCCTCCATATAATGTAGGGGGGGCTCATTCAATCAGTTGACAGACTTTAGAGAAAACAGACTGAGGTGCTCCATGAAAGAGGGAATTCTGCCTCCGGACTGTCAATCTCTTCCTCTATTGTCTGTTTCTCTGGAGAGAATCACAATGGATACAATATATATTTTATACTCACAAAGTAATACTTACTTTTTTTTTACACACAACCTAGTATTTTGTGTTCTCATCCATTATAAAAAATATATACCCACTAACTGGATTTCATGCCTGTGGGGCTTATCCCTCCCTTCCTTCTGAGTTACCAGCACTTTCATACTTTCTCAATTCTGAGAGTGGTAATTAGTCATAAAATGGACGTATGACTTGGAACGTTCTTAATTCAACTTTGGTCATTTTACAAACAAGGAGACTGAGGAATAAGAGGTGAAATAATTTGCTCTTGATTCCTTTTATCCTAAGAAGTTGTCATTTGATAACAGTCATGCAAAGGCTGTTACTATTAAGTCATATCGTCCTCTCCTTATGTATGTGCGTTTTAGAAAGATGATTACCAGAGAAGAACTGCTTAAGCCAAAGAAAGCCTGCCTAAGGGTAGATTTCAGGCACAGCTGCCTCTGGTGAGTGAGCCAGGTAGGGAAAAAGACCTGGGACAGCATTTTCTCAGTCCTCTTAGATTGTGCAAACTGCCTACCAGATACACAATCACTTCTCTTCTTGATATACCGGTTAATCATTACCAATTTTTGTTTCTTCTTCTTTTTTTAAAGATTTCATTTATTTGACAGAGAGAAATCACAAGTAGTCAGAGAGGCAGGCAGAGAGAGAGGGGGAAGCAGGCTCCCTGCTGAGCAGAGAGCCCGATGCAGGGCTCAATCCCAGGACCCTGAGATCATGACCTGAACTGAAGGCAGAGGATTAACCCACTCAGCCACCCAGGTGCCCCAATTTTTGTTTCTTCTTAATGCTTTTGCCTGGTGTAAAAGCAGCTGTTTTTGTTTGTTTTCTTGTGTTGTCAGTAAGTCAAAGCTAGAGTGATACTTTGGATAATCGTCCTTTAGTATAAAAAAGTCACATCCCAAAGTCAGGCAAGAGGCGGATGGGCGAATTGTGCCACAGATCCTACACTTCTGTCTTCTGCAAAGCCTTATCACCTGCTGAGAATAAGCATCTGGAGTATTCACCCAGACCTTCTTTTCCTGCCTGTTAGATTGTGCCCACAGAGACCCCTAGAAATACCATAAGGACATATTGCAGTGGGCACAGATGAGTGAATGAGATGGGAAGTCATGAGCAACTCTGTGCAGAACAATATTCTGAGGACCTGCCCAGAAACCTGATCCATAAGCCTTTTTCATTCTTGAAGCCAATTTGGCACCTCAGTGAAATGTGGGAAGTGAACAGCTTTCAGCTTTCATAATTTTTTTTTGTTTTGTTTTCAGTTTTGGCTCTCTAGATTTAATTTGTTTTATCTTTTGTAAACAGCAGACATGTTGGGGAAGAATTTCTTTCTTTGAAGTCTCTTGAATTAGTTATTTCTGTGCATTTCTTTCTCACCTTCCATACCAGACTCTAAGCTCTAAAAGGCGCCATGTCCCAAACATTTAATATTCACCCACCAGAGTTGTCATACTGCCTGTGGGGATGAATGAACATAAAAGGACTAATTATGTCAACTGGGCCTACAAAGGTGCGCAACCACAGGCAAGAGGAAGGGATTCAGAAAGACTATAAGGCAGCACCTCCCAAGTTCTGAGGAACATAGTCTTATGAAATACTCTTTCCCAAAAGAACTTCATGGTCATATCAACTTAGGAAACAATATAGCTGTAGTCCCATAAAATAGAATCAGATGCATATTAGGATAGCAAAAGCACTGAAAAGTCCTACTATAAAGAAACCATGGATTTCCAAAGCTACTTGGACACAGGCCCCTTCTGTTGCTAAACACTACTAACATTCTGTAGAACTCCATCAAATTCATGTTTTGCAGAATACATTGCAGGAAAATGCTGCTTTAGAAACGTGTGCTTGTATCCTACATGTAAGGAGGCTGGAGGTTGTCACTCCTGTACTCAAAACAAACAAAAGCAGAACAGGGGCGCCTGAGTGGCTCAGTGGGTTAAGCCGCTGCCTTCGGCTCAGGTCATGGTCTGGGGGTCCTGGGATCGAGTCCCACATCGGGCTCTCTGCTCAGCAGGGAGCCTGCTTCTCTCTCTCTCTCTCTCTCTGCCAGCCTCTCTACCTACTTGTGATCTCTCTCTGTCAAATAAATAAATAAAGTATTTATTTAAAAAAAGGCAGAACAAATTAAAAGCCAGCAAGTCCTCTTCCATCCATGATAGAATTGAGATCAGAGGCAAGCTTCTATTGCCAACATTGGAGAAAAACACACAAGGGATACAGAGAATCACAGGTTACCAGAGCAGAAACCTCTGTGGGCAGTGCCAGGTAAGAAAATCTGAACTCTAATAGATTCATTGTTGGAGGCTCAGTGTGAACAAATTGGAGAGGTAAAAACCCAAGGGAAGACAGATTTTAGAGGAGTCCCCCTCACTTTTATTAGTTTTACCCCCAGGAGCACTACTAGGTTCTCGTAGAGAAGATTTAAGAAAAATCCTCTCTGACTTCCGGTTTTCCGGTGGGAGGAGGAAACATTATGCCAGAACACTCTGTACTTAATAAGGCCTGCCATCAAATGAAACTGTTGTCCAGAACCTAAACACCTGGGGTTTTCCAGAGGGAGGTTAAATACTGAGCTCCAGCCCATTCTGGCCATCCTGCCTCACCTAAGGGGAAAGATTGAAATGCACTTGAGAAGGCCACAGCCCAGGGACAGAGGCTCAGGAAAGGACTGTAGCATGCTTCCCCTCCCCCACACCTCACCACATCCTCAGGGCTCTTGTATAGAAATGGGCACACAACAGAAACTTGTGGTGAGGACCAGCTTGAACAGATGCAATAAGAAACGTTGGGGAGGAAAAACCAGAAGGAATACTGAGATGCTGTTTCCTCTACTTAACAAGCTTTTCTTCTTCCCCATCCCCCACTCTTCACCCACCATACCACCTTCACGTACCTCAATTCTATCCACTCTCCAGCTTTCTCCTCTTGAATGAAGTATTCCCAAGGGCTCTAGCCCACAGTGCTCCCTCCTGCATTTGTGGCCTTTACCATGAAAGTAACTTAGATCCCCCACTCAAATACTAGCAGATTTTTTTTTTCTGGTGGGTCCTTATCACCCCATTGCCACACTTTTCTTGAGAACAGAAGTATGAAGTATTTGTAGTATGTAGCATCTTGCTTCATATCCACCTGTTGGGTCAACAGTTGTCTGTGGACCCTCAGCTACCAACAGGCATGTGGTAAGTGCTGTATGAGAGATACGAAGATTAAACAGGTAAGACATGTCTTACTTTATTGCTGTGCTTTTGTGCTTCACAAATATTGGGGGGGTTGCTTTTGTTTTTTGAAAATTAAGGGGTTGTGGCAACCTACATCAAGAAAGTCTGTTGGTGCCATTTTTCCAACAGCATTTGCTCACTCTGTGTCTTTGTGTCACACTTTGGTCATTCTTACAATGTTTCAGACTTTTTCATTATTATTATATTTGTTATGGTGATCAGTGATTATTGATGTTACTATTGTCATTGTTTAGTGGCACCACAGTTGTTCCCATATAAGATGGTGAACTTTCCTGACAAACGTTATATGTGTTCTGTCTGCTCCACTGACCAGCTATTCCCCTACGTCTCCTTCTCCTCAGGCACCTCTATTCCCTGAGACACAACAATATTGAAATTAGGCCAATTAATAACCCTAAAATGGCCTCTAAGTGTTCCAATGAAAGGGAAAGTCACACATTTCTCACTTTAAACCAAAAGCTAGAAATTATTAATAGTAAGGAATGCATGTTGAAAGCCAAGACAGCTGAAAGCTAGGCCTCTTGTGTCAAATGGTTAGCCAAGTTGTGAATGCAAAGAAGTTCTTGAAGGAAAATTAAAAGTGTGGCTCCAGTGAATACACAAATGATAAGAAAGAGAACAGTCTTATTGCTGATATAGAGGAAGTTTTTACTGATCTGGATAAAATATCAAATCAACCACAATGTTCCCTTAAGCCAAAGTCTAATTCAGAAGAAGGCCCTAATCCTCTTCAATTCTATGAAGGCCGAGAAAAGGGTTGGAAGCTAGAAGAGGCCAATTCACGAGGTTTAAGGAAAGAAAGAATCTCCACAACATTAGAGTGTAAGGCAAAGCATAAGTGCTGATGTAGGATCTGCAGCAAGTTATTCCAGAATGTCTGCCTAAGATCATTAATGAGGGTAGCTGTACTAAATGACAGATTGTCAATGAGAAGTCAACGCCTGGCTTCAAAGCCTCAAAGGACAGGCTGGCTCTCTTGTTAGGGACTAATGCAGTTGGGGACTTTAATTTGAAACCAGTGTTCATTTACCATTCTGAAAACAGGAGAGCCCTTAAGAACTATGCTAAATCTATTCTGCCTATGCTCTATAAATGGAACAACAAAACCTGGGTGATAGCATATCTGTTTGCAACACGGTTTCCTGAACATTTGAAGCCCACTGTCAAGACCAACTGCTCGGAAAAAAAAACATTTCCTTCAAAATATTACTGTTAATTTACAGTATACCTGGTTACCCAAGAGTTCTGATGGAAGTGTACAATGGAGTTAATGTTGTTGTCATAACTGCTAACATAATATCCAATATGCAGCTCACGGATCAAGGTATAATTTTGATTTTATAGTCTTCTTATTTAAGAAATAACTTTCATAAGGCTATAACTACCATAGACAATAATTCTTTGATGGATCTGGGCAAAGATCCATTGAAAAACCTTCTGGAAATTGAAAACCTTCTGGAAATCATTCACAATTGTAGATGGATGAAGTAGAGTCAGTATAGATAGATATAGATAGATATAGAAGTAGGTATAGATATAGATAGATATAGTAATGCTACATAACCATAAAAAGAATGAAATCTTGCCATTTGGAAAAACATGGATGGACCTAAAGGGTATAATTCTAAGTGAAATAAGTTAGTCAGAGAAAGACAAATACCATACAATTTCATTCATACATGGAATTTAAGAAACAAAACAAATGAGGAAAATAAAAAAGAGACAAGTGGAGCCTAAAGTGTGACTTGAATTGTTGCAATCTCACGATAAAACTTGATTGGATGAGTTACTTCTGATTGATGAGTAGAGGAAGTGGTTTCTTGAGATGGAATCTACTCCTGAAGAAGATGCCGTGAGGTCTGTGGAAGTGACAACAAGGGATTTAGAATATTACATAAACTTAGTGAATAAGATAGCACCAGAGTTTGAGAGGATTGACTCTAATTTGGAAGTTCTGTGGGTAAAATGCTATCACATGGCATTGCATGCTACAGCAAAATCATTCACGAAAGGAAGAATCAATCAGTGTGTCAAACTTCACTGTTGTTTCATTTAGGAAACTGCCACACAGCCACCCCAACCTTCAGCAACCGGATCAGTCAGCAGCCATCAACACTGAGCAAGACCCTCCACCACCAAAAAGATTACAGCTCACCGAAAGCTCAGATGATGGTTGGTGTTTTTTAGCAAGAAAGTATTTTTAAACTCAGGTATGTACATTGACTTTTTAGACACCATGTTGTTACAACTTAATAGACTGCAGTATAGTGTAAATGTAAATTTCATATACAGTGGGAAACCAAAAAAAAATTCATTTGACTTACTTTATTGTAAGATTTGCTTTACTGTGGTGTCCTGGAACCAAACCTGCAATATGTCCAAGGGATGCCTGTGTCCCTTGATTCTGTCCCCCAAGAATGTAACTGTTGATCAGTTTGGGCTGGGAGGGATGGGGGCTGGTTAGTGGATGAGTTGTCTCTTTTTGCATAGATGAAAAAGATGGTGCATTTGCAGGAACTACCCCAAGGGGGAACAGACTTTCACAAAGCTTCTCTCAAGCACAGCCTTCAGGACAAGGTCTGGGTGTAGTGGGTATTGCTCTCAACACCATTTGCCCAAGAGCTGTTCACAAATTTTAGATATTTCCATGCTGATCTGCTCTGATTGATTGCACTTGAGCAAAAGAGAGAGAAAACCCCTCAAATCTTTGACCCTTATAGGAAGTGTGATTCCACCACCAAAACACTATTTGGCAAATGGTTGCACCAAGTTTGAGTCTGCTCTGAATTACCTTAATCAGAAGATACCCTCACTCTAGTGCAGTTTTCTTTCTTTAGGGAAAGACATCCTGGTACAGTGAAGTAAAGTTGGTGCTTTGTGGTAGCAAGCCTGTCCCTTATTAGCCAAAATAACTTCTCCAAACCCAATTCCTCATCCCTATATTGGAGCAATAATGCATACCTTGCACATTTATTATAAGAATTAGAGATGATGCATGCAAAGCACCAAGGACAGTACCTGACAGTACCTGAATCCTCATTATTAAGGTAGAAGGATCCTACCTGGTCAATAGACTCCTTCCACTAAAATTGCAAGAATAAACTCCTATAAAATGGAGTGTTTGTCCTCTTGATATGGGGCTTAAATTTTGTCTCCCCTTTTCAGTATAATATCAAAAAATATCATCATCCTGATAAATTAATTTCTCTAATATAAAAACACCCCAAATTTTAGATGTAGGGATCCACCCAGTCTCAAAGACTGCTTTGTCTGAGTAAGAGAACTCAGAAAAGTAGAGAGATCATATATTTTATAAAACTGTCTAGCTCTTTTCAGCCATATCTCGTGGTCACCTTAAGAGTATTCTATGATTATTCCTGCAGTTCAGAATAAAAAGTGAATGGAATGTTTGTGCTAAAAGCTTCTGTAAGTTTGTAGTTTATTTTTGCATCAGTCTGGCAGAGAAGGATATTTGTTTTCCAGCTTGAAAACTGATCTTTATCTTCCTTGGCCCTGGTTCTGCCATTCTTCAGGAAATTTAGACCTGCTGTTGTAAAGCAAGCCATTCAATGTGGGTAAAAGTGCTGCCTGCAGCTTCTCCTGGTTGTAAGGATCAAGGTAGCTCCAACTTTAATGATCTGATATAGAACTGAAGATCCTTCAAGTAACTCCTGGAAATTGAGTTCTGTAAGTTCCATTGGATTCGGATCAGTCGACACAGAACTCCCCCAGTCATGCCCAAATGGAGTTGGAACCACCAGTGGTCTCTAAGCATTTGCCTCCCACTTGCACTCAATCTCACATATTCCAGAGTTGCTCTGAGCCAGAGTAGAACAGGCTTCTCACTGCCTTGATCTACTCATTGCCCTACGCCCTATGCCCTAAGCTTGGATCAAACCCAGCTATGCAGATATCTTGGTACCTTTATCCAGGGGATAGAGGAACTGGCAGGGAACCAATCCCTCAGTGAAATGCCAGAGCTCTTATGTAAGAAACCTGTTTAACTTACTCATGTTGGAGTAGAGGTTTCATAATGTTGTATCATTCCCCTGGTATAAGTAACTTGTGAGTTAGTAGTTTCTCAAAGTGAAATCAGAATATGCAGAAGACATGGTTTTAGATCTGCAAAAGTAATTTTTTGGATTTCTGATCAACATGCTGTGGAGCACTGTCTTTAAGTGGGTGCTGTCTTGCCTATATGAGTGGCTGTAAGTGGCTGTCCTCGGCTGTCCTCAGACTAGTCTACATTTCTCCATGGGCAGTTTGACCAGAAGACCCTAACTGCTCAAATCTGCTCTGTTGTTGTTTTTCCTAACAAACTTGTCATAGGGATATGAAGTAACCCCCAAGCTCTTTGGATTAATTGAATTATTGAATTGATAATAACTAACAATAGTAATCAACACTGAGAACTAAATAGCATCAGGCACTGTTCTAAGTTCTTTAATATATATGCTCATTCAGCCTGGAAACCACTCTTCAGACAGTTATTATTACTACTCTGGTTTTTAAGATGAGGAAACTGAAGCATGAAGTCATACATCCAAAATCATGCAGCTGTAAAATGGTCAGCTAGGAGTTGAACCAAAGAAGACTACATTCAGTCTCTCAACTGCTACGCCATACTTTCTGTCCTAGAGTTGTTATGGACCTAATCAGGTCTTAGTTAGGGATCTAACCCCACTCCTTGGTATTTTTGTAAGATCAACAGCATAGCCAATCACCTAGTCATCCTAGTCAGAAACGTGAGAGTGATCCTTGATTCCACTCTTTTCTTCTCTCTCTCTCTCTCTCCCTGCTTCATACCCAGTAAATTATCGAGCTCCATAATGCCAAGTTATGAGTCCCCATAAACTCTCAAATTATTATAATCCATCATACAGTCTGCTTTCTGATTACTTCTTGTGTATCTATAAAGGAAATCTGTGATTTAGGAGCTATACCTGAACTCCTTTCTGTCTTTTTTTTTTTTTTAAATTTATTTGACAGACAGAGATCACAAGTAGGCAGAGAGGCAGGCAGAGAGAGAGGGAAGCAGGCTCCCTGCTGAGCAGAGAGCCCGGTGCGGGGCTCAATCCCAGGATTCTGGGATCATGACCTGAGCAAAGTCGAAAGCAGAGGCTTTAACCCACTGAGCCACCCAGGCACCCCTGAACTCCTTTCTGTCTTGAAGAAATTGTCATTGTGTGAGTCTTGGTGAGGATCCATTTACTTGTCCTCTTGGCTCTTTGGAAGTGAGGGCTTGGGTACTAGACCTGGGTTTGGCCAGTTAGCTGCTCCTGCCTCAAATTGAGTCTGAAAAATACAAAGAAGTGGGGAAGGCTTAGGACTGCAGTGGTAGTGGCAGCCAAGACCCAGAACAGACGGTAGTGGTGCCAGTGTTTGCATTATAAACAGATTCTGCTTATCTGAGCTGCCCAGCCACCATTTCTACTTATTTCCTAAATCCAGCTCTCTGGACTTCTCATGAACTGTAGAAGCTACCAAATATCCAACTAATATAGCCTTTCTTTTTTCAAATTAACCAGAGATAGATTCTGTTTTTTGCAACCGGCAGCCTATGGCATGCAGGAGAGGAGTTGCTGATAGTAACCAAATTACTCACTATGTGTGGTCACCAAGCATCAGGTCTCCACTGAAGCCATGGCTCTGGGCACACTGAATTGCTGTCACCATAAAATCGTTTGAAGGACATGAGAACTTTGAGGATGATGACATTCTTTCCTTAGGGATTGAAACTGGGGACTTTCTATGACTATGCGAAAAGAAATTCTTATTCCTTGCAACTATAGAACAGAGGGAGCTGAAAAGTAAAATCATAACGTAATCCTGCAAATTGCCAAATAACCTTGCCCATTGAATTCACACACAGCTTTGCCAGATCATTTGTGTGAAATATAGGGCATTGAGTCTCATTTCTATATCCATAACACTTACCAAAGAACCTGGCCCTCACCCAATAAACCCTTGTGAAATGAATGAATAAGCCATCAAATGAAAAGTCAAAGAGCTCTGTTAACATTCTTCTTTTAAACTAGAAAAGTAGTGATAGGGCAATGACTCCTGTGATCACACAGTTTATATTTTTGCCCTCAGTGGCATTAAAAATTAGTGACTCTATTAATCCCATCACAGTTATCTCCAAGACAGAAAACTATGGGATATACATTTTGTTTGTTTGTTTGTTTGTTTGTTTTTATGTTCTGTTAGTCACCATGCAGTACATCATTAGTTTTTGAAGTAGTGTTCCATGATTCATTGTTTGCATATAACACACAGTGCTCCATGCAATATGTGCCCTCCTTAATAAGAGGGTATACATTTTACGATAGCCTGAGAGCAGACCTGCTGCAGCTGTCTCCTCTTTGGGAATTGTAAGCATTCAGTAAACTATCTTAGAATAATTTGGTATAGACTTAAGAAATGGAAGTGTGGGGGTTGATATATTTCAGAAGACAGTGAGGTCTTCCTATGGTGACATTTAGAGGTTTGCACAGTAAACCCCAGAGAGAGTGGCAGTGGAGTCATGAGTCCTTTAGAGTACATGTCCTCTGGGACCCAAATGGGCAGAGTAGCAGAAGGAAGTCAAATTAAAGAGCAAACCCACTCTTTCTTTTTGGTGATGGGAAAATAAGCCCAATCTTTTCACCAGACGCTCTTTCTGGTTTCCAGTAGGTGATGAGAGATTTTGTGGCACCTTTTGGAACTTAAGTATCTGGACAGGCACAGAATGGTCTTATTCTGTGAACGCTGGTCTTATTCTGTGAACGCTGGTAAGGATCTCAGACTTCCTGATTCTCCCAGTTTGCTGTAGTATGCTCCAAACCCCTCACACTGTCAAAGTCCCTGTCCTGTCTTGATCTGCAAGTCTTACCATCTTATTCAGAGCACACTTACTAGGTGCCTTCTGTGACAAGCCTGGACTTGAATATCAGACTGGCCATTCCTGGCTGTGTGATCATAGGAAAATTACTCAACTTTTCTGTTCCCCTGGTTCAGCATCTATAAAATGGGTTTAATGAGTGAGAATTAAATATGACCATTTATGAAAAGTCTGTAGCATAGGGCCTAGCTCACTATTTTTATTTTTGATAAACTACTACTCATTGACTTGATTAACTTCCCTTTTTGTTCTCCCACACCCATGCCTCTCAGACCTATACATGCAGGAAAGATGTGGGACTCTAAAGTTTGTGATAGTATATATGCTGTCAGGCTGGTAGATAGCAGAAGCCTCCCACAATTCAGCCCCATGGCCCAGACTCTTTCCAGCAAACTGCACCTATTTTTCCTGAAAAAAAGGAAAATGATAAGGTCTTGTTCTTGATATAGGTCAACTCTCACCCGAACTGACTGGTCTCTGCCTTTCTTTAGTGCTTATTCTGCTAATTCTTTTCAAAGATAGCTTTTCCTTTCAACATCTCTCCTAAGGACAGTGAAGCCTGTGAACAATTGTGTTTCCTCTTTGCTGTGGCTGTTGGAAAGAAGAAGACCCTCTCTGGCAAAGAGTCAGAACGTGGGGACTATCTACCTTTTGCTTCAAGATCTTACACTTACCTGGTTTCTAATTGAATCAGCTGTTCCACTTCTTAAAATTTATCTTACAGAAATACACATAAAACTATTTTTTAAATGTATGTTTCACTAGGGCACAGTGAATAGCAAAAAATAAGAAACTACCTGAATGTCAATAAGGATAACTTAAATAATTAGACTAGGTATACAATGAATTAGTAACCAGCCATTAAAATAATGCATTTGGCATACATTCACTGACATGGAAGGATATCCAAGATATATTAAGATTATTTAAAAGTTGCATGGCTGATCTTTAAAATTGTAGTCATTATTGGGAATGGAGGAAATCTTAAGATAGACTCCAAACCAGCAACAGTGGTTTCTCAACACAACACACTTAAAAAAGGGAGAAGGGAAACTTTTCACCTTTTACTTTAATTCTGTGGCATCTGAATTTTTACAATAAGTATTACTTTTGCAGTAATTCCCAAAAAATCTAAGACTCCACAACCTTTCTTTCACCTTTTACACTATGTAATTTTATTATGTCTAAATTCTCATTATAAATGTTTATTGCTTTTGGAATAATTTTAATAGTCTTAAGACCTCTCACTTATATTTCAACAGAATGTCATTTCCTCACTTCCAACAGCCCTACCTCCAGACAGGAGGTTAGTTTTCAAAAGCCTTGCAGCAGGAGGATTTATCCTGTGAGAAACTTGTGGGGCAACAAGAAGACACATTTTGAATGAATGACTATAGGTCAACAAATCCTCATCCTACTTAGTGGACAATCACTTGTGCATTTATCCAAAAATATTTACTGAGGATTTACTTATTTTAGGCACTATTCTAGGAACCAGGGGTATATGCTCAAGACACAATGTCCTGCCTCCGTAGAGCATTGTTTCTAGTAAAAGTGTCCCTAATTAAAGAATATTATTTCTCTTGCTCTGCTCCTCTTGTATGTGGGGTAGATTTTGAAACTGGTCTTTCAAAATTAGCCTTCTGAAGCCAATCAGATATCAAAGATATTGTTGGCCATAAATATTGTGTCAATAATTTTTGGTGCCAGACATAGTGGAAATATTTTGTGGTATACTCAATAGAGGAACATGGAAATCATCCCAATTTTAAAATGTTCTAAAATAAGAGTATTTGAAGGAATTTTAATGATATTTCTATCAAGAGTCCATGTTGCTATTTATAAATTTTTTCCTTCCTTCCTTCCTTCCTTCCTTCCTTCATTCATTCACTCAGCAAATTGCCATGAGCATCTGCTATATTCAAGATGGTTTGGTGAAGGAAATAAAGACAAAGACAAGCTCCTTGATCATGAAGTATTTATCCTCAAGAGCAGTAAGTTGATATATGCAAACATTACCTAGATGTGTTCAAGTTCTTCTTCAAGGTTTTATTTTTTTTTTAATTTTTTCAAATTTTTTATTTATTTTCAGCATAACAGTATTCATTGTTTTTGTACCACACCCAGTGCTCCATGCAATCCATGCCCTCTCTAATACCTACCACCTGGTTCTCCCAATCCCCCAACCTCCCACCACTTAAAACCCCTCAGATTGTTTTTCAGAGTCTATAGTCTCTCATGGTTCAACTCCCCTTCCAATTTCCCCCAGTTCCCTTCTCCTAACTCCCCATGTCACCATGCTATTTGTTATGCTCCACAAATAAGTGAAACTATATGATAATTGATTCTCTGTTTGACTTATTTCACTCAGCATAATCTCCTCCAACCCTGTCCATGTTCCTACAAAAGTTGGGTATTCATCCTTTCTGATGGAGGCATAATACTCCATAGTATATATGGACTACATCTTCCTTATCCATTCATCCGTTGAAGAGCATCTTGGTTCTTTCCACAGTTCGGCAACCGTGGCCATTGCTGCTATAAACATTGGGGTACAGATGGCCCTTCTTTTCACTACATCTGTATCTTTGGGGTAAATACCCAGGACTGCAATTGCAGGGTCATAGGGAAGTTCTATTTTTAATTTCTTGAGGAATCTCCACACTGTTCTCCAAAGAGGCTGCACCAGCTTGCATTCCCACCAACAGTGGAAGAGGGTTCCCCTTTCTCCACATCCCCTCCAACACATGTTGTTTCCTGTCTTGTTAATTTTGGCCATTCTAACTGGTGTTAGGTGATATCTCAATGCGGTTTTAATTTGAATCTCCCTGATGGCTAGTGATGATGAACACTTTTTCATGTGTCTGATAGCCATTTGTATATCTTCATTGTAGAAGTGTCTGTTCATATCTTCTGCCAATTTTTTTTAATATAATTTTTTATTTTTTATAAACATATATTTTTATCCCCAGGGGTACAGGTCTGTGAATCACCAGGTTTACACACTTCACAGCACTCACCAAAACACATACCCTCCCCAATGTCCATAATACCACCCCTTTCTCCCAAACCCCCTCCCCCCAGCAACCCTCAGTTTGTTTTGTGAGATTAAGAGTCACTTATGGTTTGTCTCCCTCCCAATCCCATCTTCTTTCATTTATTCTTCTCGTACCCACTTAAGCCCCCATGTTGCATCACCACTTCCTCATATCAGGGAGATCATATGATAGTTGTCTTTCTCCGCTTGACTTATTTCGCTAAGCATGATATGCTCTAGTTCCATCCATGTTGTCGCAAATGGCAAGATTTCATTTCTTTTGATGGCTGCATAGTATTCCATTGTGTATATATACCACATCTTCTTGATCCATTCATCTGTTGATGGACATCTAGGTTCTTTCCATAGTTTGGCTATTGTGGACATTGCTGCTATAAATATTCGAGTACACGTGCCCCTTTGGATCACTACGTTTGTATCTTTAGGGTAAATACCCAATAGTGCAATTGCTGGGTCATAGGGCAGTTCTATTTTCAACATTTTGAGGAATCTCCATGCTGTTTTCCAGAGAGGTTGCACCAGCTTGCATTCCCACCAACAGTGCAGGAGGGTTCCCCTTTCTCCGCATCCTCGCCAGCATCTATCATTTCCTGACTTGTTGATTTTAGCCATTCTGACTGGTGTGAGGTGATATCTCCTTGTGGTTTTGATTTGTATTTCCCTGATGCCGAGGGATATGGAGCACTTTTTCATGTGTCTGTTGGCCATCTGGATGTCTTCTTTGCAGAAATGTCTGTTCATGTCCTCTGCCCATTTCTTGATTGGATTATTTGTTCTTTGGGTGTTGAGTTTGCTAAGTTCTTTATAGATTTTGGACACTAGTCCTTTATCTGATATGTCGTTTGCAAATATCTTCTCCCATTCTGTCAGTTGTCTTTTGATTTTGTTAACTGTTTCCTTTGCTGTGCAAAAGCTTTTGATCTTGATGAAATCCCAGTAGTTCATTTTTTCCCTTGCTTCCCTTGCCTTTTGCGTTGTTCCTAGGAAGATGTTGCTGCGGCTGAGGTCGAAGAGGTTGCTGCCTGTGTTCTCCTCAAGGATTTTGATGGATTCCTTTCGCACATTGAGGTCCTTCATCCATTTGGAGTCTATTTTCGTGTGTGGTGTAAGGAAATGGTCCAATTTCATTTTTCTGCATGTGGCTGTCCAATTTTCCCAGCACCATTTATTGAAGAGGCTGTCTTTTTTCCATTGGACATTCTTTCCTGCTTTGTCGAAGATTAGTTGACCATAGAGTTGAGAGTCTATTTCTGGGCTCTCTATTCTGTTCCATTGATCTATGTGTCTGTTTTTGTGACAGTACCATGCTGTCTTGATGATGACAGCTTTGTAATAGAGCTTGAAGTCCGGAATTGTGATGCCATCAATGTTGGCTTTCTTTTTCAATATCCCTGCCAATTTTTTGATATGATTATCTGTTTTGTGTGTGTTGAGTTTGAGGAGTTCTTTATAGATCCTGGATATCAACCTTTTGTCTGTACTGTCATTCGCAAATATCTTCTCCCATTCCGTGTGTTGCCTCTTTGTTTTGTTGACTGTTTCCTTTGCTGTACAGAAGCTTTTGATTTTGATTTATCTATCAATCAATGGGGAGGGGCAGAGAGAGAGGGAGAAAGAGCATCTCAAGCAGATTCCCTGCTGAGCACAGAGCCTGATACAAGGTTTGATCTCACAACCCTGAGATCATAACCTGAGCTGAAATCAAGAGTTGGAAGCCTAATTGACTGAGCCCCTCAAGAGTTCATATTTTTACAGCAGTCTGAATCCTCAACCCATCTGACCATGTGAAATCCTATTGTTTAAGTGTTCCCTTCCCAAACCCATGCTCCTCCGGGAAACATCAAGGAAAGCACACATATCCTCCAACTTTAGTTGTAGCCTCCACGCACAACACAATGCTGTATTCTCTCCAGGCCAATTTTTCCACCAGAATTCCCAGTACAATGTTGAATATCAATGGTAAAAATGGATATCATTACCTTGTCCTGATTTTAGGGGGCAAGCATTCAGTCTTTTGCCATTAAGTATGATGGTTTTCAGGTTGAGAGAGTTATCTTATAGTATCTACTTTGTTGAAAGTTTTATTAAGAATGGATTTTTAATTTTTCCAAATGTTTGTTTTCCATTATTCTAATAAGCATGGTTTTTGCTTTCAGTGTGTTAAATAGTGAGTTATACTAATTTTTAAAATTAATTTTGCATTTCTTTTTTTAATTATGTTCAATTAGCTAACATATAGTTCATTATTAGTTTTTGAGGTAGTGTTCAATGATTCATTAGTTGCATATAACATCCAGTGTTCATCACATCATGTGCCTTCCTTAATACCTATCACCCAGTTACCCCATTCCCCCAACCCCCACCCCTCTCCTTTCTGTAACACTCAGTTTGTTTCTCAGAGTCCAGAGTCTCTCACAGTTTGTCTCTGTCTCTGGTTTCTTCCTGGTCTCACATTTCTGAGATAAACCTTACTGTTCATATTTTTATTATTATTTATAAATTTTAGTTTAGAACTGTTGCATATATTTTCTTGGCAGATATTGGGCTGCACTGTTCTTTACTTGTAATGTCTTTATCTGATTTTATTATGAGGAAAATGCTTATATAATGAGTCTTATACAATGAGTTGGAAATTATCCCTCCTCTTCACTTTTCTGGAAGAGCTTATACACAATAGATATTAATTCTTCATTAAATGCTTGGTATGGTTCATGAGTAGAGCCATGTAACCCTGAAATTTTCTTTCTTGGAATATTGTAACATATGTAGGGATATTCAAGTTTTTAATTTCTTCTTTTTTATTTTTTATTTGTTTTTTAAAATTTCTTTTCCAGAATTCCAGAATTTAAATTTCTGTTCCAGAATTCATTGTTTAAGCACCACACCCAGTGCTCCATGCAATACTTGCCCTCCATAATACCCACCAGAATACTCACCCAACCTCCCACCCCTCTCCCCTTCAAAACTCTCAGTTAGTTTCTCAGAGTCCACAGTCTCTTAAGTAAGTTTTGGTAGTTGGTATCTATCAAAAAATATACCAATTTCATCTAAATTCTCAAGTGGATTAACATAATTAGTTATGATCCCTTTTTATCTTTTTATTAACTGTAAGATGTGTAGTTATGTTACCACTTTCGCACTGGTAATTTGTGTCTTCTCATTTTTTTTTCTAATTAGCCTAGAAATTTATCAGTTTTATTGATCTTCTCTAAGAACATCCTTTTGGTTTCATTGATTTTCTCTATTTTTTTCTGTTTTCTAAATCGTTGGTAAGCACTCTAATCTTTTTTATTTCCTTTCTTCTATTTAGTTGAGGTTTAATTTGCGCCTCTTCTAATTTCTTAAAATGAAAGCTGAAGTCAGTAATTTGATTCCTTTCTTCTTTTCTTTTTTTAATATTTTGATTTTTAATGGAAGTATAATTGACATGCAATGTTATATTAATTTCAGGTATATAACATACTGATTCTACATCACCATACATTAAGAAATGTTCATCATGGGGTGCCTGGGTGGCTCAGTGGGTTAAAGCCTCTGCCTTCGGCTCAGGTCATGATCCCACAGTCCTGGGATCGAGCCCCACATCGCACTCTCTTCTCAGCAGGGAGCCTGCTTCCCCTCCTCTCTCTCTGCCTGTCTCTTTGCCTACTTGTGATCTCTGTCTGTCAAATAAATAAATAAAATTAAAAAAAAAATAAATGCTTATCATGATAAGTGTAGTTATGATCTGTTACCATATGACTTTATTACAATATTATTAACTATATTCTCTATGCTCTACTTTTCATGCCTGTGACTGCCTTCTATCTGGAAGTTTGTACCTCTTAATCCCCTTTACTTATTTTGCCCAACTTGCCACATCCCTCACTTATAGTACTACCAGTTTGTCCCCATTATTTAGGAGTCTATTTCTGGTTTTCTGTTTTATTGATTTGTTTTATTTTTTAGATTCCACATGTAAGTGAAATCATATTCAGCTTTCTCTCTCTGACTTACTTTGCTTAGAATAATACCTTCTACGTCCGTTCATGTTGTTGCAAATGGCAAAATTTCTTTCTTTTTGTGGCTGAGTAACATTCCATTGTGTGTATGTGTGTGTGTGTGTGTGTGTGTGTGCGTGTGTGTGTGCGTACCAGATGTTCTTTAGCCATTCATCTATCAGTGGACATGTAGGTGACTTCCATATCTTGGCTATTGTAAATAATGCTGCAATAAACACAGGAGTATATAAGTCTTTTATTTATTTATTTATTTATTTTAGAGAAAGAGAGAGAGAGAACACAGGGGGTAGGTAGAGGGAATGGAAGAGAATCTCAAGCAGACTCCCCACTGAGCATGGAACCCAACAGGGGACTCAATCTCATGGCCCTGAGACCATGACCTGAGCTAAAACCAAGAGTCTGAGTTCAACCAACTGAGACACTCAAGTGCACCATAAATCTTTTTAAATTAGTGTTTTCATTTTTTTTTAATTACCAGATCATGTGTTATTTCCACTTCTAATTTTTTGAGGAAACTCCATACTACTTTCCATAGTGGCTGTACCAATTTACATTCCTATCAACAGTGCACAGGCTCACTTTTTCTCCACATCCCTGCCAACACTTTCTTCTTGTCTTTTAGAGAACAGCTATTCTGAACGGCGTGGTATCTCATTGGAGTTTGATTTGCATTTCCCTGATGATTAATGAGGTTGAACATTTTTTCATATGTCCCTTAGCCATCTGTACATATTCTTTGAAAAAATATCAGGTCCTTTGTCCATTTTTAAATTATTCTTTCAGTGTTGAGTTGTGTGAGTTCTTTATATATTTTAGAAATTAACCCCTTATCAGATGAATCATTTGAAAATACCTTATCTCTTTCAGTAGGCTGACTTTTCATTTTATTGATGACTTCTTTCTCTATGAAAAATATTTTTAGATTGATGTAGTCTCATTATTTATTTTTGTTTTCATTGCCCTTGCCTAAAGGAGACACATCCAAATATAAATATAAATATATATGTATATTTCCAAATTAGCTAGGCTGATATAGCTAAGACTGATATCCAAGAATTTACTGCTTATGTTTTCTTTTAGGAGTTTTGTTGTTTCAAGTGTTACACTTTGGTATGCCATCCATTTTTTATTTTATTTTTGTACATAGGGTAAGAAAGTGATCAAGTTTCATTCTTTTACATGTAGCTGCCTGGTTTTCTGGCACCATTTATTGAAGATATTGTTTCTTCCCCATTGAATATTCCTGGCTGTTTCATTACAGATTAATTGGGTTTATTTGTGGGCTCTCTGTCTTATTTTATTGATCTATGACTCTACTTTTGTACCAGTACTGTACTGTTTTGATTATTATAACTCTGTAGTATAAATTGAAAACTGGGATTGTGATCCTCTAGCTTTGTTCTTTCTGAAGGTTTCTTTGGTTATTTGGGGCCTTTCATGATCTGTACAAATTTTAGGATTTTTTTTGTTCTAGTTCTGTAAATACTGTTGGTATTTTGATATACATTGCTTTGAACTTATATATTGCTTTGTGTAGTATGAACATTTTAACAATATTAATTCTTCCAATCCATGAGCATGATATATCTTTTCATTTATTTGTGTTGTGCTCAGTTTCTTTCATCACTATCTTTTAGTTATAAATAAATTTATCTATTTATATATAGACTATATATATTTATATATATACTCTATTTATAGAGTATATATTTATATAGAGAGTATAGGTCTACTATTCTATAGTATATTTATATTTAGAGTATAGGTCTTTCACCTCCTTGGTTAAATTTATTCCTAGGTATTTTATATTTTGTGATGCAATTGTAAATGGGATTGTTTTCTTTATTTCTCTTTCTGCTACTTCCTTATTAGAGTATAGAATGCAAGCAATTTCTGTATTATTTTGTACTCTGAAATTTACTGTATTCACTTATTACTTGTAATAGTCTTTTGGTGGAGTCTTTAGGGTTTTCTACACAATCGTATCTTGTTTTCTGTAATTAGAGACAGTCTTACCCCTTCCATACCAATCTGGATGCCTTTTATTTCTCTTTCTTGTGTGATTGCTATGGCAAGGACTTCTAATCCAATGTTAAATATAAGTGGCAAGAGTGGACATCCTTGTCTTGCTCCTGATATTAGGTGAAAAGCTTTCAGCTGAAAAAAGAAAAAATCTTTCAGCTGAAAGCTTATCACCATTGAGTATGATATTAGTTATCAGTTTGTCATATATGGCTTTTATTATGTTAAGGTATGTTTCCTTTAAACCCACTCTGGTGAGAGTTTTTATCATGAATTGATGTTGAATTTTATAAAATGATTTTTCTGCATCTATTGAGATTATCCTGTGGTTTTTGTCCTTCGTTATGTTAATGTAGTATAAAATAGTTAATTTGTAGCTATTAAACTGTCCTTGCATCTCTGGAATAAATCCCGCTGGATTGTGGTAAATGATCCTTTTAACGAATTGTTCAATTTGGATTGCCAACATTATTTTATTATAATTTTTTATTTTTTATAAACATATATTTTTATCCCCAGGGGTACAGGTCTGTGAATGGCCAGGTTTACACACTTCACAGCATTCACCAAAGCACGTACTCTCCCCAATGTCCATAACCCCACCCCCCTTCTCCCACCACCCTTACCCCAGCAACCCTCTGTTTTTTAAGATTAAGAGTCACTTATGGTTTGTCTCCCTCCCAATCCCATCTTGTTTCATTGATTCTTCTCCTACCCACTTAAGCCCCCATGTTGCATCACCATTTCCTCATATCAGGGAGATCATATGATAGTTGTCTCTCTCTGCTTGACTTATTTCGCTAAGCATGATACGCTCTAGTTCCATCCATGTTGTTGCAAATGGCAAGATTTCATTTCTTTTGATGGCTGCATAGTATTCCATGGTGTATATATACCACATCTTCTTGATCCATTCATCTGTTGATGGACATCTAGGTTCTTTCCATAGTTTGGCTATTGTGGACATTGCTGCTGTAAACATTCGGGTGCACGTGCCCCTTTGGATCACTACGTTTGTATCTTTAGGGTAAATACCCAGTAGTGCAATTGCTGGGTCATAGGGCAGTTCTATTTTCAACATTTTGAGGAACCTCCATGCTGTTTTCCAGAGTGGTTGCACCAGCTTGCATTCCCACCAACAGTGCAGGAGGGTTCCCCTTTCTCCGCATCCTCACCAGCATTTATCATTTCCTGACTTGTTGATTTTAGCCATTCTGACTGGTGTGAGGTGATATCTCCTTGTGGTTTTGATTTGTATTTCCCTAATGCCGAGGGATATGGAGCACTTTTTCATGTGTCTGTTGGCCATCTGGATGTCTTCTTTGCAGAAATGTCTGTTCATGTCCTCTGCCCATTTCTTGATTGGATTATTTGTTCTTTGGGTGTTGAGTTTGCTAAGTTCTTTATAGATTTTGGACACTAGTCCTTTATCTGATATGTCATTTGCAAATATCTTCTCCCATTCTGTCAGTTGTCTTTTGATTTTGTTAACTGTTCCTTTGCTGTGCAAAGGCTTTTGATCTTGATGAAATCCCAATAGTTCATTTTTGCCCTTGCTTCCCTTGCCTTTGGCGATGTTCCTAGGAAGATGTTGCTGCGGCTGAGGTCGAAGAGGTTGCTGCCTGTGTTCTCCTCAAGGATTTTGATGGATTCCTTTCGCACATTGAGGTCCTTCATCCATTTGGAGTCTATTTTCGTGTGTGGTGTAAGGAAATGGTCCAATTTCATTTTTCTGCATGTGGCTGTCCAATTTCCCCAACACCATTTATTGAAGAGGCTGTCTTTTTTCCATTGGACATTCTTTCCTGCTTTGTCAAAGATAAGTTGACCATAGAGTTGAGGGTCTATTTATGGGCTCTCTATTCTGTTCCATTGATCTATGTGTCTGTTTTTGTGCCAGTACCATGCTGTCTTGATGATGACAGCTTTGTAATAGAGCTTGAAGTCCGGAATTGTGATGCCACCAACGTTGGCTTTCTTTTTCAATATCCCTTTGGCTATTCGAGGTCTTTTCTGGTTCCATATAAATTTTAGAATTATTTGTTCCATTTCTTTGAAAAAGATGGATGGTACTTTGATAGGAATTGCATTAAATGTGTAGATTGCTTTAGGTAGCATAGACATTTTCACAATATTTATTCTTCCAATCCAGGAGCATGGAACACTTTTCCATTTCTTTGTTTCTTCCTCAATTTCTTTCATGAGTACTTTATAGTTTTCTGAGTATAGATTCTGTGCCTCTTTGGTTAGGTTTATTCCAGGGTATCTTATGGTTTTGGGTGCAATTGTAAATGGGATTGACTCCTTAATTTCTCTTTCTTCTGTCTTGCTGTTGGTGTAGAGAAATGCAACTGATTTCTGTGCATTGATTTTATATCCTGACACTTTACTGAATTCTGTATAAGTTCTAGCAGTTTTGGAGTGGAGTCTTTTGGGTATTCCACATATAGTATCATATCATCTGCGAAGAGTGATAATTTGACTTCTTCTTTGCCAATTTGGATGCCTTTAGTTTCCTTTTGTTGTCTGATTGCTGAGGCTAGGACCTCTAGTACTATGTTGAATAGCAGTGGTGATAATGGACATCCCTGCCATGTTCCTGACCTTAGCGGAAAAGCTTTCAGTTTTTCTCCATTGAGAATGATATTTGCGATGGGTTTTTCATAGATGGCTTTGATGATATTGAGGTATGTGCCCTCTATCCCTACACTTTGAAGAGTTTTGATCAGGAAGGGATGCTGTACTTTGTCAAATGCTTTTTCAGCAACTATTGAGAGTATCATATGATTCTTGTTCTTTCTTTTATTGATGTGTTGTATCACATTGATTGATTTGTGGATGTTGAACCAACCTTGCAGCCCTGGAATAAATCCCACTTGGTCGTGGTGAATAATCTTTTTAATGTACTGTTGAATCCTATTGACTAGTATTTTGTTCAGAATTTTCGCATCTGTGTTCATCAAGGATATTGGTCTATAGCTCTCTTTTTTGGTGGGATCCTTGTCTGGTTTTGGGATCAAGGTGATGCTGGCCTCATAAAATGAGTTTAGAAGTTTTCCTTCCATTTCTATTTTTTGGAACAGTTTCAGGAGAATAGGAATTAGTTCTTCTTTAAATGTTTGGTAGAATTCCCCCGGGAAGCCGTCTGGCCCTGGGCTTTTGTTTGTTTGGAGATTTTTAATGACTGTTTCAATCTCCTTACTGGTTATGGGTCTGTTCAGGCTTTCTATTTCTTCCTGGTTCAGTTGTGGTAGTTTATATGTTTCTAGGAATGCATCCATTTCTTCCAGATTGTCAAATTTGTTGGCGTAGAGTTGCTCATAGTATGTTCTTATAATAGTTTGTGTTTCTTTGGTGTTGTGATCTCTCCTCTTTAATTCATGATTTTATTTATTTGGGTCGTTTCTCTTTTCTTTTTGATAAGTCTGGCCAGGGGTTTATCAATTTTATTAATTCTTTCAAAGAACCAGCTCCTAGTTTCGTTGATTTGTTCTATTGTTTTTTTGGTTTCTATTTCATTGATTTCTGCTCTGATCTTTATGATTTCTCTTCTCCTGCTGGGCTTAGGGTTTCTTTCTTGTTCTTTCTCCAGCTCCTTTAGGTTTAGGGTTAGGTTGTGTACCCGAGACCTTTCTTGCTTCTTGAGAAAGGCTTGTACCTCTATATATTTTCCTCTCAGGACTGCCTTTGTTGTGTCCCACAGATTTTGAACCGTTGTATTTTCATTATCATTTTTTTCCATGATTTTTTTCAATTCTTCTTTAATTTCCCGGTTGACCCATTCATTCTTTAGAAGGATGCTGTTTAGTCTCCATGTATTTGGGTTCTTTCCAAACTTCCTCTTGTGGTTGAGTTCTATCTACAGAGCGTTGTGGTCTGAAAATGTGCAGGGAATGATCCCAATCTTTTGATACTGGTTGAGTCCTGATTTAGGACTGAGGATGTGATCTATTCTGGTGAATGTTCCATGTGCACTATAGAAGAATTTGTATTCTGTTGCTTTGGGATGAAATGTTCTGAATATATCTGTGATGTCCATCTGGTCCAGTTGTCATTTAAGGCCTTTATTTCCTTGCTGATCTTTTGCTTGGATGATCTGTCATTTCAGTGAGGGGAGTGTTAAAGTCCCCTACTATTATTGTATTATTGTTTATGTGTTTCTTTGATTTTGTTATTAATTGGTTTATATAGTTGTCTGTTCCCACGTTGGGGGCATAGATATTTAAAATTGTTTGTTCTTCTTGTTGGACAGACCCTTTGAGTATGATATAGTGTCCTTCCTCATCTCTTATTATAGTCTGTGGCTTAAAATCTAATTGATCTGATATAAGGATTGCCACTCCTGCTTTCTTCTGATGTCCATTAGCATGGTAAATTCTTTTCCACCCCCTCACTTTAAATCTTGAGGTGTCTCCGGGCTTAAAATGAGTTTCTTAGAGGCAACGTATAGATGGGTTTTGTTTTTTTATCCATTCTGATACCCTGTGTCTTTTGACAGGGGCATTTAGCCCATTAACATTCAGGGTAACTATTGAAAGATATGAATTTAGTGCCATTGTATTGCCTGTAAGGTGACTGTTACTGTTTATTGTCTCTGTTCCTTACTGATCTACCACTTGTAGGCTCTCTCTTTGCTTAGAGGACCCCTTTCAATATTTCCTGTAGAGCTGGTTTGGTGTTTGCAAATTCTTTCAATTTTTGTTTGTCCTGGAAGCTTTTAATCTCTCCTTCTATTTTCAATGATAGCCTAGCTGGATATAGTATTCTTGGCTGCATGTTTTTCTCGTTTAGTGCTCTGAAAATATCATGCCAGCTCTTCCTGGCCTGCCAGGTCTCTGTGGATAAGTCTGCTGCCAATCTAATATTTTTACCATTGTATGTTACAGACTTCTTTTCCCGGGCTGCTTTCAGGATTTTCTCTTTGTCACTGAGACTTGTAAGTTTTACTATTAGGTGACGGGGTGTGGGCCTATTCTTACTGATTTTGAGGGGCGTTCTCTGAACCTCCTGAATTTTGATGCTCGTTCCCTTTGCCTTATTGGGAAAATTCTTCCCAGTAATTCTCTCCAGTATACCTTCTGCTCCCCTCTCTCTTTCTTCTTCTTCTGGAATCCCAATTATTCTAATGTTGTTTCGTTATGGTGTCACTTATCTCTCGAATTCTCCCCTCGTGGTCCAGTAGCTGTTTGTCCCTCTTTTGCTCAGCTTCTTTATCCTCTGTCATTTGGTCTTCTATATCACTAATTCTTTCTTCTGCCTCATTTTTCCTAGCAGTGAGAGCCTCCATTTTTTATTGTACCTCATTAATAGCTTTTTTTATTTCAACTTGGTTAGATTTTAGTTCTTTTATTTCTCCAGAAAGTGATTTGCCAACATTTTTAAGGATTTTTGCATCTCTTTATATCAGGGGTTAGGTTTGTAATTATCTCTTTTAAATAATGTATTTGTCTGATTTTGGTATCAAGACAATGCTGGCCTTGTAAAATGACTTTGGAAATGTTCCTTCCTCTTCTATTCCTTAGAATAGTTCAAGAAGAAATGTATTAACTCTTACTTAAATATTTGTTGGAATTCATCTGTGAATCCATTTGATCCTAGACTTTTTTTTTTAAAGATTTTATTTATTTATTTGACAGAGAGAAATCACAAGTAGATGGAGAGGCAGGCAGAGAGAGAGAGAGGGAAGCAGGCTCCCTTCTGAGCAGAAAGCCTGATGTGGAACTCGATCCCAGGACCCTGAGATCATGACCTGAGCCGAAGGCAGCGGCTTAATCCACTGAGCCACCCAGGCGCCCCTGATCCTAGACTTTTACTTGTTAAAAGTTTTTTTGATTACTGGTTCAATTTTTTTACTATGAATTTGTCTTTTAGATTTTCTATTTCTTCATGACTTCGTCTTGAAAGATCATATGTTTCTAGGATTTTTTTCAATTTCTTCTACGTTGTCCAGTTTGTTGGTGTATATTTTTTTCTGGAATCTTTTATAAGCTTTTGAATTTCTGTGGTGTCATTGTAAGTTATTTTCTTTCAGTTTTTATTTACTTAACTTGAATCCTTTCCCTCCTTTCTCTCTCTTACTTCCTTCCTCTCTCTCTCCCCCTTTTTCGATGAGCCCTGCTAAAGTTTATAAATTTTATTTATCTTTTCAAATAAAAGGTCTTAGTTTTATTGATCTTTTCTATTGTTTTTTAGTCTCCATTTTACTTATTCAAGTCTGTTCTTTAGTATTTCCTTCCTTCTACCAACTTTGGGCTTTACTTGTTCTTTTTTTTTTTTTTTTAAGCTCCGTTAGGTATAAGATTATATTAGTTAGATTTTTCTTGTTTCTTGAGATGGGCCTATATCACTATAAACTTCCCTGTGAGAACACCTTTGGGATGCCTGGGTGGCTCTGCCAATTTAGTGCCTACCTTCTACTCAGATCATGATCACAGGGTCCTGAGATGGAACTTTGCTTCAGGCTCCTTGCTTAATAGGAAGCCTGTTTCTCCCTCTCCCTCTCTCTCTGCCTACCACTGCTTATGCTCTCCTCTCTCTCTCTGTCAAATAAATGAAATCTAAAAAAAAAAAAAAAAAAAGGGTTTTGCTATACCCCAATGATTTTGAACAATTGTGTTTCCATTCTCATTTATCTTAAGATATGTTTTGATTTCATCTTTGATTTCTTCATTGACCCATTAATTGTTTAGTAGCATGTTGTTTAGCCTGCACATGTTTATGGGTTTTTTCCAATTTTTTTATTGTAATTGATTTTTAGTTTCATACAGTTGTGTTTTTAAAAAATGCTTAATGAGATTTGTCTTCTTAAATTTATTGGGACTTCTTTTGTGGCCTAATATGGGACCTACCCTAGAGAATGTTTTATGTGCTTTTGTAAAGAATGTGTATTCTGGGTGCATGGGTGGCTCAGTGGGTTAAGCCGCTGCCTTCGGCTCAGGTCATGATCTCAGGGTCCTGGGATGGAGTCCCGCATTGGGCTCTTTGCTCAGTGGGGGGCCTGCTTCTCTCTCTCTCTCTCTTTCTCTCTCTGCCTGTCTCTCCGTCTACTCGTGATCTCTCTCTGTCAAATAAATAATAAAAAAATAAAATCTTTAAAAAAAAAGAATGTGTATTCTGCTGTTTTTGGATAGAATATTGTGTATATCTTTAATTTCCATCTGGTCTAATATGTTGTTCATAGCCACCATTTATATTCTGTCTAGATGATTGTTGTAAGTTGGGTGTCCTCTACTATTACTGTATTACTGTCAATTTCTCCCTTCATGTGTGTTAACATTTTCTCTATTTAGGCACTCCTATATTGGATACATATATTTTTAACAGTATCATATCCTCTTGATGGGATGATCCTCTTATCTTTATGCAATGCCCTTTTCTGTCTCTTGTTACAGTATTTGTTTGAAAGTATGTTTTGTTCAGCATAAGTGTTGCCATCTGTCCCAGTTTTGTTCTGTTTGTTAGTTTGTTTGTTTGTTTTTTGCTTCTATTTGCATGGAATGTCTAATTATATTCCTTCACTTTCAGTCTGTATGTGTCTTTAGGTCTGAAGTGAGTCTCTTGTAGACAGCATATAGTGGGGTCTTTGTTTTTATCCATTCAGTCACCCCATGTCTTCAAGAAGCATTTAGTCCATTAACCCTTAAAGTAATCAATGACCTTTCACAAAGATGGCACCAAAGGCAAAGAAGGAAGCTCCTGTCCCTCCCAAAGCTGAAGCCAAGATTTGAAAGCTTGAAGCAAAGATTTTGGAGGCCAATAAAATGATGCCCTTAGGCAGCCACAGTCACACAAAAAAATCATCAGCTCACTTACCTTTCAATGGCCCAAGACACTATGTCTCTAAAGGCAGCCCAAATATACTGGAAAGAGCACCCCCCAGGAGAAACAAGCTTGACCACTATGCCATCGTCAAGTTCCCCCTAACTACCAAGTCAGCCATGAAGAAAATAGAAGACAATACACTTTGGTCCATTATGGATGTCAGGACCAACAAGTACCAAATCTAGCAGGCTGTGAAGAAGCTCTATGGCATTGATGTAGCCAAGATCAACACCCTGATCAGGCCTGATGGAGAGAAGGCATTTGTTTGCTTGGCCACATCATTGCCGGGCATATGATGCTTTTGATGCTGCCAAGAAAATTGGGATCATCTAAATCAAGTGCAACTGGCTAAATTTAAATATAAATTTTCCACCATAAAAAATAATAAAGTAATTATTGATAGGTATGTACCTATGCTATTTTATTGTTTTCTTGTTTTTGTAGTTCTTCTATGTTGCTTTTTTCTCTTGCTCTCTTTTTTTGTGATTTGATGACTTCTTTAGTGTTATGCTTGGCTTTCTCTCTCTCTCTCTTGGTACAAGAATGTTCACAGCAGCTTTATTTGTAATAGCCAAAAACTGAAACTAATTCAAATGTCAATCAACAAGTGACTGGCTATACAGATTATAACATATCCCTAAAATGGAACATCACTCAAGAATACAATGGGATGAACTGCTGATACAGGCAACAACAGGGATGGATCTCAAAATACATATGCTGAGTTAAAAAGCCAGGTAAGAAAAAGAAGACATTATTCTGTGATTCTATTTATATGAAAGTCTAAAAAATACAAAGTAATCTAGAGTGACAAAAAGCAAATCAGAGTCCCTAGAGCTGCAGGGAAGGATTATAAATGGGCATGAGAAAACTTTGGGGATGATAAGTGTGCTCATTATCTTGATTGTGGTAGGATATCACTGTGTATACTTGTCAACAATGATAAAACTGCACATTAAAATTGTGCACATCATTGAGATTCATTAGTTCAACCTCAATAAAGTTCTTTCTTTAAAAACTGCACACTGGAATGATTTTTAATCTTTACACACTACGCTCTGAAAAGACCATTACTATGGGTCGAATTCTGTCCCCTAAAAAAATATGTTGATGTCCTAACCCCTGGTTCCATGTGAAGACACAGACACATGGAGAAGATAGCCATGTCATAAAGAGTCAGAGACTGGAACTATACATATACAAGCCAAAGAGTAAATGTCACCAGCAAATGCCAGAAGCTAGAGGAGGCAAGGAAGGATTCTCCCCTTCAGGTTTGAGAGGAAGCATGGCCCTGCTGACACAATGATTTCTCACTTCTAGTCTTCAGAACTGTGATACAGTAAATTTGCTGTACTTTTCATTAGTTTTTATCTATCTCCTATAGGTTTTTGGTTTGTGGCTACCATGAGGTTCTTATATAACATCCCATCTATATAATACTATTTTAAGTTAGTTATTCCTTGAGTTTGAATGCATTCTGTAAGCTCTATATTTTTAATTCCCTCCACATTTTATGTAATTGATATCATATTTTATACCTTTTAATTTTGTGTATCCCTTAGCTAATTATTGTAGATATAATTGATTTTACTATTCTTGTCTTTAATCTTCACACTAACTTCATAAGTGATTGATTTACTACCTTTAATATACTTTTGCTTTTATCAGTGATATTTTTCCTTTCATAATTTTCTCACTTTTATCTATAGCCTTTTCTTTTCTGTGTAATGAATTTCCTTTGATATTATTTGTACGGCTCTTTAGTGGTGATGAACTGCTTTAACTTTTGTTTGAGCAACTCTTTATCTCTCTTTCTATTCTGAATGATAGCCTTGATGAATAAAATATTCTTGCTTCTAGGTTTTTCCTTCAGCACTCTAAATATATCATGCCACTCTCTTCTGGCCTGCAAGGTTTCTCCTGGACAATCAGCTGATAGCCTCATGGAGTTTCCCCTGTAAATAACTAGTTGCTTTTCTTTTGCTGCTTTTAAGATTCTTTCTTTATCTTTAATCTTTGCCATTTCAATTATTATGTATCTTCTTGTGGACTCCTTTGAGTTTATCTTTTTGGGGTTTTCTGTGCTTCCTGAACCTGGATATCTGTTTCCTTCCCCACTTTAGGGAAGTTTTCAGCTATTATTTCTTCAAGTACGTTTTCTGCCCATTTTTTTTTTCCTTCTGGACTTGTTTAATGCAGGTGAAATTTAAGCCCCAAATCAATTGGATTAATCAAGAGATACATTGCCTTTGGAGCCTGATCTATTTAGTTAAGCTCCAAACAAGGAATCTAGAAGTCACAAAGATGTGTATCTGTTTGCCTTGAAGAAGACAAAATCTCCATGAGTTCTACAGCTGCAAGGAAATTAATTCTGCCATCAGTCAAATAAATGAACTTGAAAAAAGATCTAAGCTTCAGGTGAGACTTCAGCCCTGGCCAACACCTTGATTACAGATTTGTGAGACCCTGAGCAGAGAACCCAAATGAGCTTTCCCAGACTTCTGACCCACAGAATCATGAGACAATTAATGGGTGTTGTGGCATGCCAGAAAGCTTGTGGTAATTTTCTATGAAGCAATTGAAAATTCATATATTTGGTAGTGGTCTATTGTATCCCAGATATTATTAATTTTAACTTGTTTAATTTTAATTCCTGTAAATATTTTTGACCCTGTCCTTTTAGAATTGGTAACAATTTGATCCTTTTAAGGGATGCTTTTAAAGCTTTCTTGGGCAGAATCAGAGCAGTGTTTAGTCTGAAACTAATTTTTTTCCTGGCTACTGAGACAAACATCTTACCTGATTCTTGATAAATGAGATTTCCCAATCTATTGGGAACAGGAACTTTTCTAGACCCTGTGCTATCTCCAGATATTATTCCTTCTAATTCCTTTTGGATTAGTTTCTTTTCTCCAACTTCAGCTAGTTTCAGACATATGCAGTCACTGATCAGTATCAGCTGAAGACTTAAGGGTACCCAGTGCCAATCTCCAGAATGTGCTCATATTTCTCTCATTCTTTCTCTCTCTGTCTCTCTTTCCCCTCCCTCTCACTCACCCTCCCCCCTCCCAAACCTTCAAACTCTAGCTGCCTTCATAGCTCTACTCTCCAGCTCTGAGTCTTCAACTTAGGAAGTAACTGGGTTCTTTCTGCCTTCCCCTTCTTTGCACTATCATCTGAAACTCTCTCTGGATAGTTAACTGAGGTAAAGGTAGGACTTGCTTTGTTTGCTTTGTTTATTTACCATCTCTTAGAGATCACTGATTTTTATGTCTTGACATCCATTGTCTTTATGATTGTGTACTTTTCCTAGTTTTCTAATTGTTTCAGACAGGAAGGCATATCCTGTTCTATTACTCCATCTTACCAAAATTTGCTATGCTTATTTGTGTTATTATTTTAGTAATTGCTCTTACATTCCTAACTTTTTGTAATTCACTTATATTAAATATACCACTCAACAGAAATTCTGAAGCCATTTTTCCATATGTACCTATGATTTATATTATAATTATTATGTATAATGCCTCTATGTTTATTATAAATTACATAACACCATTATATTTTTTTGAAGAGTTATATGATTTCTATAAAGAAATTAAGAGAAAAAAAGCAAAAAAAAATATTCTTTTACATTTACAATTATATGTTTTTTGTTCTTTTTTGGAGAAACCAAGATCCATCTAGTATTATTTAGCTTCAGCCTGAGAAACTTCCTTTAGCATTTTTTATAGTTCAGGTCTGCTGATGATGATACTTCTGGTCTTATTCTTCTGAAAATACCTTTATTTTATTTTCATGCTAGAAATCTATTTTACTCTGGAGATAGAAACTGTATTGATGATTTTTTTTCAGCACTTTAAAGATATTTCACCCTCCTTTATCTTCTATGGTTTCTGATGAAAACAGAGCCATTAATTAAGTTATTGCTCCCTTTTACATAACATGTTTTTGCTGTTTTTCTAAGAATGCTTTGAAGACTTGCTCTCTCTCTTTGACTTTTAATAGTTTGGCCATGATGTGTCTTAATGTCAGATTGTTATGCTTAATTCTACTTCATGTCCCTTAAAACATGTTTTATCTACAAATTTCTACCTTTTATTAAATTTGGGGATTTTTTTGCCATTTTTTATCTAGTATTTATTTAATAAAATATATAGATTCAAGTTATTCACAGTCTGGGTTTCCCACCAATTGTGATTTGTTCTGATATATTAAATTTTGGTTTTGTACTATGTAAAAAAAAATAGAGAAAATACCAAAAATGTATGATTTCTTTCCCAGTTTTGAACATTTTAAGATTTCTTTTTTTATTATTATTATTATGTTCAGTTAGCCAGTATATAGTACATTGTAAGTTTTCGTTATAGTGTTCAGTGATTCATTACCTGCGTATAACACCCAGTGCTTATCCCAACATGTGCCATTTTTTGTTAAACTTTTTTTTTCTTTCTTCTGGGACTCCTATTCTACAGATGTTAGAGCACTTGGTATTTATGTAAAAGTTTCTGTTCTTTTTTTCCATCTTTTTTCTTTTTGCTCGTATTGGATCATAACTACTTTTTTTTGAAGTATAATAGACAGTGTTGTATTTCTTTCAGGTATATGATATAATAATTCAAAAACTCTATCCATTTCTCAGTGTTCATCATATAAATGTACTCTTAATCTCCTTTATCTGTTTCATCTCCATCCCCTCTGGCAACCACCAGTCTATTCTATATATTAAAGAGTCTGTTTTTGTTTCTTTTTTTCTCTGTTCATTTGTTTTGCTTCTTAAATTCCATGTATGAGTAAAATCATACAGTATTTGTCTTTCTCTGACTGACACATTTCACTTAGCATTATACCTTCTCAATCTGTCCATGTTGTTGCAAAAGGCAAGACCATCCTTTCTTATGGGTAAGTAGTATTCTGTTGTGTATATATACCAGATCTTCTTTATCCACTCATCTACCAATGGACACTTATATTGCTTCCATCTTCTGGCCCTAATAAATAGTGCTGCAATAAACATGAAAGTGCATATATCTTTTTGAATTCATGTTTTTCTTTTCATTGGCTAAGTACCGAGTAGTGAAATTACTGGATCATATGGTAATTCTTATTTTTAATTTTTTGAGGAAACTCCATATTATTTTCCATAGTGGCTGTGCTAGTTTGCATTTCCACCAACAGTGCACGAGTGTTCCTTTTTCTCCACATCCCTACAAACACTTGTTATTTCTTGTGTTTTTTATTTTAGCCATTCCAACAGGCAGACGAGCTAAATGAAAATAATCAATGTACCTGATAGATAATCCAAAATAGTGGTCATAAGGGTACTCCCTGGACTTGAGAAAAGAGTGGAGGATCTCAGTGTGAACTTCAACAAAGAGATAGAAAACATTAAAAAGAACCAATAAGAAAAGAAGAACTCAATAACTGTAATAAAAAATATACTAGCAGATTAAAGGAGGAAGAAGAATGAATCAACAACCTGAAAGGATAATGAAAAGCAACCAAGCTGAACAGCAAAATGAAAAAAGAATAGTAAAAAATTAGACTTACTATTGATCTTTGAGTTCACTTACTCTGTCATCTCCAGATAAGTCCAGTCAGTGAATTTTTTTATTTCAGATACTGTATTTTCAGTCCTAGGATTTTCTTTTTTTTTTTTAATTAATTTATTTATTTTCAGCATAACAGTATTCATTATTTTTGCACCACACCCAGTGCTCCATGCAATCCGTGCCCTCTATAATGCCCACCACCTGGTACCCCAACCTCCCACCCCCCCGCCACTTCAAACCCCTCAGATTGTTTTTCAGAATCCATAGTCTCTCATGATTCACCTCCCCTTGCAATTTCCCCCAACTCCCTTCTCCTCTCTACCACCCCTTTTCCTCCATGCTATTTGTTATGCTCCACAAATAAGTGAAACCATATGATAATTGACTCTCTCTGCTTGACTGATTTCACTCAGCATAATCTCTTCCAGTCCCGTCCATGCTGCTACAAAAGTTGGGTATTCATCCTTTCTGATGGAGGCATAATACTCCATAGTGTATATGAACCAGATTTTCCTTATCCATTTGTTCGTTGAAGGACATCTTGGTTCTTTCCACCGTTTGGCGACCGTGGCCACTGCTGCTATAAACATTGGGGTACAGATGGCCCTTCTTTTCACTACATCTGTATCTTTGGGGTAAATACCCAGGAGTGAATTGGCAGGGTCATAGGGAAGTTTTATTTTTAATTTCTTGAGGAATCTCCACACTGTTCTCCAAAGAGGCTGCACCAACTTGAGATTGTTCTTTAAGTTTTTAAAGAGTTGCAAACAAACAACAATAAAGAATGATATATGACAAAGACCATATGTGGCCTGCAAAGCCTTAAATATTTACTATCTCTAGTTGATATTTGTTTTCAACCAAGAAAGAATATATACTCTTCCTTACATTTCCTCTAGTGACCAATGACACACTTTGTAAGCCAGCTGACAGGATTTGGAGAATTACGTGTGTCAGTAAAACAGTTTTTCTGTCTCAGAAAAATTGAAAAATATCACAGGAGTGGGAAGAGAAGGCCCAGATAGCAGAGTGGTCAGGCTTCACCAAATTCTCATTAATGACTTAAACCCCATATGTATAAGCAAAGAGCCTTATATACTTTGTGTGGTGCTTCTGTCTGTATGGTCAGAATTTTACAACTCTGTTAGATCCACCTACTGTGAAAGAAAAAAAAAATCACTCTCCCTTGACATCTGACATCACAGAAGCTAGCTTTGGACCAACAGCTTTGCTTTCTTCAGAGACTGGGCCTCAGTGCTGTCCGCTCTAGCTCTCCCCTGCTAACCTGCCTACTTTTGCAATTCCAGTTCAGGCTCAACTACAGCCATACCTCAGCACTGTCACCTTGCAGGAAGGAGATTTTATTGTGGAATCTTTGTGGTTAAGTAGACAAAGAACTAGAGTGGATGGTTGAAGACCCAATGAGAGAACAAATGAGTAGCTATAGGAGGACAGATATACTTTATAAATGATGACTTTCCAGGCCAGAAGTAGGCATAATTGAAGATTATATAATCATGAAACAGAGATGAGGAATATACAGGGTTGGCACCAAATCCTCCAATATTAGGAGATGGCTCTGAAATTGCTAGATATTAATTTTTTTAAGATTTTTTTATTTGATTTGATAGAGATTACAAGTAGGCAGAGAGGCAGGCAGAGAGAGAGAGGAGGAAGCAGGCTCCCTGCTGAGCAGAGAGTCTGATTCAGGGCTGGATCCCAGGACCCTGGATCATGACCTGAGCCAAAGGCAGAGGCTTTAACCCACTGAGCCACCCAGGCGCCCCGCTAGAAATTAATATTAATTTAAATAGACTTAATTAATTTAATAGACTTTTAGTTTCACATTCTACATTATTCAATTCAAGTAGCAATCTTGAGAAATATCAAGGATATACAATGAAGAATTATGGGTCGAGAGATAAAGAGCCACTATTTTCTTACTAAACAGGCAGAGAGGGGGAGGCAGGAAAATATTGAGAAGGAATATAAGAATATAACACCTTCTTGTAGCCAGCCTCTGTGATGGCCCTTAATCTTTGCCTTTTTTTCTATTCACACACTGTGCACTGTCCTCCCCATTGAATCAGCTGGACTGTGTGGCCAATTGTTACAACAACAATGTGCAATTCTGAAGATAGGCCAAAAAAGCCATTGGAGCTATTCCTTGTTCTGTTGGATTACTCTTTCGAGGAAGGTCAGCTGCCATGCCATGAGGACATTCAAGCAGCCCCATGTCCAAGGCCACATGGGGAGTAATGGAAACCTTCCACCAGCAACAAGCACCAACTTGCCAGCCATATGACCAGGCCACCTTTGAAGCAATACTCCATTTCCAGTGAAGCATTGAAATGATTGCAGCCCCAGCCAACATCTGAATAAAATTCCTCACACACACACACACACACACACACACACACACACACAAATATATATATATATATATATATATCTGTAGATCTATAGATATCTATAAATCTATCGATAGATCTATCGATAGATCTATAGATCTTGAGACATATATAGATCTATAGATATAGATATATCTATAGATATCGATATAGATATATCAATATCAATATAGATATATCTATAGATATATCTATATCTATAGATCTTGAGACATATATAGATCTATAGATCTATATATCTTGAGACAAAAAAAAATCAGCCAGGGCACTAAAACTATAAGAAAATGAACATTTATCATTGTTTTAAGCTACTAAGTTTTGGAGTAATTTATTACCTAGCAATTGTAACTAATATACTTCCCTACCAGAACCAAGACCAGTGAGTAGAAATTCTCATCAATGAAGTAAAGAGTTAATAAACCAAGAAAAGATGAAAGAGTTTCAAGGCTTGAGGATGTGAGGGCAAACTGTGGGATTCAAAGTTAGGGCCTACAGTTGATGGGTCAGGGCACAGGGGAGAGCTGCATGCCAAGAGCTGGCTATTTTTTCTAAACTCAAGAGAGTACAATATATGACGCCTTTATGGTTCTTTCCAGGTAGTTCAGCTAAGGTCAGCAGAATAAGAAGGTAAGCAGGGATTCAGGACAATAAGTCTGCCTAGGTGTAATAGACATTCTTGGTGACCTCAGATCCCCTTTACTGGACCAGTGCATATTTCCTTAGCTGCTTCTTGAGGGAACTGCTGTGGTCCCTCACCCAGAAATGACTAAGTGGTTACACTTTCCCCAATGGTGACCTGCAGCCATTAACTAAGTGATGTACGGATACAAAAACAAAGCAAAACAAAAAACCAAAGCCTCAATTTTTGTCAATTCTCTGGTGCCATCCTTGCTCCAGAGTTCCCCTTGGGATCAGACGAGCCAGACTTCAGCTGAAACCACATCTTATTTAGCTTTCTCTTCTGTACTATCTCCCCTTACTCCCCTGCAGAGTAAGGGAAGAAGAGATCACTCCCATAATAAATCACTGCTGTAAGAATCCCTGCTGCAGATTCTTCTACAAGGAAGTCCAACCTAAGACATTAGGTTTAAGGAAAGCACATATGCCTATAACATCTTCCACTGCATTTTTCAGAAACTATGATTGCCTCAGATAGGGCACAGAAGTGAGAACCCCAATAAGAATATGGCATGGTTATTAAATATGTAAATTCTCTTAACCCTAAGAGAAAAACTTAAGGAAAATTGGGAAGATCTGGGGGCAAATCATGGGCCCATACCAGTCAAAAAGAGGAAAGGGGGAGGTATAGATGAGTATCTCCTTATTTTCAGGATTAGTTTCTGTAGTAATGCTGTAAGCCATTTTAGACTCTGTAACACAAGTTATACACTATAGAATAATTTTATGGTTTTAGTATATCTCTCAGTCCTAACGACAGTCTTCTGAGAGCATTAAGGCATAGGGCATAATAAATTAGATAATGGCACCTATATTTGATGTTTCTATCAAAGAAGAAAATATGTACAGCGTTACATGATATTACCTGACTTGGGATCACCACAGAGTTCCCAGGAAGCTTTAATGTAAGGATAAAAATCCGAGAAATTCACACATGGGGGGGTTAAATATATGTGTGTGTGTATATATATACAACATATGCATACATATGTGTAATATTTGTATAATACATATATATATGTATATACATACATATAAATACAGTGTGTGTGTGTATCACACAACTCTGAAATCGTAGTGTTTATGTCCTCTGCAAGCCAATGGCCAAGGAAAAAGAATCAATATAAGAATGATTTTTTACTTTCCTGATAAAGAACTTCTGGGGTTATCCTGCTAATTTTAACTCTGATAGCTTTCTCTTAGTGACATGCCATCATCAGTTCATAACCTTTCTTATGTATTCAACTATATGGTAATTCCTATCATCTTCATGGTCAAAATACAGCAAATGGAGGTAATTGCCTAGAAACCCAAGATTGATCCCTCTTCCCACCCCCCGCCCTGCCAGCCACTGGGCTGTCACTAAAGAAATAGACCCCAGGAAAAAAAAGAAGATTTTACCAGCTGGTAATCTACACATACAATCTTCATCCAAACAAAGCCAGCTGGGCTGTCATTTCTGCCATGTAACCATCTACTCTAATCAGGCCTAATTTCCACTCTGTGAAAATGTTAGACAGTTATAGAATCAATCACAGTAGCCTGCCCCAGCTCAAACACCTACCTAGAAAAAGCTCCAATCAGCATTATATTTTATATTTTTGCATTTGGCAAGAATAATGAAGTTAATAAACTTGGGTCTGTAATTACCACTAGCTCTATGACCCGAGGACCTTCCCCTCTCTGTGCCTCAGTTTCCTCAACTGCAAAAAAAGAGAGAGAGAGAGATAGATTTTGATCATTGTGTCTACATCAGGAAACACTGGTTCAGAGAGATTACTTTCACACAAAAAAAGATTATATGATTATGTGATCCAGAGATCACCACAAACTATTGTCCCTACTTAGGGGATTCCCAGTGTATTGAACATCATAAAGGCTTATAAATGTGTTTGACATCGTTTAAACAAACAAAAAAAAAATGTTGAGTATGGAAATCTTTTGGGTGGAATACTTTCTAAAACTCCATTCAGTCATTTTTAGATGGAACCTTGAACTAGAGGAGTCTTTCCAGCTTCATAGGTCAGTAATCATAGTTGGCCTGGTCAAACACCAGTTTAGATGTTGCTGTGAAGGTAATTTTTAGATGGGATTAATTTGGATCCCCTCTCTTTTCTTTTGGATTAGTTTGGCCAGTAATTTTTCAATCTTATTGATTCTTTCAAAAAACCAGCTTCTAGTTTGGTTGATGCATTCTATTGTATCTCGTTTCTATCTCATTGGTCTCTGCTCTAATCTTGATTATTTCCCTTCTTGTGTGTGGGGTTGGCTTAATTTGTTGCTGATTCTCCAGTTCTTTAAGGTGTAAAGAGAGCTGGTGTATTCTGGATTTTTCAATTTTTTTGAGTGAGGCTTGGATGGCTATGTATTTTCCCCTTAGGACCACCTTTGCCATATCCCGTAGGTTTTTTACTGATGTGTCTTCGTTCTCATTGATTTCCATGAATTGTTTAAGTTCTTTGATTTTCTGGTTGATCCAAACATTCTTAAGCAAGGTGGTCTTTAGCTTCCAGGTGTTTAAATTGCTTCCACACTTTTTCTTGTGTTGAGCTCCAGTTTCAAAGCATTGTGGTCTTAGAATATGCGGGGAATAATCTCAGTCTTTTGGTATCAGTTCAGCTCTGATTTGTGACCAAGTATGTGACCTATTCTGGAGAAAGTTCCGTGTGCACTTGAGAAGAATGAGTATTCTTTTGTGTTAGAGTGGAATATTCTGTATATATCTATGAGGTCCATCTGGTCCAATGTGTCATTCAATGCTCTTGTTTCTTTATTGATTTTCTGTTTGGATGATCTTTTACTGTGAGTGACATGTTAAGATCCCCTAATTAATGTATTCATATCAATATGACTCTTTATCTTGGTTATCAGTTGTCTTATGTTGTAGCGCCTGGGTGGCTCAGTGGGTTAAAGCCTCTGCCTTTGGCTCAGGTCATGATCCCACGGTCCTGGGATTGAACCCCACATTGGGCTCTCTGCTTAGCCGGGAGCCTGCTTCCTCCTCTCTCTGCCTGCTTCTCTGCCTACTTGTCATCTCTGTCTATCAAATAAACAAAAATAATTTTAAAATCTTTTTTTAAAAAACAGTTGTCTTACGTAGTTGGCTGCTCCTGTATATTCACAATTATTAGATCTTCTTGGTGGATAGACCATTTAAGAATGATGTAGTGTCCTCCTGTATCTCTGACTATAGTCTTTAGCTTAAAATCTAATTTATCTGATATGCGAATCACTACCCCAGCTTTCTTTTGAGGCCCATTGGCATGAAAGATTCTTCTCCATGCCTTCACTTTCAGTCTGGATGTATCTTTAGGTTCCAAATGGGTCTCTTGTAGACAACATATGGACAGGTCCTGTCGTTTTATCCAATCTACAACCCTGTGTCATTCTATGGGAGCATTTAGGCCGTTCACATTGAGAGTAATTATTGAAAGATATGTTTTTATTGGCATCATGTTGCTTGTGAAATCCTTGTTTCTACAGATTGTCTCTATAAATTTCTGTTCTATGTCACTCTTGGGTTCTTTCTTCTTTTATAGAGTCCCCCTTAATATTTCTTATAGTGTCAGCTTGGTGGTCACATACTCTTAAACCTTGCCAGTCTTGGAAGCTCTTTATTGCACCATCCATTTTGAATATCAACCTCGCTGGATGAAATATTCTTGGCTGCATGTTCTTCTCATTTAGTGCCCTGAATCTGTCTTGCCAGCCCTTTCTGGCTTGTCAGGTTTCTGTGGATAGTTCTGACATTACTTTGATGGACCTCCTCTGTAGGTAAGGAATCTCTTCCCCCTAGCTGCCCTCAGGAGCTCTTGTCTAAAATTATGATTCATCAGTCTCACGATCAACCAGTAGACTTTGAACAGATTAGCCTCCCATAATGTGGGTGGGCCTCATCTAATAGGTTGAAGGTCTTAAGAGCAAAGTCTGAAGTTTTCAGAAGAAGAGATTTGGCCTGAGGAGTACAACATAGAAACCCTGCTTGAGTTCTCAGCCTTCATGGCCTGCCATGTGTACTTTGGATTCAAAATTGCATCCATTCCTACCTGAATTTCCAGACTGCCAACATCCTCTGTGGATTTCAGATTTGCCAGCTCCCACAGTGGTATGAACCGGTTCCTTAAAATAAATCCATCTCAGTTAGATGGAAGGGAAGAAGGAAAGGAGGGACCGAGAAAAGGTTCTTACTGGTTCTATTTCTCTGGACAACCCTGACTAATGTGCTGGTGTTTTATTGTGATTGAACCAGATACCTATATAGAATAGTATAAATCTCCATTGTCTGCTTTTTGTCATCTCATGTAATATGAACCCACTTGACGGTTTTTCACAAAATAAGCAATTATCTTCTGGAGCAAATGAGGGACAAGATGGTAGTATGGAAAGAGTACTGTATTAAGGGACAAGACAGTTAGTGCCCATTACACTCATTACCTTGATCACTCAAGGACTTGATTGTGCACCAAAAGAAGTAGGATAGTGGTGCCCTGCCTCTCTGAGGTACTGACTTTCTGAGCTAATTTTTAGTGATCATTTTAAGTTCTGAAAGCTGTGTGGTTTCCTGAGTTAATAGCTAGTCTGCTTGAGAAATTAAATCTAGATTGTACCCTGACATGCTTTTTAATAAGACCATATTAGCCAGGTTTGTTTCAAGGAGAGGATGCCAATGTTAACCCTAGTTTTTGGCATGGTTTCTAGTTCAAATTGGCCCTCATTGAATGTCTTTCCTTCTAATGAACAATTTATAAAAACTACTTAATGATGATCTTGGCCTCCTATACTTTGTACTTACTTTGGAATCCCTAGAGAACTCTTATTCTAGCATAAATATTGCATCTAAATGGTCCCTTGAAAGAAGCCATGGCCACAAATAGGATGAAATTCTTTATGCCTAAGTGAACAAATTTTTTCATTCTCTCAATAACTTTTCCCATCTATGAAATACTAAGAATTTCTACCTTTTAAAGTCATCACATATATTGAATATAAATGAATTTAAAGTCCTTAGCACAATGCTTGGCAAAATGGAAGTGCTTAAGAGTTATGATGAACAGACCAAACAGCCATTTGTTAGATTATCATTACAGATTTTAACTGAGTATCATTGTGGTTGGAAATATGTTGTTTGCAGTAAATTTAAAGGAAAGTAATTCAATGACAGGTATCCATGTATGAATAACAGTCCAGAAACTCAAGTAAGCATAAAATATAGCTTTATTTTTCTATTTTTCTACTTAATTCCTCTCTTGGCTTACATTCTGCTAGGGAAATGTAACTTGGAAACTTGGTCACTTTAGAGTCTCCATTTCTTAAGGTCTGTGTTAAGTTCCAGGAGGCACCAAAGGAGCCCATGTGCTGGGTGGTGTGGCAGAGATGGGAGCCTCTTGTCCAGTTTTCTGTCTCAGCGTCCACTGAGACATGTATAGGTGTGGTCTTGGGTATGGCCCTCAGAGGTCAGGACTGAGATCCCCATTCCTGTCCTCACAGCCCCTGTATGTCCAGCCTTCCTCTGCCTTACTTCCTGAGATGAGCAGAGGCACAGGCATTTTTCTGCTATGCCTTTGCCTCTCTGGAGCATACAAATCTCAGCAGAGCTATCTACACCTGCCTATCTACCCAGATATACCATTTCCACATTTTTTCCTGGAGTATTGCCATCTTCCAGGGGCTGTACTTGTTAAATAGTTTCCTCTGCTCCTGGATACCTTAGGGTGTGGTGGTGGGCTCTGCTTTAGTTTTGACAAATTTCCCCAGAAGCATCTCCTTTATGGACTTGGGTTTTTACACACCCAGGAGCTGGGAGAGTCTGTAGCTTTTCTCTGAACATTGCTGGAAGTTTTGCTTGAATAGGAGATGGGACAATATTTATGAAAACAGGCACAAATTAAAAATCTCAAACGTGTTTCCTGCCACATAGGCAAAGTGTTAAGTTTAGTCTACTGTAATTTAACATTTATCAAATAAAACCCAGTTCAGGTAAATATTTCAGCTAGACATGTGATCTGAGGTAAGTTTTTAAAAGAATACAAATTTCTAACTGGCAGGGGAGATGCTATAGAGAATCATGCTAGATCTGAAAGCCTACAAGGTAGGTCACAGGGCTGGTTATTGCTGCACCCCTCTTTCTTGGATATTTATTTTAAATTTTTTATTTTTGATTGAAGTATAATTGACATATTAGTTTCAGCATACACCAGAGTGCTTCAGCAATTATATATGTTATGAGATGCTTACTGCTATAGATGTATAAGAACATTATTGACCATATTCCCTGTGCTGTACTTTTCATCCCATGCGTTATTTATTTTATAACTGGAAGTTTGTACTTGTTAATATCCTTTACCCATCTTGCCTATCCCCACACACCCCTCACCTGTGACAGCCACCAGTTCTCTATAGTGAAGGGTCTGTTACTCTTTTATTGTTGTTGTTGTTGTTATTTTTACTGTTTCTTTGAACATTTGTTTTTAAAATTCCACATATAAGTGAAATCATATGATGTTTGTCTTTCTCTGTCTGACTTATTTCATCGAGCATAATATCTTCTATATGTGTTCATATTGTCACAAATGACAAGATTTCATTCTTTTTATGGCTGAGTAACATTCCAGTGTGTGTGTGTGTGTGTGTGTGTGTGTGTGTGTGTGTGTCACTTCTTCATTCATCTATTGATGGACACCTGGGTTGCTCCCATATCTAGGCTATTGTGAATAATGTTTCAATAAACATAAGAATGCATATATATTTTCAAATTAGTATTTTCATTTTTTTTTCAGGTAAATACCCAGAAGTGTAATTATGGGATTATATGATGTTTCGATTTTTGGTTTTTTCATGAACCTCCATACTATTTTCCATAGTGGCTGCACCAATTTACATTCCCACCAACAGGGCACAAGGGTTCCCTTTTCTCCACATCCTCAACAACATTTGTTTCTTTTTGTCTTTTTGATAGTAGCTATTCTGAAAAATGTGAGATGATATCTCATTGTGATTTGATTTGCATTTCCCTGATGATGAATGATGTTGAGCATCTTGTCCTGTGTCTTTTGGCCATCGATATGTCTTCTTTGGGAAAATATCTATTCAGATCTTGTACCTTTTTAAAAATCAAATTATTTTGTTTTTTGTTGTTAAGCTGTAGGAATTCTTTTATTATTTTGGGTACTAACCCCTTATCAGAAATATCACTTGCAAACATCTTCTTCCGTTCAGTGGGTTGCTTTTTTGTTTTGTTGATGATTTCCTTCACTTAGTTTGATATAGTAGTCCCAGTTGTTTATTTTTGCTTTTGTTTCCCTTGCCCAAGGAAACAGACCCATAGAAATATTGCTAAAGCCTATGTCCAAGAGATTACTGCCTGTATTTTCTTCCAGAGGTCTTATAATTTCAGGTCTGATATTTAGGTCTTTAATCTATTTGGAGTATTTTTGTCTGTCTGGTGTAAGAGAGTGGCCCAGTTTCATTCTTTGTATGTTGCTGTCCAGTTTTCCCAGCACCATTTATTGAAGAGAGTTTCTTTTCCCTATCATATATCCTTGCCTCTTTTTTTGTAAAGTAATTGACATATATGGGAGGGTTTACTTCTGAACTCTCAATTCTGTTCTATTGACCTCTGTGTCATTTTTGTCCTGGTACCATATTGCTTTGATTATTATAGCTTTATAGTATAGCTTGAAATCTAATATTGTGATACCTCCAGCTTTGTTCTTCTTTCCCAAAAACAAATAGCCAATAGCTTTGGCTATTCAAGGGTTTCTGTGGTTCCATGAAAGTTTTACAATTTTTTGTTCTAGTTCTGCAAAAAATACTATTTTTATAGGATTGCAATATTTCTATAGGTTGCTTTGTATAGTGGAGACATTTTAACAATATTAATTCTTCCAATCCAAGCACTTTGTATATTTTTCCATTTATTTGTGTCACCTTTGATTTCTTTCATCAGTGTCTTATAACTTTCAGAGTACAGGTCTTTCATTTCCCTGATTAAATTCATCTATAGGTATTTTATTCTCCTTGAGGTAATTGTAAATGGAATTGTTTTCTTTATTTTCCATCCTGCTATTTCATTATTAGTGTATTTCTGTATATTGATTTTGTATCCTGCCACTTAACTGAATTCATTCGTTCTAACAGTATTTTGGTAGAGTCTTTAGGGTTTCCTATATATAATATCATGTCATCTGCAAATAGTGACATTTTGCTTTTTCCTTACCAATTTGGATGTCCTTTCCAAAACTTTCAGCTTTGCATCATGGAGCATGATGTTAGCTATGGATTTGTCATATATGTACTTTATTATATTCCCTCTAAACTCATCTTATTGAGAATTTTTATGATGAATGGATGTTGAGTTTTATAAAATATTTTTCTCTACATCTATTGAGATGATCATATGTTTTTTATCCTTCATTTTTTTAATGTGCTGTATCATGTTGATTTACATGCATATACTGATCCATCTTTGCATCCCTGGAATAAATCCCACTTTTTCCAGGTGAGTGATCTTTTTAATGTATTGTTGAATTTAGTTTGCTAATATTTTGTTGGGTGTTTTTGTATCTGTGTTCATCAAAGATATGGGTTTGTATTTTCCCTTCTCTGTAGTGTTCTTCATCTAGTTTTTGTATCAGAATATTGCTTTCCTCATGGAATAAGTGTGGAGGCATTTATTCCTCTTCAATTTTTTAGAATAGTTTAAGAAGTTTAATTCTTCTTTAAATGTTTGCCAGAATTCGCCTGTGAAACCATCTGGTCCTGGACTTTTGTTCATTGGGGGCATTTTGACTACTGATTCAATTTCATTACTAGTAATTGTTCCATTCATATTTTCTATTCCTTCCTTATTCAATAATGGGAGATTGTTTGTTTCTAGGAATTTATCTGTATCTTCTAGGCTGTCCAGTTTGTTGGCATGTCATTTTTTATAATAATCCATTAAAATCTTTGATATTTTTGTGGTGTCAATTGTAACTTCTTTCATTTCTGATTTTATTGATTTAAGTACTCTCTTTTTTACTTGATTAGTCTGGTTAATGGTTTATCATTTTTATTTATCTTTTCAAAGAACAAGCTTCTTTGTATTACTGATCTTTTCTATTTTTTTCTTCAGTCTCTGTCATTTATTTCTGCTCTGATCTATATTATTTCCTTCCTCGTGTTAACTCTGTTCTTCTTTTTGTAATTCCTTTAACTGTAAGGTTAGATTGTTGTTTGAGATTTTCTTGTTTCTTTTAGTCCTGTATCACTATTCACTTTCCTCTTTTGTTGCATCCCAATGATTTGGAACTGTTGTATTTTTATTTTCATCTCTCTCTAAATATTTTTTAATTTGCTCTTTGACTTTTTTGTTGATCCATTATTTCTTTAGTACCATATTATTTAGTCTCCACATATTTGTGTTTCTTCCATTTTGTTTTTTGTAATTAATTTCTAGTTTCATACTTTCATGGTCAGTAAAGCTGCCTGATGTGATTTCAGTCTTCTTAAATTTATTGAGACTTGATGTGCCTGGGTGGCTCAGTGGGTTAAACCCTCTGCCTTCAGCTCAGGTCACGATCCCAGGGTCCTGGGATCGAGCCCCACATCTGGCTCTCTGCTCAGCGGGGAGCCTGCTTCCACCCCCCCCCACCTGCCTCTCTGCCTACTTGTGATCTCTGTCTGTAAAATAAATTTTTAAAATCTTTTTAAAAATTTTTATTGAGACTTGTTTTGTGTCCTAACATGTGATCCAAACTAGAAAGGATTCCATGTGCACTTGAAGAGAGTATATTCTGCTGTTTTTGAGTAGAATATTCTATTTATATATCTTTTATGTCCATCTGCTCTAATGTGTCATTCAAAGCCACTATTGCTTTGTTGATTTTCTCACCAGAAGACCTACCATCAATGTAAGTGAGGTGTTAAAGTTTTCTACAATTGTTGCATTTCTGTCAGTTTCTCCCTTCATGTCTGTTAATATTTGCTTTATATATTTAGGTGCTCCTACATTGGGTGCACAGATATTTACAGTTGTTATGGTCTCTTGATTAATCCCTTTATCATTCTGTGATGACTTTTGTCTCTTGTTAAAGTCTTTGTTCTCTGATATGAGTGTGCCACCCCCCTGCATTTTTTTGCTTCCATGAGCATGAAATATCTGTTTCCATTCTTTCACTCTCAGTCTGTGTATGTTTTTAAGTCTGAAGTCTCTATAGACCGCATATGGTTGAGTATTGCTTTTTTTTTATTTATTTTTTATTTATTTTCAGCATAACAGTATTCATTATTTTTTCACCACACCCAGTGCTCCATGCAATCTGTGCCCTCTGTAATACCCACCACCTGGTACCCCAACCTCCCACCCCACCCCCCGCTACTTCAATCCCCTCAGATTGTTTTATAGAGTCCATAGTCTCTCATGGTTCACCTCCCCTTCCAATTTCCCCCAACTCCCTTCTCCTCTCTATCTCCCCATGTCCTCCATGCTATTTGTTTTGCTCCACAAATAAGTGAAACCATATGATAATTGACTCTCTCTGCTTGACTTATTTCACTCAGCATAATCTCTTCCAGTCCTGTCCATGTTGCTACAAAAGTTGGGTATTCGTCCTTTCTGATGGAGGCATAATACTCCATAGTGTAAATGGACCACATCTTCCTTATCCATTCATCCGTTGAAGGGCATCTTGGCTCTTTCCACAGTTTGGCGACCGTGGCCATTGCTGCCATAAACATTGGAGTACAGATGGCCCCTCTTTTCACTACATCTGTATCTTTGGGGTAAATACCCAGGAGTGCAATGGCAGGGTCATAGGGAAGTTCTATTTTTTGTGTGTGTGAATTTTTAATTTAATTCTGCTTTACACACAGCATTGGTAGGAGGTTATCCCATACAATATTTTTCTTTTTTTTAATATTTTTTTATTTTTTATAAACATATAATATATTTTTATCCCCAGGGGTACAGGTCTGTGAATTGCCAGGTTTACATACTTCACAGCACTCACCAAAGCACATACATTCCCCAATGTCCATAACCCCACCCTCCTCTCCCAAACCCCCTCCCCCCAGTTCTATTTTTAATTTCTTGAGGAATCTCCACACTGTTCTCCAAAGAGGCTGCACCAACTTGCATTCCCACCAACAGTGGAAGAGGGTTCCCATTTCTCCACAGCCCCTCCAACACATGTTGTTTCCTGTCTTGCTAATTTTGGCCACTCTAACTGTTGTAAGGTGGTATCTCAATGAGGTTTTAATTTAAATCTCCCTGATGGCTAGTGATGATGAACATTTTTTCATGTGTCTGATAGCCATTTGTATGTCTTCATTGGAGAAGTGTCTGTTCATATCTTCTGCCCATTTTTTGATATGGTTGTCTGTTTTGTGAGTGTTGAGTTTGAGGAGTTCTTTATAGATCCTGGATATCAACCTTTTGTCTGTACTGATTTGCAAATATCTTCTCCCATTCCATGTGTTGCCTCTTTGTTTTCTTGACTGCTTCCTTTGCTGTGCAGAAGCTTTTGATTTTGATGAAGTCCCAAAAGTTTATTTTTGCTTTTGTTTCCTTTGCCTTTGGAGACATATCTTGAAAAAAGTTGCTGTGGCTGATATCAAAGAGATTACTGCCTATGTTCTCCTCTGGGATTCTGATGGATTCCTGTCTCACATTGAGGTCTTTTATCCATTTCGATTCCATTTACTATGGCACCAAGAACCATAAGATACCTGGGAATAAACCTAACCAAAGAGGTAAAGGATCTGTACTCGAGGAACTACAGTACATTCATGAAAGATATTGAAGAAGACACAAAAAGATGGAAGACCATTCCATGCTCTTGGATTGGAAGAATAAACATTGGTAAAATGTCTATACTGCCTAGAGCAATCTATACTTTTAATTTTTAATGCCATTCCGATCAAAATTCCACCGGTATTCTTCAAAAAGCTGGAGCAAATAATCCAAAAATTTGTATGGAATCAGAAGAGACCCTGAATCACTAAGGAAATGTTGAAAAACAAAAATAAAACTGGCGGTATCACATTACCTGATTTCAAGCTTTACTACAAAGCTGTGACCACGAAGACAGCATGGTACTGGCATAAAAACAGACACATAGACCAGTGGAACAGAGTAGAGAGCTCAGATATGGACCCTCAACTCTCTGGTCAAATAATCTTTGACAAAACAGGAAAAAATATACAGTGGAAAAAAGACAGTCTCTTCAATAAATGGTGCTGGGAAAACTGGCAGCTATATGTAGAAGAATGAAACTCGACCATTCTCTTACACCGTACACAAAGATAAACTCAAAATGGATAAAAGACCTCAATGCGAGTATTGCTTTTTTATCCATCCAGTCACCCTATATCTATGGATTTGAGCATTTAGCCTACTTACATTTAAAGTGATTGTGATAAGTATGCACTTATTGCCATTTTGTTGTTTTCTGGTTATATTTGTAGTTCTTCTATATTCCTTTCTTCTCTTGTTTTTCCCTTATGATTTAATTACTTTCTTAAGTGTGATGCTTAAATTCCTTTCTCCTTATTTTTTTTGTTTATCTATTAAAGATTTTTGGCTTGTGGTGACTACAGGGCTAATATACAACATCTTATGGCGTGGCAGTCTATATTAAGTTGATGGTTGCTAAAGAACACATTATAAAAGCACTATTTATTTTTTACTCCTTCCTCCATGTTTTATGTATCTGATGTCCTATTTTATATCTTCTTAGTTTATATGTCCCTTGACTTCTGCTTTTTAACTTCCATAGTAGCTTTACTACTCTTGTTCTTTAATCTCCATTCTACCTTTATTGTTTTTTGTTTTTAATGGTGATTTTTTTTTCTTTCATAATTTTCTTACTTCTAGCTGTGGCCCTTTCTTTACACTTAAAGAAGTCCCTTTAACATTTCTTATAATGCTAGCCTAATGGTAACGAATTTCTTTAAGTTCATTTTGTTTGTTTGTTTTGCTTGGAAAATCTTTACCTCTGCTTCCATTCTGAATGAGCATCTTGCCAGGGAAAGCATTCTTGTTTGTAAGTTTTTTCTTTCAGAACTTTGACTGTATCTGGCCAAGTTTCTTCTGGAAAAAATCAGCTCATAGTCTTATTTGGCATGCTGGCTCTTTAAGGGTGGAGACTCGGTTTCCTATTTCCCTCAGTCTCTCCTAGAGTTAAGCCATGCTGGTTTTTAAAGCTCCATGAATTAAGCCCCACTAATTTTTAAAGTTACTGGAGTTAAGCTAGACATTATGGGGACTTGTCTTTCCAATATAGATTTCCAGGACCAGGGATGCCCAGGTTGGGGTCTGATCTACTCACTCTTCCATGCTTGTGATGTCCCTCCTGTTGGTGATTAGTCACACTCAGGGGAGGTTGGGTCCCCATCACATCTCCACCTCTTGTATCCTTTTTGAAGTGGCTTCTTCCTCTGTGGCCAGCTGTGGAAGATCTGTTCTGCCAGTCTTCGGGTCATCTTCAGGAAGAGTTGCAGTACATCTAGTTGTTGTCTCAGTGAGTGGGTGGAACAAAAAGAGCTCAGTATCCTCCTACTGCACTATCTTACTAAATTGTGTCCACCTTCCTCTTTATTTGGCTACAGGGACAGAAAACCAACCTGAAATAGCTTATACCAAAAGAAAATTGGAACGTCTCATGGTGAGCAAGGGCAGCAACAGCTGGATCCAAGGAATGTTGTCAGTGACTCTCCATTTCAGCTCTGCTTGTTCCTTTTCTTCCTCTCTTCATCTGCCTCTATTTCTTTCAGCCTCATGATGACAAATATATCCCCCAAATCCTGAACTTTACATGTTACTGGCAGGTTCAACCATCTGGAAAAAGAATGACTTGAGTCTCAGATCAAAGTCTAAATACCTTGTAAAGAAACTCTGTTGACCCTGACTGGATCTGTGTCCATCCCTGGAACAATAAATTTTGGCCAAGGTCTAAACTATACCTGAACTAACATTGCCACTCCCAAACTGACCACGGGAATAAACAGGAAGAAGGGATGGTTCCTAGAAAAAGGAGGCGATGGGTAATTCTAGAGTTATGAAATAATGGAATCCAGTCAACAACCCAGTGACAAAATTTTTCTTAGTCCAACCTGCCCTCAAACCCACTCAAGATCTTTCCTCCAACCCAGATGAAGGCAAGTATAGAGAGAAATGAAGCATAGAAAGTTCTCTTCATAAGCAGGCTTAGGAACTCTGAATCATTGCTTTGTAGTGAACTTTTTAAAAAGCAACATGCTATAAACATTGGGGTACAGATGGCCCTTATTTTCACTACATTTGTATCTTTGGGATAAATACCCAGTAGTGCAATTACAGGGTCATAGGGAAGCTCTATTTTTTTTATGTTTATCTTCCTTTTTAATTTAATTTTTATTTTTAATATACATATAATATATTTTTCCCCCAAGGGTACAGGTCTGTGAATCTCCAGGTTTACACACTTCACAGCACTCACCATAGCACATACCCTCCCCAATGCCCATAACCCCAATCCCCTTCTCCCAGACCCCCTCCCCCCAGCACCCTCAGTTTGTTTTGTGAGATTAAGAGTTACTTATGGTTTGTCTCCTCCCAATCTCATCTTGTTTCATTTATTCTTCTCCTACCCCCTTAACCCCACATGTTGCATCTCCACTCTATTTTTAATTTCTTGAGGAATCTCCACACTGTTCTCCAAAGTGGCTGCACCAACTTGCATTCCCACCAACAGTGTAAGAGGGTTCCCCTTTCTCCACACCCCCTCCAACACATGTTGTTTCCTGTCTTGCTAATTTTGGCCATTCTAACTGGTGTAAGGTGGTATCTCCATGTGGTTTTAATTTGAATCTCCCTGATGGCTAGTGATGAAATACACTATGGAGTATTATGCCTCCATCAGAAAGGATGAATACCCAACTTTTGTAGCAACATGGACAGGACTGGAAGAGATTATGCTGAGTGAAATAAGTCAAGCAAAGAGGGTCAATTATCATATGGTTTCACTTATTTGTGGAGCATAACAAATAGCATAGAGGACAAGGGGAGTTAGAGAGGAGAAGGGAATTGAGAGAAATTGGAAGGGGAGGTGAACCATGAGAGACTATGGACTCTAAAAAACAATCTGAGGGTTTTGAAGGGGCGGGGGTGGGAGGTTGGGGTACCAGGTGGTGGGTATTAGAGAGGGCATGAATTGCATGGAGCACTGGGTGTGGTGCAAAAAACAATGAATACTGTTACATTGAAAATAGATAAACAAATATATATATAAACATTAAAAAAAAAAAAGCAACATGCTCCCCCCCCACTCTTTAGAAGAGTGGGAAACAAGAGACAGAGCTTCCTAAATTGAGTGAGGGACAAGCTAAGATTTTTATTTCTAGAAATCTTGCCAGAGAAACATTACTACATTTTGCTGTAGTAATTCAAGATTAATAATGTCTGAGACAGGGACAGAAAATAACTCAGAGTGGTCCTGCTCTGATACAATCATATTTGCTTTATTGTGGCTTCATGAAGACTTTTTTACATTCTAGCTATGCTCTTTCGGGACAGAGAAGTAGAGAGCACAATGGTAATGGGTCACTGGCTGCTCCAGGCTAATTTTACAATTCTGAAGATAGGAGATCAAAGCAGAAAATCATGAAAGCGGAGAACAGGCCAAGTTCTTATCCTCCCCTGCCCGACACACACAAAACAATGTTAGTGATGGCCCTGATCTGAGTAAAATGAAAATGAATTGAGATTTAATCATTCACCTCACACAAAAAAATCAAAAACGGATAGATAAGAAAGCAGTAATGCTGATTGCCCACAGGAAAGCTGAATGGCTGGGGTACAATGAATGGTTAGAGGAAAACTTTTCACTGTATATTCTTTTATAGTTTTACATTTTGACCCATATGATACCTTGTAAAAAAAAATAAAATTCACTAAAACATTTTATAATTATAAAATCACTAAGAGCTAGAAAAAAGAACGACTAGGACACAAGTTTCTGGCTAGACTTCATGTATAAATTTTCTAATAAAAAGGAGTTTATTTTGAAAATGCAGAATTTAGATGTGAGGATGACTCTATTTAAAATACTGGTCCAAATTTATATTCCCAGAAACACTTTCAATAAGCATATTAATAGTGGGTTCTGTCTTTCTCTTTGTAATGAGGACCATATAAAAAGGAAAAAGTCATTCTTAAAGCTGTCTCAAGATCTCCAGCTTCTGCACCCTGTCTGCCTCCTTCTTGATCAGAACGGATGCCCCGTGAAGGGAACCATTGAGTATGTGGTGTTCAGAATCGGCCCCTCCATCCCCTCAACACAGAGAACCATGTTTGCACACCTGTGCCTGCAGGTGGGTCACCTTCTCTCTCCAGAGACAGAAACATACACTACAGACAGCCTTCTGTGTCCCAGGCAGTACACTATATACCAGATTACACAAATGAACAAAACACAGGTTTTTAAAAAAAAAAAAAAAGGAAAGAAAAGAAGAAAACAGGTAAATAAAATCAAAGTCTCTCCCTAAGGAGATCATAAATACATACACATATTTTGGCATGATGATGCTGAAGCCTGTTTCTTCATGTTATTTGCTTGAGATATTTACTTAAAAATAAAGCCTCAGAAATAACTGAAGCTCATTCATTTTCTTACCAAAAAAAAAAAGGAGTTGGGGGAATCTGTTCTTCTACACTACCAATTTCAGAATGAGAGCAGATTTCATTAGCATATTCATTCTTTGGGGATTTTTTTATGATGGAAAAAAAGAAAACCCCAAGGCTTGTTTCCATTTCAGAAATATGAACCCTGCTGTTTGTTCCTCTTTAATTTTTTTTCCTGATTTGTCATCCTAGGGCATCAATCCTAATCATTTTATTTCCTTTTTACATTTGGCCCTTTCATCTCATGTGAGCTTTTGACAGCTTTTCTTTTTCCATTGACCAACCAAACAAGGGAAGATTCATTAGTAGAATTCTTCTCCAGTGGTGAAGAATGGTAACTATCTCCAAATCTGTAAAACTTTTTTATGTTAAAAGATACTTGTCCCACAAGACACAGAAGACTCTAATCAATGGGTGTTGTTATAAAGAGGCAGATTCCAAACTGATACAGGCTTCGCTCAAAAGGATCATTTCCTCCTTGCTCTCTGAGTGCACACAGAGACCAGATGACTACATCTGAGGAATGCAAAAAGGGAGAGTAGAGTCTCATAGGATGGCCTGAGCAAGTCCAGTTACATCATTTGTGGGTCCCAGTGCAAAATGAAAATATGGGGCTCTTTGTCCACAAATTAAGAATGCCCAAGACGGCGACAATAGAGGGAGGCTCTTAGCGGATAGCACCTCATATAGCTGGTCCTGGCTCAGAGAATTGACAGTAAACTCAAGAGGGTTTAGATTCCTTCCAAGACTGAGAAGGAATGAAGGTGGTGCTAAAATCAACTATCCTCACTCACAGATATAGAATAAAAGAAGACAGTAAGCGGTCCAGGACTTATAAACTTGGACTCAGAGACCATACCAATTAATTTCACATGGGAAATGTTGTCTGTGCATCTCTGGGAAGAAGGTCCAGAACTTCCATCTGATTATGAAAGAACTCTGATACTCTCCCTACAAAAGCCATCAATATCTAATCCAACTCCTTCATTTTGTCCACAAGGAGGTTGAACTTTTACAAAGTTGTAGAGAGAGTTCCTTTGGATTATTTTAGACTTCAAATTTAAAAGGGTTTTTTTTTTTAATCACTATAACTTAGTTGGTCAATTTAATTGCAGTTGCCTCATCAGTAAATTATATGTTTGCCATGGATTTGCTCATTTTATCACTCTATTTTAATCTTGGGAGATAATCTGATTTTTTATATGAGTATTTTTATATGACTTTTTATATGAGTATTTAACATTAGCTGATATTCTTTAACTTTAATTTGGTAGCAATAACTTCCAAAATACTTATATTGACTTCTCAAAGAAAGTATAGAAGATACATTTCAGGAACATTGATGTTGGCAGCTTGCTCTGGTCATGGGATCAATAGAGCAAAACTTTGGAATTTTGAACCAAGAGAAGAGTCTGGCTCCATTTCCCACCCTCTCTTATTACTTAAGCATGATTACAATATTAAGTAAATACACAATTTTATTTAATTTTTTAAAGATTTATTTATTTATTAGAGAGTGTGTGTGTACACTTGCATGTGCCTGAATTAGGGGAGAGGCACAAGTAGAGGGAGAGAGGTAGAGGAAGAGAGAATCTCAAGCAGACGTCCCCCAACCCTGAGATCATGACCTGAGCCAAAATCAAGAATCTAAGGTTTAACCAACTGAGCCACCCAGGCACCAAAGCAAATAAACAATTTTAATAAAAAATACTAGCCATATGTAGAAAAAACAGATTTAT